>NW_028270173.1:39116005-39416005 GCF_037043375.1 Chiloscyllium plagiosum
ATTTTGGGGCAGACAGATGGGGAACCAATCAAGTGGGGGGGGGGCTGCTTTGTCCCGGATGGTGTCGGGCTTCTTGAGGGTTGTTGGGGCTGTACCCACCCAGGCAACTGGGGAGTATTCCACCACCCTCCTGACTGGTGCCTTGGAGGGTGAGATGATGAGCTGCAAATTGCCAACTCACAGCCTTTCACCTGCTTATCATTCCCATTCTGTACGTGGTGAGTCCAGCTGGGGTTCTAGTCTTTGGTAGCCCCCCAGGATGTTGACAATGGGGGATTCGGTGATGGTAACACCATTGAATGTCAAGGTTGGTGGTTAGATCCTGTCTTGCTGGAGACGGTCATTACCTGATACCCGTCTGATGGAAATGTTACTTGTCACGTACCAGCCCCCCCCGCCCCCCGCCCCCCGCCCCCCCCCAGTCCCTGAATGTTGTCCCATTACATGGGCACAGACTGGGTTTTGTGACTGAAGAGTTGTAAATGGCACTCTATATTGGGAGGTCATGTTGTGGCAGTACAGAACACTGCATTCAGTTCTGGTCTCCTTCCTGTCGGAAAGATGTTGTGAAACTTGAAAGGGTTCAGAAAAGATTTGCAAGGATGTTGCCAGGGTTGGAGGGATTGAGCTGTCGGGCAAGGTTGAACAGGCTGGGGCTGTTTTCCCTGGGGTGTCGGAGGCTGAGGGGTGACCTTGTAGAGGTTTATAAAATCATGAGGGACATGGATAGGGTAAATAGACAAAGTCTTTTCCCTGGGGTCGGCGAGTCCAGAACTAGAGGGGCATAGGTTTAGGGTGAGAGGGGAAAGATATAAAAGAGACCGAAGGGGCAACTTTTTCACGCAGAGGATGGTACGTGTACGGAATGAGCTGCCAGAGGATGTGGTGGAGGCTGGTACAATTGCAACATTTAAGAGGCATCTAGATGGGTATATGAACAGGAAGGGTTTGGAGGGAAATGGGCCGGGTGCTGGCAGGTGGGACTAGATTAGACTAGGATACCTGGTCGCGTGGATGAGTTGGACTGAAGGGTCTGTTTCTGTGCTGTACAGCTTTGTGACTCTGCATGACTATAACTTTCTGGACTCAACATTGGGTTACACAACTCTCTGCCTCTGCCTCTGCCTCTGCCTCTGCCTCTGCCTCTGCCTCTGCCTCTGCCTCTGCCTCTGCCTCTGCCTCTGTCTCTGCCTCTGCCCCTGCTTCTGCCTCTGCCTCTGCCTCTCTCTCTGCCTCTGCCTCTGTCTCTGCCTCTGTCTCTGTCTCTGCCTCTGTCTCTGCCTCTGTCTCTGCCTCTGTCTCTGCCTCTGTCTCTGCCTCTCTCTCTGCCTCTCTCTCTGCCTCTCTCTCTGCCTCTCTCTCTGCCTCTGTCTCTGCCTCTGTCTCTGCCTCTGTCTCTGCCTCTCTCTCTGCCTCTCTCTCTGCCTCTCTCTCTGCCTCTCTCTCTGCCTCTCTCTCTGCCTCTCTCTCTGCCTCTCTCTCTGCCTCTCTCTCTGCCTCTCTCTCTGCCTCTGCCTCTGCCTCTCTCTCTGCCTCTCTCTCTGCCTCTCTCTCTGCCTCTCTCTCTGCCTCTCTCTCTGCCTCTCTCTCTGCCTCTGCCTCTGCCTCTGCCTCTGCCTCTCTCTCTCTCTCTCTGCCTCTGCCTCTGCCTCTGCCTCTGCCTCTGCCTCTGCCTCTGCCTCTGCCTCTCTCTCTCTCTCTCTCTGCCTCTGCCTCTGCCTCTCTCTCTGCCTCTCTCTCTGCCTCTCTCTCTGCCTCTCTCTCTGCCTCTCTCTCTGCCTCTCTCTCTGCCTCTCTCTCTGCCTCTCTCTCTGCCTCTCTCTCTGCCTCTGTCTCTGCCTCTGTCTCTGCCTCTGTCTCTGCCTCTGTCTCTGTCTCTGCCTCTGTCTCTGCCTCTGTCTCTGCCTCTGTCTCTCCCTCTGTCTCTGCCTCTCTCTCTGCCTCTGCCTCTCTCTCTGCCTCTGCGTCTGCCTCTGCCTCTCTCTCTGCCTCTCTCTCTGCCTCTCTCTCTGCCTCTGCCTCTGTCTCTGTCTCTGTCTCTGTCTCTGTCTCTGCCTCTGCCTCTGCCTCTGCCTCTGTCTCTGTCTCTGTCTCTGTCTCTGTCTCTGTCTCTGTCTCTGTCTCTGCCTCTGCCTCTGCCTCTGCCTCTGCCTCTGCCTCTGCCTCTCTCTCTGCCTCTCTCTCTGCCTCTCTCTCTGCCTCTCTCTCTGCCTCTCTCTCTGCCTCTGCCTCTGCCTCTGCCTCTGCCCCTGCCCCTGCCCCTGCCTTGTTCTCTGCACCTGCCTGTTCACGTTTTTGCTGTTAGTTTCCTTCTCTCTTCGATCTCACTGCACCACATGGCTGCTTTGGTCACCACTCTTGACTCATTTGGATTTGACTGTTGTTTCCTTATTGTGTCCATTACTGCTCTCCTGAACTGTTGGTTCATTAAACCCTCTCTTGTTTAATTTTCCCTGTCTCCCATCACAAACCCACTAATACCCCTACAGCAGCCCACTTTCAATGGCTTGTTACATCTCTATCTTTTCCCCGTCATTCTCGATCATCAGCGCTCTCTATCTATGGTTACTGCCTAACCTGCTGAGTATCCCCAGCATTTCGCTCGTCTCTTGCCATGCCTTGCTGGGATAATGTGCTGGGAACCAAGTCCCACTATTCCCAGAGTTGTCACAAAATAAAAGTCTCTATGAAAGTAAACAGAATTCCCCAATTGGCCTGTCGTTTAGACGCATGTTGATTGAATGCATGCAGGTTTTTGTCTGTAACAAGAATTACTATTAATTACAAATAAATCATTCCTCTGTTATTGAATACTATTGTGAACTATCAACACATAACCCTTGATAATTAAAACTCTAAACGATATATAAAATTCCCTTCCCTGCATTCCCCAACACACACGACAGACATACAAACACACGTGTACAATCACACACATACACACATCCATGTGTACACATAAAAGTATGCACACACACAAATACATAAACACACATTGAGAATCACATGTACAGACAGAGACAGACACAAACACGCACACATACAAATATATACATACGCACATATCCATACACAGACACATTCTCTCTCTCTCTCTCTCTCTCTCTCTCACACATGCACACACAAATGTACAGATACACACACTCGCACAGACAAACACACAAACACCCACACACAGATGCATGTACACACACGTAGGCACACACACAGACAGACACAGGCACACACACAGACAGACACAGGCACACACACAGACAGACACACACACAGGTACACAGACCAACAGACACAGATTGGTGTTATGGTTGGAAGGAAAGTGGTACAATTACTGACCAGAGTTCCCTGAGAGCATCATTTTGGCCCACCACCACTTGCTGCCCCATTCTCAGTTTGTGGGCGGCACGGTGGCACAGTGGTTAGCACTGCTGCCTCGCAGCGCCAGAGACCCGGGTTCAATTCCCGTCTCAGGCGACTGACTGTGTGGAGTTTGCACGTTCTCCCCGTGTCTGCGTGGGTTTCCTCCGGGTGCTCCGGTTTCCTCCCACAGTCCAAAGATGTGCAGGTCAGGTGAATTGGCCGTGCTAAATTGCCCGTAGTGTTAGGTAAGGGGTAAATGTAGGGGTATGGGTGGGTTACGCTTCGGTGGGTCGGTGTGGACTTGTTGGGCCGAAGGGCCTGTTTCCACACTGTAAGGTAATCTAATCTGTAAGGTAATCTAATCTAATTGTGAACGTGGCCTTTTTCTTTCTTTTCACTCCAGGAGGGTTCACGGTTAAAGGTCCGGATTACCCCACCGTAGCCCACTTGGGGGCAGATGTGGTGCTGAACTGCTCGGTGGTGTTCCACAGGGAGGAGTCCAAGCTGCAGGTTGAATGGAGCAGGCCAGAGTCCGGAGCCCAGGTTCTGGTGTGTGATAACCTCCTGAAAGGGCCATGCCGAGACCTCAGGGGCGGGGCGCAGCACTTTGAGGGCGAGCTAGCATCTGGAAATGTGTCGATCAGGCTGCAGGAGGTGAAGGTTTCCGACGCTGGGAAATACCAGTGCACTGTCACTTCCAGTAGCCATTCTCGCCACACGAGCCTGGAGCTGAGCATTGTGGGTAAGGAGGGGCGGTTTCACTGCGGCTGCTTTGGGCGTTACGGTGGCAGAGTGGTAATGTCATTGGACCTGTCGTCCAGAAGGCTACGCCAACGCTCAGGCGGCCATGGGTTCGGATCCCACCATGGCAGTGGGCGGAGCTTACATTCACTTCGGGAATGAGCACTTGTCTCGCTTATGGTTGCCATGACAACGGTGAAGTATTTTGCAGAAAAACACTTTGGATTCATTAACGTCTGCGAGGGAAGGGGAATCTGCCATCCTTACCTGGTCATGTGACTCCAGACTGGCAGCAATGGGGGTTGACCCTTAACCGCCCTCTGACCGGGCCCAGCGCGCCACTCTGTTCAAGGGCAGTTAGGGACGAGGGCAAATGTTTACTCAGTCAGCACTGCCAGATCTCACGCACGTCAAAAAAACACTCCAAATCCAAGGAATTAAATCAGATGGACCACTTGGTATGGTACTAGGCACTAGAAAAGACAATGGCAGACACAGCCCTGTCTATCCCGCAAAGTCCTCCTCACTAACATCTGGGGGCTGGTGACAAAATTGGGAGGGCTGTCTCACTGACTGGTCAAGCAACAGCCTGACACAGTCACACTCACGGAATCACACCTTACAGACAATGTCCCAGACACCCCCATCACCATCCCTGGATATGTCCTGTCCCATCAGCAGGACAGATCCACAGTGGGATACAGTCGGGAGGGAGTTGCTCTGGGACTCCTCACCCCTGACTCTTGATCATGGGTAAGGAAACCTCCTGCTGATTACCACATACCCGCCCTCCCTCAGCTGAGGAATCAGTACTCCTCCATGTTGGAGGCAGTAGTGAGGGTGGCAAGAGTGCAAGATGTACTCTGGGTGGGGGGATTTCAATGTCCCCCATCAAGAGTGAGTCAGCAGCAGCAGTACGACTGATTGAGCTGGTCGGGTCCTAAAGGACAGAGCTGCTAGACTGGGTCTGCGGCAGGTGGTGAGGGAACCAACAAGAGGGAAAAACAGGCTTGTCCTCATTCTTACTAACCTGTCAGCTGCAGATATATCTGTCCATGACAGTGTCAGTGTGAGCGACTATGCACAGCCCTTGTGGAGACAAAGACCCGTCTTCACATTGAGAATAACTTCCATCGCTGTGTGGCACTATCACTGTGCTCAACGGGACAGACTTCAAACAGATCGAGCAACTCAAGACTAGGCATCCATGAGGCACTGTGGGCCAACAACAGCAGCAGAATTATACCCCAGTGCAATCTGTAACCTCATGGCCCAGCATATCCCCCACTCAACCATTATCACCAAGCCAGGGGATTAACCCTGGTTCAGTGGAGAGTGCAGGAGGGTAGGCCAGGAGCAGCACCAGGCAGACCTGAAGGTGAGGTGTCAACCTGGTGAAGCCACCAAACAGGGCTACTTGCATCCCAACAGCATAAGCAACAAGTATGAGAGCTAAGCAATCCCACACCCTGCCACACCCTGCCAATCCCAAACTCTGCAGTCCTGCCACATCAGGTCATGAATAGTGATGGCGAACTCACTGGAGGAGAAGGCTCCACAAATATCCCCATCCTCAATGATGGAAGAGCCCAGCTCATCAGTGTGAAAGATAGGGCTGCAGCTTTCCCGGCAATCTTCAGCCAGAATTGCCGAGTGGGTGATCCATCTAGGCTGCCCCAGTGGTCTTCAGCATCACATTTCCCAGTCTCCAGCTAATTCGATTCACTCCATGTGATATCAAGAAACGGTTGGAGACACTGAATACTGCAAAGGCTATGGGCCCTGACAACACTCCGGCAATAGTCCTGAAGACTTGTGCTCCAGAATCTGCCGCTCCCCTAGTCATGCTGTTCCAGTACAGTTCCAACACTGGCACCTACCTGACAATGTGGAAACGTGCCCAGGTATGTCCTGTACTTAAAAAGCAGGGCAAATCTAACCTGGCTAATTACCGTCCCATCGGTCTACTCTTCGATCATCAGTAAAGTGATGAAAATGTTGTTAACAGTGCTGATAAATCACTTTCTCAACAATCACCGATACACAGTTTCTGTGAGGCACATTCAGCTCTATTGCCTTGGCCCACACACGGACCATGAGCTAAACCTAAGAGGAGGAATGAGGGTGACTGTGCTGGGCATCAAGGCTGTATTTGATGGACTGTGGCATCAAGGAGCTGACATAAAACCCCAGTCAGTGGGAATCCAGTCATACCTGGCACATAGGAAGATGGTTATGGTTGTTGGAGGTCTGTCATCTCAGCTGCAGGACATCTCTGCAGGAGTCCCTCAGGGTAGCGTCCCAAAACCACCTTCAGCTGCTTCATCAATGCCCTTCCCTCCATTATAAGGTTCCTACCTCTGGGCCATGTGCTGCAGGTTGGAGGGCCATCTCAGCATTGTCTGGCCTTTAATGGTGCAGTATACTGCAGTGGCACCATAGAAAATGGCAGCAGGAGTAGGCCATTCAGCCCTTCGAGCCTGCTCCTCCATTCACTGTGATGTTGGCTGATTGTCCAACTCTGTACATTATTCCTGCCATCTCCCCATCCTCTTTGATCCCTTCAGCCCTAAGAACTATATCTAACTCTTTCTTGAAAACGTTGTGTTTTGTCCTCAGTCGCTTTCTGAGACCACAGACTTATTACTCTGTGAGTGAAGACATTTCTCCTCATCTCATTCCCAAATGGCCTACTGTATATCTTGAGGCCCTGACCCCCCCCCCCCCCCCCCTTTTGTTCTGAACTCCCTGGCCATTGGGAACACCCCATCTCGTCCTGTCTGAAGTTTACAGGTTTCTATGATCCCTCCTTTAATTTATCTAGACAGAAATGAATAAAGTCTTAACCCAATCCAGTCCCTCTTCATACCTCAGTTCTCCCTGGCCAGGAATCAGGCTACTGAACGCTTTTTTTGCATTTCCTGCATCTCCGGAACCTCTTCCTCCAGATCAGGAGATCAAAATTGCACAAAATGATCGATTATCGATGCGTGCCAATCTGTTTCAATGTGCTACTTTCCCAACCAGCCAACAACCTCCCAATGCAGGTCTAGCCACAAGCAAGTGGTACCATTGTCCTGAGGGAGTTCGCTTGACGTTGTCATGGACCGGAAAGCAATTTGTGATCACCTGGAATTGCCAAACGTTCCGTGGGAATGCCAGGCGAGAGACCCTGTGACAGGCTAGAGCATAGAGCAGAGTCAAAACGCTGTGGATGCCGGGAATCTGAAGTGGAGGTCACGGAATGCTGCAAACACTCAGCGAGAGAGAGAGAGAGAGAGATATAACGTTTTCAGGGCTTTGACGTTTCATCAGAACTGGGAAGTGTTGGGAAGGGAACAGGTTTTTAAGGAGCTGAAGGGGAGAAGGGTAAGAGGGACAGTCTGAGACTATAGTGGATTGTACGAAAAGTGAAGTGGTGAGGGGGGAGGGGGGTAAAGGTGGTTCAGGCACAAAGGGAGTGGGAGGAGTAAGGAAGCCAAAGGCCAAAGGAGATGTGAAGGGCAGAGCGGTGAACACGTGGGAGAGTAAGGAGAAGAAAATGGAAACATTGGAAGAGATGGTAGCGAATGTGATGTTACGGAACTCGGTATGGGTCCAAAATGGCCATAAAGTTGAGAAATGGGTTTATTGTCTGCAGCAACTGCAGGGTAGACAGGTCAGTGTGAGGAACGGGGCAAAGGCTGAAAACAGGAAGCAGCGATAGATCGGGGTCACTCCTGCGGACCAAGCAGAGGTATCTGTGTTTGACTGTCACAACTGTCACACTGTTAACAGCACAGTGTCTTTAGGAGGGATTTGTTCTGTGCTGTTTCTCTCGAGGTGTTGCCGTGGTAATGCCGGAATGTCTGCCTCACAAGCGCTGGGTAAAGTAACCAGCTCTGAGTGTTTCTTGTTTAAACATTAGACCAAAGAAGCATGAGTGGGTGCTCACACAGCCCCAGGGTTTCGGTTTTTGCCCTCAGCTGAAGTTGGGGGTTTGAAGCTGCCAGATACAGCTCTCTCTCTCTCAGCTGCAGCAAGAAGTTCTAGTGCTGCTAGATTGTTTCTCGCTCTGTCCCTGTCTCCTGGATCGGAAGGGACAGAGTACCTGAGGGAGCTCTGTTTTGCTGAACTTGCCAAGGGTGTGTTTATGAGCTGCTGCTACACAGGAACAGTTGAGGATTAGTACAGTCTGTTCCTCTATAACACAGTCTTGTCCGACGCTGTGTTATAGGAAATCGCACAGTAGAAATAACGGGGCCTATGGGAAAAGCAGGGTTAGGGGGTGAACCACCAAAAATATCATGTAAAAATCAAAACCAAAATTCATAGTTAGCCTAACAGAAATGTTATCACAGTCTACGTAAATGTTAAAATCATACATTTTAATGAAATGATACAATAACTAACACTTTAAGGGGTTGCTGAATAACAGTGTAGGTCTGCTTCTTTGGTTAAACAATCGTTTGAGTAACAGTCTGTAGAGAACAACAGAACCCATGAAACCCCACCTGCACAGCTCAGGGTTAATGATAAGGGTTTCACGCTCGCCACTTGGAAACCAATTGGCATCTCTCAAAACTGCCCGGTAGAAATAATGAGAAAAATATTCCAAACGAAGGTGAGCCCTGGACAGTCGTGGGGATCGGGAGGTCAGCCGAGGCATGGAGAGTGCTTTCTACCAGAGCAGCACCCAGGTCAGTGTCAGGCACACAGACAGCATGGGCAGATAGAGTCACCATCTGAACTCCCATCTCCCAGCCTGGAACTCTGAAGCTGTGCTCACCCAAGTCTAGTAAAGATCTCCTGACTCAGCTTGACGGTACCACGGCCTTGTGCATTGACAGCTGCCAACTATTTTGCTGTTAAATCCCATGGTCTGATCAGAAAAACAAATCCATGATTCAAATGGTAGCATTCGTCAGCTTCCATTCAATGTCAGGAAGAGGCTTCGGTAAGCTGGAGAAGAGGGGGTGGGAGGGAAGTGTAACAAGTCGGGAGGGGAGGTGGTTACGGAGAGAGAGAGAGAGAGGGAGCGCAATGGTCTGATCTGGAGCAGTTTGTGGGAATGTGGAGGTGATTTCCCAATGAGGGAGTGTACAGAGCCACAGGAGCTTACAGAAGTAAACACCTTGAGTGGGCTGAAGGTAACCGGGGATGGAACTGCAGAAAAACCAACAGGAGGTTGCATTTTTTTAAAAAACAAACAATTCACCAATCACATTACAGCCAAATCGCGTTGACTGAACACGTGTTATAGGAGAATGTGTCATTAAATAATATGTTAGCTGGTATTGAAATATACATAAAAGTTATGCCAGTCCTTTTTGTCTATCTTTGAACTGCATTGGAAGAAGAAAGTATGTTTTGTTTAAAGCCTAATAGTGGACCAATCGAATCACATCTGCAACGCAGCTTCTGAATAAAATGGAGAGGTGAGGGTCTACTCGATCTCCTTGAGATATTTTGAGGAGGTTTGGACTGAGTCAACTGTGTTCTTCTTTTATCAGCTGTTGGGACCAAACCGAGTTTATCGATAAGGCAGCTTAGCACCAACAGCTTCGAGTACACCTGCCAGTCCGAGGGCTGGTTCCCCGAGCCTGACGTCATCTGGAAGGACAGCGATGGGAGGAACCTGCTACCTCAGTCAACAGTGGCCAGGGGCAGAGGCAAGCAGCAGCTGTACGATGTGAAGGTCCAGTATCAGGCAACTGGAGACATTCCATCAGCTGTGACCTGCATCATCCACAACTCTCTCAACAATGTCAAAGAGGTGGCGACTGGGCGTGTGAATGGTCAGTTAGTGCGGGGCTTCTCTAACAGAGTTCCTGTCTGCAAATTGGTCGCTCATTCGGTGAGGGGGTGTTGGTGCAGCATATGGAATATTTTCCCATTTCAGACACCCAGGGTTAGCATGGAGCACATACAGGACGTGTACACACAGAGTAAAGCTCCATATAATCTTTTACACTGACAGTACACTGTCCTGTCCCCTGTCCCCATCTAACATGCCTAAGACAGGTAGAGTACTGGGGTAGGAATGGAGTAAAGCCAGCTGTACACTTTGAAATGTCCCTCTACCAAACACACCCAGGACAAGGACAGCACAGGGATAGATACAGAGTAAAGCTCCCTCTACACTGACCCCATCAAACACTCCCAGGACAGGGACAGAATGGGGTTCAATACAGAGTAAAGCTCCCTCTACACTGTCCCCCATCAAACACTCCCAGGACAGGGACAGCACAGGGTTTGATACAGAGTAAAGCTCCCTCTACACTGTCCCCCATCAAACACTCCCAGGACAGGGACAGCACGGGGTTAGATACAGAGTAAAGCTCACTCTACACTGTTCCCGATCAAACACTCCCAGGACAGGGACAGCATGAGGTTAGATAGAGGGTAAAGCTCCTCTACACTGTCCCCATCAAACACTCCCAGGACAGGGACAGCACGGGGTTAGATACAGAGTAAAGCTCCCTCTACACTGTCCCCGATCAAACACTCCCAGGACAGGGACAGCATGAGGTTAGATAGAGGGTAAAGCTCCTCTACACTGTCCCCATCAAACACTCCCAGGACAGGGACAGCATGGGGTTAGATGGAGAGTAAAGCTCTCTCTACACTGTCCTGACAAACAGCTGAGAGCCACCAGTGACAGTATTTGCTGTTCACTGTCCTTTTAGCTGTCACAGACTTTGAAAGGGCTTCAGTGCAGGCGGTGACTGTTTGGAGGGAGTTTTGACAGCAAGCAGTGATAGCTTGTGAAATACAAGCAACAGCCAGACAGGGAAATCACCAGTGAGGTACATACAGGAGCTCAATCTGATGGGAGCTGAAATATGTAATTCAATACCTAATTATGTACAGAACACAAAATAAATGGAAAGAGTAACATTAAGAGAGATGAGTAAGAGAATGAAATTTTAAAAATGAGAAAAAGATTTCAATGTTGGTTCAGATTTTTGAACAATCACTGACATTTGAAGGAATGAGACTCCAAATTTGTAAATCTATTTTCTCAGAACGAAGGAGCAGCTTGTGATTTTAAATAAACCTGTTGGGCTGCAAGCTGGTGTGACCTCTGACCTTGTCCGGCTGGTCTGAAACATGCCGCCTGAAGTTGGTATCTGGCTGACTGCTCATCACAACAGAGCTCATTAACACTTTCTTTTTCTCTTTGTCAATGTTTGCAGACTTTCTTCCTCGGGCTCAGTTCCGTGTTAGTGAGGCAGGTAAGATTTGTTCACGTTTCTGATAAATCCACCTTGTTGCGCAGCTGGCTTTAGAACGGCTGTAAGTGACCCAGGGTGATGTTGATTTTATTTAATTGTTTTAAATTCTGTCTTGCAGAATGGAGTAGGATTCAGAGTTATGCAGGTGAGTGGTGGAATCTGTTCGAACTGAGTGAGTGAGGCACAGGGAGTGGGGGAGATATCTGCTCTGGGTTCATGCGTATTGCTTTGCTGTGATGTTAGGGAGGGGGAGAGCTGGTCACCTCGCAAAGGAGAGACTCTGGTCTGTACCCTTCTCACCTCAGGGAACACACCTAGCATGGTGGCTGTGTGACTGACCTGGAAATTTCCAAGTCCCGGGCCACCTTTCTGCAAGCAGGTGTTCTAATCCCACCACAACGACTGGAGGACATTTCAATTCGATTAATGACAAGATTCTTTTTTTTAAAAACAGAAAATCCCAGTAAAGAATCACGAAATCCCCCTGTTTTGGGAAAGGAAATCTGCCATCTAGGTTCTGTCCTCGATGTGTCTGCAGACCCACAGCAACCCGTGGCTGCGTGGGTTTCCTCCGGGTGCTCCGGTTTCCTCCCACAGTCCAAAGATGTGCAGCTTAGGGTGGATTGGCCGTGCTAAATTGCCTCTAGTGTACAGGGATGTGGAGGTTAGGGGTAAGTGTAGAGAATTAGGGCGGGGGAGTGGGTCTGGGCGGAAGGGCCCTTTTCCACAATGCAGGGAATTCTTTGGTCACGTGGTTGGTGTTTAAAGCCCACTGGGACATGACCAAGTGGGATGTCCAACCCATTTGAGAAGGTGTCTCAGAGCCACCTTATGGTCATCCAGGTCTGCAGCGCTGGCCCTTTGGCCCATCTGTGCCAGTCAGGAGCAAGCACCTCACAATCCTAATCCCACCTCCCAGCCCTTGGCCCATACCTTGGAATCCCCAAGGTGCATGTCTAACTCCTCCTTCATTGTTCCAACCATTGTCTGGGTGAAAAACATTTTCCTCGTGTGGTCTAAACCTTTTACCCCATAAATCTGCCTTCCTCGGTCATTAATCCCTCCATCAAGGCGGAGGGAGGAGGGGCAGGCTTGTTCCTCTCTACCCTGTCTCTACTCCCATAATTGTGTTCATCTCCATCATGGCCCCTCTCGGTCTCCTCTGCTCCTGTTAGATGCTGGCTTCTGACCACCTCAGATGGGCCGAACAGCCTGTGCTGCAGTCCAGTCTGTCCAATCTCCCTTCATGACTGAGACTCTCCAGGCCTGGTCAATCCCCCTCTGCACCCCCTCCAGTGCTAACACATCCCTCCTTCCCAAGGTCTGTGAGGGACGGGCAGCGATGTCAGCCCTCGCTGGCGATGCCCACATCCTGAGAACAAATCGAAAAGAAATTCAACCATGATGTGCAGTGCCCAGGGGGGGACCGAGTGCAGGACAACAGGGGTTAGAATAGATGGGCCAGTGCAGAGACACAATGGGCCGAAGGAGCTCCTGGGTGCTGTAACAAAACGTTTGAGGACAGATCCAGGGCAGCACGGCCGCTTGGTGGTTAGCACTGCTGCCTCATCACACCAGGGACCAGGGAGGTTGCTGTCCATTAGAGATGTGTGTGTGTGTGTGTGTGTGTGTGTGACACTGATTCCTGGGATGGCAGCGTTGACGTGTGGAGAGAGACTGAAATCATTTGGGACTATTTTCAGTGGAGGTACAAACAAGGACTGCAGATGCTGGAAACCAGATTCTAGATCAGAGTGGTGCTGGAAAAGCACAGCAGGTCAGGCAGCATCCGAGGAGCAGGAAAATCGATGCTTCGGGCAAAAGCCCTTCATCAGGAATAGAGGCAGAGAGCCTGAAGGGTGGAGAGATAAATGAGAGGAGGGTGGGGGTGGGGAGAAAGCAGCATAGAGTACAATTAGTGAATGGGGCTGGGGATGGAGGTGATAGGTCAGAGAGGAGGGTGGAGTGGATAGGTGGGAAGGGAGATAGGCAGGTAGGACAGGTCATGGGGACGGTGCTGAGCTGGAAGGTTGGAACTGGGGTGAGGTGGGGGAAGGGGAAATGAGGAAACTGGTGAAGTCCACATTGATGCCCTGGGGTTAGATCCACATTGACGCCCTGGGGTTAGATCCACATTGACGCCCTGGGGTTAGATCCACATTGATGCCCTGGGGTTAGATCCACATTGATGCCCTGGGGTTAGATCCACATTGACGCCCTGGGGTTAGATCCACATTGACGCCCTGGGGTTAGATCCACATTGACGCCCTGGGGTTAGATCCACATTGATGCCCTGGGGTTAGATCCACATTGATGCCCTGGGATTGGCTCCACATTGATGCCCTGGGGTTGGATCCACATTGATGCCCTGGGGTTGGCTCCACATTGATGCCCTGGGGTTGGCTCCACATTGACGCCCTGGGGTTAGATCCACATTGATGCCCTGGGATTGGCTCCACATTGACGCCCTGGGGTTGGATCCACATTGATGCCCTGGGGTTAGATCCACATTGACGCCCTGGGGTTAGATCCACATTGACGCCCTGGGTTTGGCTCCACATTGATGCCCTGGGGTTGGATCCTCATTGATGCCCTGGGGTTGGCTCCACATTGATGCCCTGGGGTTGGCTCCACATTGATGCCCTGGGGTTGGCTCCACATTGATGCCCTGGGGTTGGCTCCACATTGATGCCCTGGGGTTGGATCCACATTGATGCCCTGGGGTTAGATCCACATTGATGCCCTGGGGTTGGCTCCACATTGACGCCCTGGGGTTAGATCCACATTGATGCCCTGGGATTGGCTCCACATTGATGCCCTGGGGTTGGATCCACATTGATGCCCTGGGGTTAGATCCACATTGATGCCCTGGGGTTGGCTCCACTTTGACGCCCTGGGGTTAGATCCACATTGATGCCCTGGGATTGGCTCCACATTGATGCCCTGGGGTTGGATCCACATTGATGCCCTGGGGTTAGATCCACATTGATGCCCTGGGGTTAGATCCACATTGATGCCCTGGGATTGGCTCCACATTGATGCCCTGGGGTTAGATCCACATTGATGCCCTGGGGTTGGCTCCACATTGATGCCCTGGGGTTAGATCCACATTGATGCCCTGGGGTTGGCTCCACATTGATGCCCTGGGGTTGGCTCCACATTGATGCCCTGGGGTTGGCTCCACATTGATGCCCTGGGGTTGGCTCCACATTGATGCCCTGGGGTTGGCTCCACATTGATGCCCTGGGGTTGGCTCCACATTGATGCCCTGGGGTTGGCTCCACATTGATGCCCTGGGGTTAGATCCACATTGATGCCCTGGGGTTGGATCCACATTGATGCCCTGGGGTTAGATCCACATTGATGCCCTGGGGTTAGATCCACATTGATGCCCTGGGATTGGATCCACATTGACGCCCTGGGGTTGGCTCCACATTGATGCCCTGGGGTTAGATCCACATTGATGCCCTGGGGTTGGCTCCACATTGATGCCCTGGGGTTGGAACCACATTGATGCCCTGGGGTTGGATCCACATTGATGCCCTGGGGTTGAATCCACATTGACGCCCTGGGGTTGGATCCACATTGATGCCCTGGGGTTGAATCCACATTGATGCCCTGGGGTTAGATCCACATTGATGCCCTGGGGTTGGCTCCACATTGATGCCCTGGGGTTAGATCCACATTGATGCCCTGGGGTTGGCTCCACATTGATGCCCTGGGATTGGATCCACATTGATGCCCTGGGATTGGATCCACATTGATGCCCTGGGGTTAGATCCACATTGATGCCCTGGGGTTAGATCGACATTGATGCCCTGGGGTTAGATCCACATTGATGCCCTGGGGTTAGATCGACATTGATGCCCTGGGGTTGGAACCACATTGATGCCCTGGGGTTAGATCCACATTGATGCCCTGGGGTTAGATCCACATTGATGCCCTGGGGTTGAATCCACATTGATGCCCTGGGGTTAGATCCACATTGATGCCCTGGGATTGGCTCCACATTGATGCCCTGGGGTTGGATCCACATTGATGCCCTGGGGTTAGATCCACATTGATGCCCTGGGGTTAGATCCACATTGATGCCCTGGGATTGGATCCACATTGATGCCCTGGGATTGGCTCCACATTGATGCCCTGGGGTTGGATCCACATTGAAGCCCTGGGATTGGCTCCACATTGATGCCCTGGGGTTAGATCCACATTGATGCCCTGGGGTTGGATCCACATTGATGCCCTGGGGTTGGATCCACATTGAAGCCCTGGGATTGGCTCCACATTGATGCCCTGGGGTTAGATCCACATTGATGCCCTGGGATTGGCTCCACATTGAAGCCCTGGGATTGGCTCCACATTGATGCCCTGGGGTTAGATCCACATTGATGCCCTGGGGTTAGATCCACATTGATGCCCTGGGGTTAGATCCACATTGATGCCCTGGGATTGGATCCACATTGATGCCCTGGGGTTGGAACCACATTGATGCCCTGGGGTTAGATCCACATTGATGCCCTGGGGTTGGCTCCACATTGATGCCCTGGGGTTAGATCCACATTGTCGCCCTGGGGTTGGCTCCACATTGATGCCCTGGGGTTAGATCCACATTGATGCCCTGGGGTTGGAGCCACATTGATGCCCTGGGGTTAGATCCACATTGATGCCCTGGGGTTGGCTCCACATTGACGCCCTGGTGTTAGATCCACATTGACGCCCTGGGGTTGGGTCCACATTGACGCCCTGGGGTTGGATCCACATTGACGCCCTGGGGTTAGATCCACATTGATGCCCTGGGGTTGGCTCCACATTGACGCCCTGGGGTTGGCTCCACATTGATGCCCTGGTGTTGGCTCCACATTGATGCCCTGGGGTTGGCTCCACATTGATGCCCTGGGGTTGGCTCCACATTGACGCCCTGGGGTTAGATCCACATTGACGCCCTGGGGTTGGATCCACATTGATGCCCTGGGGTTAGATCCACATTGACGCCCTGGGGTTAGATCCACATTGACGCCCTGGGTTTGGCTCCACATTGATGCCCTGGGGTTGGATCCTCATTGATGCCCTGGGGTTGGCTCCACATTGATGCCCTGGGGTTGGCTCCACATTGATGCCCTGGGGTTGGCTCCACATTGATGCCCTGGGGTTGGATCCACATTGATGCCCTGGGGTTGGATCCACATTGATGCCCTGGGATTGGCTCCACATTGATGCCCTGGGGTTGGATCCACATTGATGCCCTGGGGTTAGATCCACATTGATGCCCTGGGGTTGGATCCACATTGATGCCCTGGGGTTGGATCCACATTGATGCCCTGGGATTGGCTCCACATTGATGCCCTGGGGTTGGCTCCACATTGATGCCCTGGGATTGGCTCCACATTGATGCCCTGGGGTTGGAACCACATTGATGCCCTGGGTATTGGTTCCACATTGATGCCCTGGGGTTGGAACCACATTGATGCCCTGGGGTTAGATCCACATTGATGCCCTGGGGTTAGATCCACATTGATGCCCTGGGGTTGGATCCACATTGATGCCCTGGGGTTGGATCCACATTGATGCCCTGGGATTGGCTCCACATTGATGCCCTGGGGTTGGCTCCACATTGATGCCCTGGGGTTGGAACCACATTGATGCCCTGGGTATTGGCTCCACATTGACGCCCTGGGGTTAGATCCACGTTGACGCCCTGGGATTGGCTCCACATTGATGCCCTGGGGTTGGATCCACATTGATGCCCTGGGGTTAGATCCACATTGATGCCCTGGGGTTGGCTCCACTTTGACGCCCTGGGGTTAGATCCACATTGATGCCCTGGGATTGGCTCCACATTGATGCCCTGGGGTTGGATCCACATTGATGCCCTGGGGTTGGAACCACATTGATGCCCTGGGTATTGGCTCCACATTGATGCCCTGGGGTTGGCTCCACATTGATGCCCTGGGGTTAGATCCACATTGATGCCCTGGGGTTGGATCCACATTGATGCCCTGGGGTTGGATCCACATTGATGCCCTGGGGTTAGATCCACATTGATGCCCTGGGGTTGGATCCACATTGATGCCCTGGGGTTGGATCCACATTGATGCCCTGGGGTTGGAACCACATTGATGCCCTGGGGTTAGATCCACATTGATGCCCTGGGGTTGGCTCCACTTTGACGCCCTGGGGTTAGATCCACATTGATGCCCTGGGATTGGCTCCACATTGATGCCCTGTGGTTGTAACCACATTGATGCCCTGGGGTTGGAACCACATTGATGCCCTGGGTATTGGCTCCACATTGATGCCCTGGGGTTGGATCCACATTGATGCCCTGGGGTTGGCTCCACATTGATGCCCTGGGGTTAGAACCACATTGATGCCCTGGGGTTGGATCCACATTGATGCCCTGGGGTTAGAACCACATTGATGCCCTGGGGTTGGATCCACATTGATGCGCTGGGATTGGCTCCACATTGATGCCCTGGGGTTGGATCCACATTGATGCCCTGGGGTTGGCTCCACATTGATGCCCTGGGGTTGGCTCCACATTGATGCCCTGGGGTTGGCTCCACATTGATGCGCTGGGATTGGATCCATATTGATGCCCTGGGGTTGGATCCACATTGATGCCCTGGGGTTGAAGTCTAGAAAAGTTGAAGGGGGTTCCCATAGAAACCAACAAACTTCAACCAGGACTAGACAGGGTGAACCCAGGAAAGGTGTTCCCAATGACCAGAGCAGCCCAGAACCAGGGGAGGGGGGAGGGGAGGGGAGGCGGGGTGGGGGGGGGGGTCCCAGTTTAAGGATAAGGGCCTGGCCGTTCGGGACTGAGATGAGGACAAAAGTCTTCACCCAGAGATTGGGGAAGCTGTGGATAGTGGCAGAGGCCAAAACATTGAGTGTTGTTAAGAAGGAGTTTGGTATAGTTGTTAACGCTGAAGGGATCAGAGGGAATGGGGGTGTAAGCAGAACAGGATACGGTGTCGGATGATCAGCCAGTGATCATCGTGAATGGCAGAACAGGCTTGATGGGACAACTGGCCTACCGCTGTTCCCATTTTCTATGTTTCTGTATGTCCAAGATGCTCATAGAGACATAGAGATGTACAGCATGGAAACAGTCCAACCCGTCCATGCCGACCAGATATCCCAACCCAATCTAGTCCCACCTGCCATCACCCGGCCCATATCCCTCCAAACTCTTCCTATTCAAATACCCATCCAAATGCCTCTTAAATGTTGCAATTGTACCAGCCTCCACCACTTCCTCTGGCAGCTCATTCCATACATGTACCCACCTGCGTGGCAAAGTTGCCCCTTAGATCCCTTTTATATCTTTCCCCTCTCACCCTAAACCTATGCCCTCTAGTTCTGGACTCCCTGACCCCAGGGAAAAGACTTTGCCTATTTACCCTACCCATGCCCCTCATCATTTTGTAAACCTCTATAAGGTCACCCCTCAGCCTCCGACGCTCCAGGGGAAACAGCCCCAGCCTGTTCAGCCTCTCCCTGTAGCTCAGACCCTCCAACCCTGGCAACATCCTTGTCAATCTTTTCCAAACCCTTTCAAGTCTCACAACGCCCTTCCTGTAGCAGGGAGACCAGAATTGCAGGCAATGTTACAAAAGAGCCCTGGAATTCCAGGAGGGTCAATGACCAAAGGGCACCAATTGCAGGCGATCTGCAAAAGAATCAACATGAGGTTCAGAGGTGACAGCATTTTGTTTTTTAAAAGTAGCCGGTCCACAGAATCACACATGGTACGGAGTCAGGCCATTCAGCCCATCGTGCCTGTGTAAGCTGGTCAACAGTGTTGTCAAGATGGGGTCTATTCTGAGGCAGACTGGTAGAAGCAGGCTCTCTAATAACCGTTAAGGCCTGTGCTGTAAATCTCCGGCATGTGGATTGGAGGAAGCAGCGGCCTTTCGAGATTGGGCACCAACAGTGGGATCTTCCTGTTCTCTGTAGCCTCGTTGCCACAGAGGGCTGTGGAAACCAGGCCTTTGAGAGTGTATGTAAAACAGAGATCCGAGAGGTGCCTGTTTGGTGAAGGGGAGCAAGGGTAACTGGGTAGAACGGGATTGAGAAACATATCAGCCATGATCGAATGACGGAGCAGACTCGATGGGCTGAATGGCCTAATTCTGATATTTCATGGTTGCTCTGTCAGTTTTCTGTTTTTATACAAAGAAAAGATGTGCGCCGTGAATTTGTATCTAATATTTTCCTTCATATTCTCTCTCTCTCTCTCTCTCTCTCTCCATCCCCCTCCCCCCCCTTCCACTTCAGTCCCTCTGACACTGGACCCGGACACAGCGAATCCCTGGCTGGTCCTGACGGAGTCAGGGACCAGCGTCCAGGATGGTGAAGCCCGCCAGGCAGGGGTCCTCGATAACCCCGAGAGGTTCCAGGTCAGCCACTGCGTCCTGGCCTCACGGGGCTTCTCCTCCGGCCAGCACTACTGGGAGGTGGAGGTAGGCCGCAAGGAGGCCTGGGACCTGGGCCTAGCCACCCAGTCGGTCAACAGGAAGGCCAAGGTGAGAGGGGTACCCAACGCTGGGCACTGGAGCCTGTCCCGCCTGGGCAGGACAGAGTACCAGGCGGTGGATTGGTCTCCCCCACCCCAGCCAGTGGAGCTGGGCCCGGAACTTACGGTTGTGGGAGTCTACCTGCGGTATGGTCAGGGGCGCCTGTCCTTCTTCGACGCAGAGAGGCGCCTGCACCTCCACACCTTTGTGGCCAACTTTTCAGAGAGGGTGTACCCCTTCTTCTGCCCGGGACCATACGACTGGCAGACGAACGCAGAGCCCCTCCACCTCCCCTACCCAACCCCTCGGGAACGGCCGGGGGAGAGTCTGGACATGCACCTGTTCGGGGAGTAGACTTTGAAGGGGGCATCCCGATGGAGCCGCACGCGTCCTGAACCGCGGCCCGCCATTTCTGGTCAGACGATCGATGGCCGAGGTGGAAACAGTGTAACGGAGAAACTCAGCGTGTGCATCTGGCTCTGCAGAGAGAGACGTTGCGATTCCAGTGACCTGGCTTCTGAAACGCCCACTCGTGACCTGATGCATTTGGCAGCCACTGGAGCCCCTTTTAAATGGTAACCCCGTTGTAATTTGGGAAACTCCAATGGACATTTTGGGCACAGCAAGCTCCCACAAATAGCATCATGATATTTGGAGGTCCAGTACATCTCAGACCCAGGTGTTCACCTGTCTGATTCCTGTACCTGACACCCATTTGGTCCCTGTACGTCAGTCCCAGGCATACACCATTCTGAAGAAACATCACTGGACTTGAAAACTCTGTTCTCTCTACATATGTCTGCCAGACCTGCTGAGTTTCTCCAGCAATCTGTTTCTGATCCCCAGTACTTTGTATCACATTCTTGGTGCAGAGTCGTCAAGGGGCTGATTGCTAGACTTTATCTTTACAACTGAGGTTTTGTAAAATCATTTTTGGCTTGGCGCTGTGAGCTGAAGATAACCTTTGTACTGTGGTCAGCAGCTTGTGAATAGAAAAGGAATGAACAGGCCTGTTGTTTCTTGCAGGTCAATTCTCATTAAGAAGTGCTCTGTAGATGTTTTGATCGTGCAGTGGCAGTGTGCTTAAATAGATAGCAGAGATGGTTGCCCATTGGTGAGACCAGTGCCTAGAAATTGGTCCTCACAAGTCTGGAAGAGACTCAGTTCTCACGTGAATGGTAACTAGGAAACCACAGAGGAATCTTCCAGGGAGGTGCTAGAGTTTTAGACGGTGTTTTCTAACAGTCTGGCTGATATTACACCATGAAGGCTTGGAAGTTCCCTGCCTGACCTTCCATTATCAATTATTGTAAAACCATGGACCAGAAACTCATACATAAAAGCGACTTCCTCAAAGTTTCAAACTATTTCTGTTTGTCTTTCAAATGACTGGAGGTAAACAAAGATTATTGGGTGTAAAATCATGGGCATTTTGCTCTGATAACATTACTATATTGTTAATAAATTGCCAAGTCTTTTGTTTAAGCTGCAAGTGCAGTTTCTAGAACAGATTACACCAAATCTGGGATTGGAACCATTGGGCTGACCTGAAGGATTTAATTTGGCTGTATGAAGAATACAGTGGTAGGCAGGCTGATTTGGTGTGGCTGCCTGTCTCCATGGTGAAACAATGAGAGGGGGCAGGGATCCATCTGACTGTCACTGGACAAGCAGCCAAAAACATGGTTGTTTAAAAGTTACCTGACCAGCCAACTCCATACAGATTAGTGAGGCATAGCCAGCCAATGAGGAGCTTCACTGAGATTCTCAAGATTGGGATGCTGAGGACCACTGAGCTCTCTGGAATGCTAGTGCCTAATGTGATACTTGAACCAGTCCTATTGTGCATTGGTCAAGCAGCCATCTTCGCCTGTCACCTGTTTTAGAAAAGGCGAGACCATGTTGAAGTGTCCCATTGAGAATTTCTTTCCAAGCACTCATGGTCTGATCCATCGCTGGGCAGTGAGACAGGCTGTAATCACTGAACTGGAAGCCAGCGATCTCCTCGCTGTCTCCCTGACCCATAACAACCCACTACACCACCACAGAATGGAGAAACACCAGCCAATCCTACCACAGGAGGCATCACGGTTTACTGCACTTGACTTCACGTTGACCTCTACTCTTCAGTGATGAGGTCACTGAAGCAACAGGCCCCAGTGCAATACTGCAACGACTTTGATTTTGTTTGATAATGTTCTGTTTTGGCCTTATGTAATCTGTCATTTATTAAAATCTTGTCTCCTCATCCCTAGGGAGCCTTCAAGTAATGGACTATGACCATTAGACTATTTGAACAATAACTTGGGCTCTACTACACATTAAAATGGGGCAGGCTACAGAACCTATAATAGGCATGGCCTCCTCTACAGCATTACCCCTTTCCCCCTCAGTATCACCGCACTCCTCCAGTTTAAGAAACCAAAACTTCCATCATTTTATTCACCGTCAATGCCATTTTGTTTACACTGAGGGCGGGATGTTGCAAGAGGGCACGGCAATGGGTCTCATCTCTACGATCACGTTGGAGTTAGCTCACAAATGGCCTCACTCCTGCTCCTGGCTTCCATGGCAGAAATCCAAAGGGGGAAGGAGGAGGAGAGGGAAGTGGGAAGGGGGAAAAGGTCAAACTATCAAAGTTGACCAACAGACAGGAGAGTCTCATACAACCAACACAGCCAGCCCGGTGGCTCAGGGGTTAGCACTGCTGCCTCTCAGCGCCAGGGACCTGGGTTCGATTCCTGCCTCAGGCGACAGTCTGTGTGGAGTTTGCACATTCTCCCCGTGTCTGTGTGGGTTTCCACTGGCTGCTCCAGTTTCCTCCCACAGTCCAAAGATGTGAGAAAATTGTCACTATTGTGGAGAGATGTACAGGCTACATGGGTTAGCCATGGGGAAATGCAGGGTTACAGGGATAAGGTAGGGGAGGGGATGATGTTTAAAGGGGCAGTGCAAACCCAGTGGGCTGAATGGCCTGCTTCCACAGTGTAGGGGATTCTATAACCTATGGTACCCACAATAAAGTTGCCATCACTCTGCGCACATCCAAGCTATGACTCATTTTAATAGAGCAATTACAGAAATCGTCACAATGGTAGGGGTTGGTCAGTGAGTTCAGGCTGGTGTGAAGGGGCAGATACAGTAACATCACAATGGGGGGGTCAGGCTGGTGAAGGGGCAGATATGGTAACATCACAATGGGGGTCAGGCTGGTATGAAGGGGCAGATACAGTAACATCACAATGGGGGGTCAGGCTGGTGTGAAGGGGCAGATACAGTAACACAATGGGGGGTCAGGCTGGTGTGAAGGGGCAGATACAGTAACATCACAATGGGGGGTCAGGCGGGTGTGAAGGGGCAGATACAGTAACATCACAATGGGGGGGTCAGGCTGGTGTGAAGGGGCAGATACAGTAACATCACAATGGGGGGTCAGGCTGGTGTGAAGGGGCAGATACAGTAACATCACAATGGGGGGTCAGGCTGGTGAAGGGGCAGATATGGTAACATCACAATGGGGGTCAGGCTGGTATGAAGGGGCAGATACAGTAACATCACAATGGGGGGGTCAGGCTGGTGTGAAGGGGCAGATACAGTAACATCACAATGGGGGGTCAGGCTGGTGTGAAGGGGCAGATACAGTAACACAATGGGGGGTCAGGCTGGTGTGAAGGGGCAGATACAGTAACATCACAATGGGGGGTCAGGCTGGTGTGAAGGGGCAGATACAGTAACACAATGGGGGGTCAGGCTGGTGTGAAGGGGCAGATACAGTAACATCACAATGGGGGGTGAGGCTGGTATGAAGGGGCAGATACAGTAACATCACAATGGGGGGTCAGGCTGGTGTGAAGGGGCAGATACAGTAACATCACAATGGGGGGGTCAGGCTGGTGTGAAGAGGCAGATACAGTAACATCACAATGGGGGGTCAGGCTGGTGTGAAGGGGCAGATACAGTAACATCACAATGGGGGGTCAGGCTGGTGTGAAGGGGCAGATACAGTAACACAATGGGGGTCAGGCTGGTGTGAAGGGGCAGATACAGTAACATCACAATGGGGGGTCAGGCTGGTGAAGGGGCAGATACAGTAACATCACAATGGGGGGTCAGGCTGGTGTGAAGGGGCAGATACAGTAACACAATGGGGGGTCAGGCTGGTGTGAAGGGGCAGATACAGTAACACAATGGGGGGTCAGGCTGGTGTGAAGGGGCAGATACAGTAACATCACAATGGGGGGTCAGGCGGGTGTGAAGGGGCAGATACAGTAACATCACAATGGGGGGTCAGGCTGGTGAAGGGGCAGATACAGTAACACAATGGGGGTCAGGCTGGTGTGAAGGGGCAGATACAGTAACATCACAATGGGGGGTCAGGCTGGTGTGAAGGGGCAGATACAGTAACATCACAATGGGGGGGTCAGGCTGGTGTGAAGGGGCAGATACAGTAACATCACAATGGGGGGTCAGGCTGGTGTGAAGGGGCAGATACAGTAACATCACAATGGGGGGTCAGGCTGGTGTGAAGGGGCAGATACAGTAACATCACAATGGGGGGGTGAGGCTGGTATGAAGGGGCAGATACAGTAACATCACAATGGGGGGTCAGGCTGGTGTGAAGGGGCAGATACAGTAACATCACAATGGGGGGTCAGGCTGGTGTGAAGGGGCAGATACAGTAACATCACAATGGGGGGGTGAGGCTGGTATGAAGGGGCAGATACAGTAACATCACAATGGGGGGTCAGGCTGGTATGAAGGGGCAGATACAGTAACACAATGGGGGGTCAGGCGGGTGTGAAGGGGCAGATACAGTATCACAATGGGGGGTCAGGCTGGTATGAAGGGGCAGATACAGTAACACAATGGGGGGTCAGGCAGGTGTGAAGGGGCAGATACAGTAACATCACAATGGGGGGTCAGGCGGGTGTGAAGGGGCAGATACAGTAACATCACAATGGGGGGGTGAGGCTGGTATGAAGGGGCAGATACAGTAACACAATGGGGGGTCAGGCGGGTGTGAAGGGGCAGATACAGTATCACAATGGGGGGTCAGGCGGGTGTGAAGGGGCAGATACAGTAACATCACAATGGGGGGTCAGGCTGGTATGAAGGGGCAGATACAGTAACATCACAATGGGGGGTCAGGCTGGTGTGAAGGGGCAGATACAGTAACACAATGGGGGTCAGGCTGGTGTGAAGGGGCAGATACAGTAACACAATGGGGGGTCAGGCTGGTGTGAAGGGGCAGATACAGTAACACAATGGGGGGTCAGGCTGGTGTGAAGGGGCAGATACAGTAACACAATGGGGGGTCAGGCGGGTGTGAAGGGGCAGATACAGTAACATCACAATGGGGGGTCAGGCTGGTGTGAAGGGGCAGATACAGTGACACAATGGGGGTCAGGCTGGTGTGAAGGGGCAGATACAGTAACACAATGGGGGGTCAGGCGGGTGTGAAGGGGCAGATACAGTAACATCACAATGGGGGGTCAGGCGGGTGTGAAGGGGCAGATACAGTAACATCACAATGGGGGGGTGAGGCTGGTATGAAGGGGCAGATACAGTAACACAATGGGGGGTCAGGCGGGTGTGAAGGGGCAGATACAGTAACATCACAATGGGGGGTCAGGCTGGTGAAGGGGCAGATACAGTAACATCACAATGGGGGGTCAGGCGGGTGTGAAGGGGCAGATACAGTAACATCACAATGGGGGGTCAGGCTGGTGTGAAGGGGCAGATACAGTAACATCACAATGGGGGGTCAGGCTGGTGTGAAGGGGCAGATACAGTAACATCACAATGGGGGGTCAGGCTGGTGTGAAGGGGCAGATACAGTAACACAATGGGGGTCAGGCTGGTGTGAAGGGGCAGATACAGTAACACAATGGGGGGGTCAGGCTGGTGTGAAGGGGCAGATACAGTAACATCACAATGGGGGGTCAGGCTGGTGTGAAGGGGCAGATACAGTAACATCACAATGGGGGGTCAGGCTGGTGTGAAGGGGCAGATACAGTATCACAATGGGGGGTCAGGCTGGTGTGAAGGGGCAGATACAGTATCACAATGGGGGGTCAGGCGGGTGTGAAGGGGCAGATACAGTAACATCACAATGGGGGGTCAGGCTGGTGTGAAGGGGCAGATACAGTATCACAATGGGGGTCAGGCTGGTGTGAAGGGGCAGATACAGTATCACAATGGGGGGTCAGGCTGGTGTGAAGGGGCAGATACAGTAACATCACAATGGGGGGTCAGGCTGGTGTGAAGGGGCAGATACAGTAACATCACAATGGGGGGTCAGGCTGGTGTGAAGGGGCAGATACAGTAACACAATGGGGGTCAGGCTGGTGTGAAGGGGCAGATACAGTAACATCACAATGGGGGGTCAGGCTGGTGTGAAGAGGCAGATACAGTATCACAATGGGGGGTGAGGCTGGTGTGAAGGGGCAGATACAGTAACATCACAATGGGGGGTCAGGCTGGTGTGAAGGGGCAGATATGGTAACATCACAATGGGGGGTCAGGCTGGTGTGAAGAGGCAGATACAGTAACATCACAATGGGGGGTCAGGCTGGTGTGAAGGGGCAGATACAGTAACATCACAATGGGGGGTCAGGCTGGTGTGAAGGGGCAGATACAGTAACACAATGGGGGTCAGGCTGGTGTGAAGGGGCAGATACAGTAACATCACAATGGGGGGTCAGGCTGGTATGAAGGGGCAGATACAGTAACATCACAATGGGGGGTCAGGCTGGTGTGAAGGGGCAGATACAGTAACACAATGGGGGTCAGGCTGGTGTGAAGAGGCAGATACAGTATCACAATGGGGGGTCAGGCTGGTGTGAAGGGGCAGATACAGTAACACAATGGGGGTCAGGCTGGTGTGAAGGGGCAGATACAGTATCACAATGGGGGGTCAGGCTGGTGTGAAGGGGCAGATACAGTAACACAATGGGGGGTCAGGCTGGTGTGAAGGGGCAGATACAGTAACACAATGGGGGTCAGGCTGGTGTGAAGAGGCAGATACAGTATCACAATGGGGGGTCAGGCTGGTGTGAAGGGGCAGATACAGTAACACAATGGGGGGGTCAGGCTGGTGTGAAGGGGCAGATACAGTAACATCACAATGGGGGGTCAGGCTGGTGTGAAGGGGCAGATACAGTAACATCACAATGGGGGGTCAGGCTGGTGTGAAGGGGCAGATACAGTAACACAATGGGGGGGTCAGGCTGGTGTGAAGGGGCAGATACAGTAACATCACAATGGGGGGTCAGGCTGGTGTGAAGAGGCAGATACAGTAACATCACAATGGGGGGTCAGGCTGGTGTGAAGAGGCAGATACAGTAACATCACAATGGGGGTCAGGCTGGTGTGAAGGGGCAGATACAGTAACATCACAATGGGGGGGTCAGGCTGGTGTGAAGGGGCAGATACAGTAACATCACAATGGGGGGTCAGGCTGGTGTGAAGGGGCAGATACAGTAACATCACAATGGGGGGTCAGGCTGGTGTGAAGGGGCAGATACAGTAACATCACAATGGGGGGTCAGGCTGGTGTGAAGGGGCAGATACAGTAACATCACAATGGGGGGTCAGGCTGGTGTGAAGGGGCAGATACAGTAACATCACAATGGGGGGTCAGGCTGGTGTGAAGAGGCAGATACAGTAACATCACAATGGGGGGGTCAGGCTGGTGAAGGGGCAGATACAGTAACACAATGGGGGGTCAGGCTGGTGTGAAGGGGCAGATACAGTAACACAATGGGGGGGTCAGGCTGGTGTGAAGGGGCAGATACAGTATCACAATGGGGGGTCAGGCTGGTGTGAAGGGGCAGATACAGTAACATCACAATGGGGGGTCAGGCTGGTGTGAAGGGGCAGATACAGTAACACAATGGGGGTCAGGCTGGTGTGAAGGGGCAGATACAGTAACATCACAATGGGGGGTCAGGCTGGTATGAAGGGGCAGATACAGTAACATCACAATGGGGGGTCAGGCTGGTGTGAAGGGGCAGATACAGTAACACAATGGGGGTCAGGCTGGTGTGAAGAGGCAGATACAGTATCACAATGGGGGGTCAGGCTGGTGTGAAGGGGCAGATACAGTAACACAATGGGGGTCAGGCTGGTGTGAAGGGGCAGATACAGTATCACAATGGGGGGTCAGGCTGGTGTGAAGGGGCAGATACAGTAACACAATGGGGGGTCAGGCTGGTGTGAAGGGGCAGATACAGTAACACAATGGGGGTCAGGCTGGTGTGAAGAGGCAGATACAGTATCACAATGGGGGGTCAGGCTGGTGTGAAGGGGCAGATACAGTAACACAATGGGGGGGTCAGGCTGGTGTGAAGGGGCAGATACAGTAACATCACAATGGGGGGTCAGGCTGGTGTGAAGGGGCAGATACAGTAACATCACAATGGGGGGTCAGGCTGGTGTGAAGGGGCAGATACAGTAACACAATGGGGGGGTCAGGCTGGTGTGAAGGGGCAGATACAGTAACATCACAATGGGGGGTCAGGCTGGTGTGAAGGGGCAGATACAGTAACATCACAATGGGGGGTCAGGCTGGTGTGAAGAGGCAGATACAGTAACATCACAATGGGGGGTCAGGCTGGTGTGAAGAGGCAGATACAGTAACATCACAATGGGGGTCAGGCTGGTGTGAAGGGGCAGATACAGTAACATCACAATGGGGGGGTCAGGCTGGTGTGAAGGGGCAGATACAGTAACATCACAATGGGGGGTCAGGCTGGTGTGAAGGGGCAGATACAGTAACATCACAATGGGGGGTCAGGCTGGTGTGAAGGGGCAGATACAGTAACATCACAATGGGGGGTCAGGCTGGTGTGAAGGGGCAGATACAGTAACATCACAATGGGGGGTCAGGCTGGTGTGAAGGGGCAGATACAGTAACATCACAATGGGGGGTCAGGCTGGTGTGAAGAGGCAGATACAGTAACATCACAATGGGGGGGTCAGGCTGGTGAAGGGGCAGATACAGTAACACAATGGGGGGTCAGGCTGGTGTGAAGGGGCAGATACAGTAACACAATGGGGGGGTCAGGCTGGTGTGAAGGGGCAGATACAGTATCACAATGGGGGGTCAGGCTGGTGTGAAGGGGCAGATACAGTAACATCACAATGGGGGGTCAGGCTGGTGTGAAGGGGCAGATACAGTAACACAATGGGGGTCAGGCTGGTGTGAAGGGGCAGATACAGTAACATCACAATGGGGGTCAGGCTGGTGTGAAGAGGCAGATACAGTAACATCACAATGGGGGGTCAGGCTGGTGTGAAGGGGCAGATACAGTAACACAATGGGGGGTCAGGCTGGTGTGAAGGGGCAGATACAGTAACACAATGGGGGGTCAGGCTGGTGTGAAGGGGCAGATACAGTAACATCACAATGGGGGGTCAGGCTGGTGTGAAGGGGCAGATACAGTAACACAATGGGGGGTCAGGCTGGTGTGAAGGGGCAGATACAGTAACACAATGGGGGGTCAGGCTGGTGTGAAGGGGCAGATACAGTAACATCACAATGGGGGGTCAGGCTGGTGTGAAGGGGCAGATACAGTAACATCACAATGGGGGGTCAGGCTGGTGTGAAGGGGCAGATACAGTAACACAATGGGGGGTCAGGCTGGTGTGAAGGGGCAGATACAGTAACACAATGGGGGGGTCAGGCTGGTGTGAAGGGGCAGATACAGTAACATCACAATGGGGGGTCAGGCTGGTGTGAAGAGGCAGATACAGTAACATCACAATGGGGGGTCAGGCTGGTGTGAAGGGGCAGATACAGTAACATCACAATGGGGGGTCAGGCTGGTGTGAAGGGGCAGATACAGTAACACAATGGGGGGGTCAGGCTGGTGTGAAGGGGCAGATACAGTAACACAATGGGGGGTCAGGCTGGTGTGAAGGGGCAGATACAGTAACACAATGGGGGGTCAGGCTGGTGTGAAGGGGCAGATACAGTAACACAATGGGGGGGTCAGGCTGGTGTGAAGGGGCAGATACAGTAACATCACAATGGGGGGTCAGGCTGGTGTGAAGGGGCAGATACAGTAACACAATGGGGGGTCAGGCTGGTGTGAAGGGGCAGATACAGTAACACAATGGGGGGTCAGGCTGGTGTGAAGGGGCAGATACAGTAACACAATGGGGGGGGTCAGGCTGGTGTGAAGGGGCAGATACAGTAACATCACAATGGGGGGTCAGGCTGGTGTGAAGGGGCAGATACAGTAACACAATGGGGGGTCAGGCTGGTGTGAAGGGGCAGATACAGTAACACAATGGGGGGGTCAGGCTGGTGTGAAGGGGCAGATACAGTATCACAATGGGGGGTCAGGCTGGTATGAAGAGGCAGATACAGTATCACAATGGGGGGTCAGGCTGGTGTGAAGGGGCAGATACAGTAACATCACAATGGGGGGTCAGGCTGGTGTGAAGGGGCAGATACAGTAACATCACAATGGGGGGTCAGGCTGGTGTGAAGGGGCAGATACAGTAACACAATGGGGGTCAGGCTGGTGTGAAGGGGCAGATACAGTAACATCACAATGGGGGGTCAGGCTGGTGTGAAGGGGCAGATACAGTAACACAATGGGGGTCAGGCTGGTGTGAAGAGGCAGATACAGTATCACAATGGGGGGTCAGGCTGGTGTGAAGAGGCAGATACAGTATCACAATGGGGGGTCAGGCTGGTATGAAGGGGCAGATACAGTAACACAATGGGGGGTCAGGCTGGTGTGAAGAGGCAGATACAGTATCACAATGGGGGGTCAGGCTGGTATGAAGGGGCAGATACAGTAACACAATGGGGGTCAGGCTGGTGTGAAGGGGCAGATACAGTAACATCACAATGGGGGGTCAGGCTGGTGTGAAGAGGCAGATACAGTAACATCACAATGGGGGGGTCAGGCTGGTGTGAAGGGGCAGATACAGTAACATCACAATGGGGGGTCAGGCTGGTGTGAAGGGGCAGATACAGTATCACAATGGGGGGTCAGGCTGGTGTGAAGGGGCAGATACAGTAACATCACAATGGGGGGTCAGGCTGGTGTGAAGAGGCAGATACAGTAACATCACAATGGGGGGGTCAGGCTGGTGTGAAGGGGCAGATACAGTATCACAATGGGGGGGTCAGGCTGGTGTGAAGGGGCAGATACAGTAACATCACAATGGGGGGTCAGGCTGGTGTGAAGGGGCAGATACAGTAACATCACAATGGGGGGTCAGGCTGGTGTGAAGGGGCAGATACAGTAACACAATGGGGGGTCAGGCTGGTGTGAAGGGGCAGATACAGTAACAATGGGGGGTCAGGCTGGTGTGAAGGGGCAGATACAGTAACATCACAATGGGGGGTCAGGCTGGTGTGAAGGGGCAGATACAGTAACATCACAATGGGGGGTCAGGCTGGTGTGAAGGGGCAGATACAGTAACATCACAATGGGGGGTCAGGCTGGTGTGAAGAGGCAGATACAGTATCACAATGGGGGGTCAGGCTGGTGTGAAGAGGCAGATACAGTATCACAATGGGGGGTCAGGCTGGTGTGAAGGGGCAGATACAGTAACACAATGGGGGTCAGGCTGGTGTGAAGGGGCAGATACAGTAACATCACAATGGGGGGGTCAGGCTGGTGTGAAGGGGCAGATACAGTAACATCGCAATGGGGGGTCAGGCTGGTGTGAAGGGGCAGATACAGTAACATCACAATGGGGGGTCAGGCTGGTGTGAAGAGGCAGATACAGTAACACAATGGGGGGTCAGGCTGGTATGAAGGGGCAGATACAGTAACAATGGGGGGTCAGGCGGGTGTGAAGGGGCAGATACAGTAACACAATGGGGGGTCAGGCTGGTGAAGGGGCAGATATGGTAACATCACAATGGGGGGTCAGGCTGGTGAAGGGGCAGATATGGTAACATCACAATGGGGGGGTCAGGCTGGTGTGAAGGGGCAGATACAGTAACACAATGGGGGGTCAGGCTGGTGAAGGGGCAGATATGGTAACATCACAATGGGGATCAGGCTGGTGAAGGGGCAGATATGGTAACATCACAATGGGGGTCAGGCTGGTGAAGGGGCAGATATGGTAACATCACAATGGGGGGTCAGGCTGGTGAAAGGCAGCAGATAAGGTAGCATCACGATGGAGGGAGGGGAGGGTCAGGCTGATGAGGTAAGGCAGACCCACAACCACGTGGAGGTTCTGCCAAGGTAGGGGGCGGTGCTGGTGGAGGTTACAGCTTTGGCGTGCACAGCCGGATGCCCTCAGCGTTGCCGGGACAGCTGGTCAGGTAGGGGCTGAAGTAGGGGAAGAGGCGCTCTCTGAAGGTGTCCCTGAAGGTGTACAGGTGGCTCATGTCATCAGCGTTGTAGAAGGAGACCTGGCCGCCCTCGAAGTCCAGGTAGACGCCCACCTTCCTGGGCTGGGCGCTGGGGGCCAGTGGCACGGCTGGCCAATCCAGGGCCTTGTACTGGTCGCCATCCCGCAGCCACAGCGTCCAGTAGCCGTCCACCGGTGACAGGGTGATGCGGCCTTTCCTGCGCACCGTCTCACGGGCCACGCCCAGGTCCCAGGCCGTCTTGGTGCCCACCTCCACCTCCCAGTAGTGCCTGCCCGACTGGAAGCCCTGTGCCGCCAGGATGTTGACACATGGCCCGAAGCGCTCCGGCCCCTGCGGCTGCTGGTTGCTGTCGGTCAGCCGGACGTGGGTCAGGTCCTCGGACACCAGGAGGCGCTGGTGGGCCGAGCCCCGGTCCAGCGTCAGAGCCTCAGGGACTGGGAGAGAGAAAGAGGGGGAAAAAGGACAGAGTCATACAGCATGGAAACAGACCCTTCGGCCCAACTTGTCCAGACTAACCCTAATCCGAAATTAAACCAGACCCACCTGCCTGAGGTTGACCAATACCCCTTAAATTATTTCTTACTTCGTGTAATTATCCAAATGTCTTTGAAACTATCTGCACCCACCACTTTCTCTGGCAGTTCATTCCATGCATGTGAAAAAAGTTGCCCGTCTTGTCTTTTTTTTTAAAAAAGAACTCTCCTCTCACCTTAATGTGGCCCGTAGTCTTGAAACCCTACACCCCTGTGCTTTTATAAACCTCGATAAGGTCACCTCTAAACCTCCTACACTCCAGTGAAAACAGTCCCAGCCTATTTTTAAACTCAAGCTCTCCATTCCCAGCAACATCCTGGTAAATCTTTTCTGAACCCACCTCAGTTTAATATCCTGCCCATAACAGGGCGACCAAAACTTGACAGTATTTCAGAAGCAGACTCACCAATGTCCTGTACAACTTCAACATGACGTCCCTACTCCTACACTGAAGCCCTGAGCAATGAAGACAAGTGTGCTCAGTGCCTTCTTAACCATCCTGTCGATCTGTGACAAACTTCAAAGGATTATGTACCTGAACCCCTAAACCTCTGTTCCACAACATTACCCAGGGCCCTACTTTTATATTTGCTTTATTTTTGTTTTCTTAATTTGTTTTACAAAAATGCGATTCCTCACATTTATACAGATTAAACTCCATCTACCATTCCTCAACCCATACCGCAGACCTTCAAGTGATCTCACTGTCTCTCCTTCCATCCCAGTAAGACGGCGGCTGGTCCAATTTTAACAATAACCTGGAATTAAGAGTCTAATGATCATTGTTGATGGTCAGAAAAACCCCACCTGGTTCCCTAATGTCCTTCAGGGAAGGAAATCTGCCATTTTTACCGGGTCTGGCCTACATGCGACTCCAGACCCACAGCAATGGGGTTGACTTAACTGCTCTCTGGACAATCAGGGATGAACAATAAATGGTGACCTGGCCAGCAACACTTGTCCCATGAATGGTATTTAATAAAAGGTTGGTGATCCCTGTATCACAGCCCAAACTGTGGCCATTCAGCCCATCGTATGGGCAAGGAAAGAACAGGCCCTTGGAGCCTGCTTCCCACCCCCACCCTTCAGTCAGGCCATAGCTGATCAGATTTTAACCTCAACACAACCTTTACTCATCATTAACATCAACAGTACAAGGTGGCGCCACCTGAAGGGCAACTGAGGGATGGGCAGCCAAGCCTCGGGGATGAATGGAAATAAGGGGAACTTGGGGGGGAATGGATTTAAAAAATGGGCGACTGACACATTGTGAACAACCGGCTTTCCGATACACGGGGTACAACAGTTACTCAGCAAGCAGCTCCCTCCTTTACAGGGAAGGCAGAGGAGGAAGCCCCATCGAAACAAAAGATAGGAGAGAGACATCCCCCTCCTTGGGCCCGCACCACCACGGCAGATCATAGAGTGTAATATCCAAATCCTGCAACCACCCAAAATCCCTTCAGCCCCAACAGCTATATCTACCGGCTTGAAAACACAATGTTTCCGCCACCATTTCCTATTGCAGTAGGTTCACCAGCCTCTGAGTGAGGCATATCTCCACACCTCAGTTCTGAAGGGTTTATCCTTAAAATGTGAGCCCTACCTCTGGACTCACCCCATCCTCCCCATCAGGAACACCCTGGTTTATCCTGTCTGGTCCTGTTGGAATATGAGAGAAGTGAGTATAGAAGATCTCAGTATAGAATCTCCGCAGTGTGGTAACAGGCCATTCGGCCCACCAAGTTCACACTGACCCTCCAAACAGCATCCCACCCAGACCCTTGCATTTACCTCTGACTAATGCACCTCACCTCCACATCCCTGGACACTACGGGCAATTTCCCATGGCTAAACCACGGTACATCTTTGGATTATGGGAGGAAACCGGAGCACCCGGAGGAAACCCACGCAGACACAGATTGTGTGGTGTTCTCAGTCGCCCAAGGCTGGGATCGAACCCAGGTCCTTGGGGCTGAGAGACAGCAGTGCTAACCACTGAGCCACCGTACCACCACCTCATTCATCTAAACCCTGGTGAATCCAATCGAACTGACTCAACCTCTCCCACGTCAGTCTTGCTATCCGGGGAAGGAAGAAGAGAGGTCCATAGGCTTCAGCTGGAGAGCAGGACGCTACCTTGACAGTTATAATGGAATGGACACACCCTGAGGCAAAGTACAGTCATCCGTGGCTATCAGTGAGCCGAACTCCACTGTCACTGTTTGTACACTTTGTTCAATTTAATAAAATGCTAAACTGCTGCTATTTGCCAAACTTCATGAACTATCTAAAACATTTGTTACCAATGATCAACTGCCAACACTGGGGGCAGTCAGAAACCACCCCGATTCTAACAGGACAGCGAGCTGACCTTCTGCCTGCAGAATCGACAGGACAGGACAGACAGCACAATCCTGCACTCCCTTAGCAGAGGAGTCCTACATGGAGAGAGTTTTCAGTCAGTCCCAGCTGTCTTATTGTACAGAACAAAGGCTGCCTATTAATAGGCACGCTCATTCACAACATAAAACCGGGGGAATTAGAGAGGGGTATCTAAAGGAGTGTTTGATGGGGACAGTGTAGAGGGAGCTTTACTCTGTATCTAACCCTGTGCTGTCCTGGGGAGTGAGTGAAGGGATGACACAGGGAATTCTCCCTCATACTGAATAGTAGGAACCAAGCCTTTCGGCCCCTCCAGCACACACTGACATCCAACTTTATGCCTATCTCAAGGCCATCACGTTCCTCTCCCCATACCCAAGGAATCTACCTATTTCTTAAACACATTCAGTGACTCTGCCTCCAGAGGTGTCCAGGGTGGAAGACTGCAGAGGTTCACCACTGACGACGCGAAAAACTCTCCCCATCTCAGTCTGAAATATCCTATGTCCTCATTGTGACCCCTTGTTCCAGGTGCTCCACCCTCACCATCCCTGCACCCAATCTGTCCAGCCCTGTCCAAATTCTACAGCTCATTCCTCTGAAATCCAATCAGTGCAGGCTCAGAGAAGCCGATCTCTCCTCATCCGAGAAGCCTGTTGTGCCAAGAATCCACTTGGTGAACCTTCATTGTATTCCATCGACCACAAGGATGGCACTTGCTTGTAAAAGCAGTTTCGGTCTCCAATACCCGAAGTCTGAGTTTACCTATGCAGCTGCAGTAAGACTTGTACTCAAACCCCGTGCACTGAAGGCAGTATCCTTCCAAACTGCTTGCTGCACCTATATGCTCCCTTTCCACTAAGACAGCTCCTAGGTCCCCTTGTACATCAACAATTCTGTGCAGTTTATAGAGTCTTACAGCATGGAAACAGACCCTTCGGTCCATGCCGAACATAATCTCAAACTAAACCAGTCCCACCTGCCTGCTCCTGGCCCATATCCCTCCAAACCTTTCCAAGGCATGTACTTATCCAAGTGCCTTTTGAATGCTATAGCCATACCCTGCCTCCTCTACTTCCTTTGGAAGCTTATTCCATATGGACTACAATGTAAAACAGTGGCTCCATGTCCTTTTTAAAAAAATCTTCCTTCACTTTTAAAAATATGCCCCCTAGTTTTGAAATCCCCCACCCTCAGGGGGAGAAAATGCCACCTGCCACTCACCTTATCTATGTCCTTTGTGATTTTATAAACCTCTAAGGTCACCCCTTGGCCTCCTATACTCACGAAAAAATCCCAGCCTCTCCCTGTAGCTCAAACCTTCCACTCCAGGCCACCCTTGTTTACCCGGATTACCCAACAGTTTGGGTCCCCTTAAGGACTTAATTGTGTCAGGGTCAGTTACAAAGGTGCATTAGATTTATTCCAGAGGTGATAGGAGGTGGGATTGACCAGTTTAGGCCTGTCTCTCCAGGTTTAGAAGGACTGTGTACAAGATGCTCAAAGGGGCTTGGCAAGATGGATGGGGGGGTGGGGGGTGGGGGAAGAGATATTTCGCCTTGTGGGGCGATCTAGAACGAGAGGTCACCGTTTCAGGCTGAAGGGTGGTAGATTTACAACAGACCGGGAGGAATTAGTTCTAAAAGGGTCATGTATCTGTGGAATTCACTACCCCAGAGCGCAGAGGGTGCTGATACATTCAGTAAATTTAAGGAGTTTGATCGATTTTTAATCAGTAACGGGTTGGAGGGTTATGGGGAACAGGCAGAGTAATAGAGTTGAGACCGAAATGAGATGCACCCTGCTTGTATTAAATGGGAGCGGGTTGGAGGGGCTGAATGGCCTATTCCTATTCCTAGCTATGATGTTCTCAACTCCCAATCTATCCCTATTTAAATAATAATGCTTTTTTATATCCCCCTCATACTGAAGTGAACTTCACATTTATCCACCTTCAAGTGCACTTGGTTGGTCACAGCCCATCTAAGTCACCTCATGGCAGTTCCGGAAACAAAATACTGGAAGCAAATTGGGATGCAGAATCAAAGATGATTTAAAGGTTTGACTGGGGGGGGGGGGGGCGCGTGGAGAGGAGGTGCAGGGTGGAGGAGAGGTCAGTGAACAAATTTTACCAAACGGCATACCTACACAGCAGGAGGATGGGAAGGAGTTCTGGAGAAACTCAGCAGGTCTGACAGCATCAGCAGACAGAAACAGTTAACACTTCGAGTCTCCAGTGAGGCTGTTACCTGCTCAGACCTGCTGGGGTTCCTCCCTTTTCAGTTTCAGATTTCTCACATTTGCAGTCATTCCCCTCAATCAGGGAGGGTTTCTGCTGAAGCTGGAGACAGGTCAGCATAAAGATCGTTCCAAGACAGGAAGCTCCACAACAGGGGCTGTTTCTCCATTTTAAAAGCATCTCTGGTGGCTGGGCCAGCATTTACCCCCCGTCCTTCGTTACCCTCGAGGTGGGGAGCTGCTTGCTTGAAACGCTCTTGCTGTCTGTTGGCCCAGTTCGGAATTAAAACCCCATGCCCAAAAAAAATCAATGGAAAAATCTCCCTCTTTACCTGGATTGATGAAGTCCTTCATCTCTTTCCACACTTTGTACTGCAAAGGCCCTTTGAATACTCCCAGAGGCAGGTCTGTCGATGCTTTAGCTGGCAGTGGGATATCGTGGGGCCTGTGGACACACTGATTGGTCATGTTGCCAGAACAGGAACATGCATCTTCGAGGAGAGGGGGATGCTGGGAGATTTGGTACTCACCTTTGCTGGCTCACCTCCTGAAAGATATACATGGAGAGAGATAGAAAGCAGTTGATTTGATCTCATTTCACCAAATCATAGAATCGCTACAGCGTGGAAACAGGCCATTCGGCCCAGAGTCCACATCGACCCACTGAGGAGCGTCCCCACCCATCTCTGCACTTTCCACAACCGAACTACCTAACCTGCGCAGCCCTGAACAGTTTACCATGGCCAGTCCGCGTTAACCTGTGCACCTTTTGGATTATGGGAGGAAACCAGAGCACCCGGAGGAAACCCACGCAGACACGGGGAGAATGTGCAAACTCCACACAGACAGTCGCCCCGAGGCTGGGAATCAAACCCACTGCTGAGGGGCAGTGGTGCTAACCCCTGAACTGCCATGCCAGTCATTAAAGGACTATTGTCACCACCGGTTCAGGAAGGGAGTGCCAAACATTCATGACCCACAAAACGTGACCCGGACTGAGTAGTCCTGGTTTGTGAACATGGGACTCTAGTTCTACATTTCCCCCAGAAAAATAAATATTCTGTCTGCATATACCCTGTCAGTCTCTCCACAGGATTTTATTTACTGTAATCAAGTCACCCCTCTCCCAAACTTCAGTGATACAGACCTAGCCTTTCCTCATAACACAAGCCCACCCATTCTAGCTACAGGTGTGATAAGCCTCTGAACTACCCCCACAGTAACATCATTCACTAAATAAGGACACACGCGCCCCCTCAAGCTCTGCTCAGTATTCTGCACAAATGTGGTCTCACCAGTGAGCTGTATAGCTGAAGGATCATTTTTGTATTCAATCCTCTGAGATAAATGGCAACATTCTGTTAGCTTTCCCAATTGTTTACTCAATGTGCAGACTCCTTTTGTGATTCACGCGTCAGGACAGCCAGATCTCTCTGCACCTCAGAACTCTGCAACCTCTCACCATTTAGATAAAACAGTTTTCCTCTTCTTCCTTCCCAAGTCAGAGTGTGGAGGAGCCGGTGTCAGACTGGGGTGGACAAAGTTAAAAATCAACGCCAGGTTATAGTCCAACAGGTTTATTTGCAAGCACTAGCTTTCAGAGCACTGCTCCTTCATCAGGTGATTGTAGGAGCTAATGCTTCCAAATAAACCTGTTGGACTATAGTCTATATAGACTATAGTCAGGATTCATGACAGACTTTTGCCTGAAACATCGATTTTCCTGCTCCTTGGATGCTGCCTGACCTGCTGTGCTTTTCCAGCACCAATCTGATCTAGACTAATCTCCAGCGTCTGCAGTCCTCCCATTGCCAAGACCCTGAAATCTGCCTTTGACTCATCCCTCCTGAGATGCTCCTTAAAACCCAATCCGATGACCTGGTCTCCGACACCGGATTCCAAAGTCTCCTGAGACACTCTCGGTCTAATTTGGTTTGGCCTGTGAAGGAGTAACTTCAGGACACTACCACAGGGGATTGCGTCCCCAGCGATCACGGTCTGTTGCTGCCCGCGTCTTTCCCCTTACCTTCAGGAACTCGACGTCGTCGCCCTGGGCCTGTTGTTCGGTGAGCTCGGCTAACTGAGCGCTCAGCGATGACAGCCCCAGCTGGACAGTCTGCAGGTTCTCCCGGATCAGCCTCAGAGCGGAGGCCTCGTGTTCCGCCAGCTCCCGGGTCAAACCGGCTTCTCTCTCGCGGAGGAAGCTGTGCATTTGCTCAAACTGCTCCCTGACGTGCACCCGCAGTGACTCCGCATTCTTCTACACAAGGGAAGTTGCAAAGAAATAAGGTGCATTGTATAAAGCACGCATGATAGAAACGAAAAGCTCCAACAGTAAGGAAGCACACAGAACACTTAAAGTTAGCTCTTAAAGCCTTGTTCTACAGCTTTTAGCCATAACCTTGCAGTTCAGACCCTGAAGTGCTGAACTGTAGCTGACAATCATTGTCATAAGCTGTACTGATGTCATTACAGGACTGGTGGGGGGCAGCGATAGCGTCCCTACCTCTGGACCAGGTGATCCAGGTTTACATCCCACCAGAGGTGAGCAGCTGGATCAGAAAATCTTTTGTTAACGCTGCGCAATGCAGACCCCATTTCTCTCCCACTGGGTTACTAAGCTACAGTTGGCCTGCTCACATTGACAGGCTCCAGTATTTCCAACCGGAGACGCAGTCCGTAGGAAGATCGAGCACGATCTCTGACAGGAGAGCGCTGAAAGGTCCCCGGGGGGCTACCTTGACAGTGGAGATCTTGTCCTCCTCTACGCTGAGGAAGGCGGTGAAGGTGCTGGCTTGGTCCTGCAGGGAAGTGATCACCTCCTGCAGCTTCACCTGTGGGAACACAAGGGGGGAGGTGGGTGACCCCAAAGTAAACTGGGAGGCTGTGGGGGAATTGGGGGGGGGGGGGGGGGAAGAGATAGTGAACAGATGGGGGTGGGGGGGGAGAAAGTGAGGTCTGCAGATGCTGGAGATCAAAGTTGAAACTTTATTGCTGGAACAGCACAGCAGGTCAGGCAGCATCCAGGGAACAGGAGATTCGACGTTTCGGGCACAGGCCCTTCTTCAGGAATGAGCAGAGAGTGTTCAGCAGGAGAAGATAAAAGGTAGGGAGGAGGGACTTGGAGGAGGGGTGTTGGAAATGTGATAGGTGGAAAGAGGTCAAGGTGAGGGTGATAGGTCGGAGTAGGATGGAGGCGGAGAGGTCAAGAAGAAGACTGCAGGTCAGGAAGGCGGTGCCGGGCTGGAAGGATTCGGCTGAGACAAGGTGGGGGGAGGGGGGATGAAGAAACTGGTGAAGTCCAAGTTCATCCCCTGTGGTTGGAGGGTTCCCAGTCGGAAGATAAGACGCTCCTCCTCCGACCGTCGCGTTGTTGTGGTTTGGCGGTGGATGAGTCCAATGACCTGCATATCCTCGGTGGAGTGGGAGGGGGAGTTGAAATGCTGTGCTACAGGGTGGTTGGGTTGGTTCGTCCGGGTGGCCCAGAGGTGCTGGGCCAGGGGAAGGGAGGGGAGGGCAAGTGGAGTGGCCAAGGTTGAGGAGGGGGGCTGAGGGGTGAGACAGCTAAGAACAAGGGGGGGGGGGAGAAGAGGGAAAGAGAGAAAGAGAAGAGAGAAGATGTGGGGATGGCAGCCATGGGGGTGAGGGGGGAGTCGAGGTGGGGCAGTACCTTGTAGAATTGCGCAGCCTCCTGGACAGGGCTGGCCTGGTGCTGTTGGTGTTTGGGACTGTCCCGACAGCTCACACAGATCAGCTGCAGGTCAGTGTCACAGAACAGCTTGTAGCGGAGGCCATGCTGCTGGCAGTACAGGCCGGCCAGCGAGCGGGCCTCCTCACTCATCTCCTGCACCACCTGGTTGGGTCGCAGAGGGCCCTCCTGACCCATCGCCTCCCGGCACTCTGGGCACCACCACAGTCCCGGTGCCTGGCGCTGCCAGCACTCCTGCACGCACCGCCGGCAGAAGTTGTGGCCGCAGGGCAGGATGACTGGGTCAGTAAACACCTCCAGGCAGATGGGGCACTGCAACTCCTCGGTGAAGCTGACATGGGCCCAGGCTAGAGCCATGCTGGCTCCCAGTGCCCACCTGCCTGGCACACACTCTGCTCTACCAACCCTACCCACAGGAGTAACTCAGTCAAACAGAGGCCTTCCCCAATAGGAGCCCTTAAAGGTCCCGGCCTAAGCAGGGAGGCGGTGCTCCCTGGCTCCCTGGTTTGATTCCTCAGCCAATCCCTGTGTCCCGTTATTAACGATCACTTAGTATTTCCCCTGCTCCTCATGGGATCCTCCCAACCACCTGAAGTCTCTTTGATTGTTTTTTTTGGTTGGTGAGTGGTTTGCGGGAGGGGAAAGGGTGGTGTACCTGCTGTCCCCAGTCTGCCTGGTCGAGGTAACCATGGCGTTGGATGCTGCTGTTGGAGGAGCCTGAGAAGGTCAATGCAGTGTCCACCTTGTGGACGGTACACACCGCTGTGACTAAGTGTGGGTGTTGGAGGTAGTGGATGGGGTGCAAAAACTCCCCTCCCCTGACCTCTCCACCCCCCGACCTCTTCCCACTTGACCTCTCCCCTTGACCTGACCCCAGAACTCTCCCCTCGACCTGACCCCTGACCTCTCCCCCTTGACCTCTCCCCCACCCTCTGACCCTGACCTCTCCCCCACCCTCTGACCCTGACCTCTCCCCCTTGTCCTCTCCCCCACCCTCTGACCCTGACCTCTCCCCCTCGGCCTCTCCCCCACCCCCTGACCATGACCTCTCCCCCTCGACCTCTCCCCCACTCTCTGACCCGGACCTCTCCCCCTCGACCTCTCCCCCACCCCCTGACCCTGACCTCTCCCCCTCGACCTTTCCCCCACCCTCTGACCATGGCCTCTCCCCGGACCTCTCCTCCACCCTCTGACCCGGACCTCTCCCCCTTGACCTCTCCTCCACCCCCTGACCCGGACCTCTCCCCCTCGACCTCTCCCCCACCCCCTGACCCCGACCTCTCCCCCTCGACCTTTCCTCCACCCTCTGACCGCCTACCTCACCCCGACCCCTCCCTCCACCATCCGCCCCCAACCTGCCACTCTTGACCTCATTTTCTCCCCCTCAACCTTCCCCCCAACCCCCAACAATACCCACTCCCCCCTCAACCTCTCCCGCTTAGCCGAGACCTCTCCCCTTCAACCTCTTCCGCACAACTCGACCCCAACCCCTCCCCTTCCCAATCCCTTCCCCCACCCCACCCCCACACTCCCAGCTTCTCCCGACCCTTGACCTCTCCTACACCTTCCTGCATCTCTGATCACCTCCTCATATTGCATCTCCAAACGGCCTGTGCGCTGCGCAAACTGTGGCCTCTTGACCACCCTGCTGGCTTGTAATCCCAGAAACATTGAAAATAAGGAGCTGCATTAGGCCATCCGGCCCTTCAAGGCTGCTGTGCCATTCGATACGGTCAGGGCTGGCGATACATCGCTGTTCCTGCTCACCACCCCCCGACCCCACCTTCTCATAGAACTAAAACTAACCCCTTCTTCGAAACATTCGATGTTTTGGCCTTGAACCGCTTTCAGTGACAGAGAATCCAGCAGACTGCCCAGTCTGTGGGTGAAGACATTTCTCCCATGTTCTAGCCTGCTCCCATATCCGTAAGCTGTTCCCGCACCCCCCAACAATACTGGATCTGCCGGCCATCAGGAACACCCTTCTTGTATTGAATTGAATTGAATTTATTGTCACACATACCGAGACACAGTGCAGAGCTTTGCTTTGCGAGCAATACAGGCAGATCAGAGTTAATTAGTGTAAATAAGTAAATATAGGTAAACAGTGGCAAAAACAAAAGCACAGGTACAGGCGAATGTTAGGAGTTTGAGAGTCCATTCAGTATTCTAACAACAGTAAGGTAGAAACTGTTTCGAAACCAGTTGGTGCATGTGTTCAGGCTTCTATACCTTCTACCTGATGGTAGAGGTTGTAGAAAAACATTGCCAGGATGGAATGGATCTTTGATAATACTGGCAGCCTTTCCTTGACAGTGGGCCTGGTAGATGGATTCTGTTGATGGGAGATTGGCCTTTTGTGATTGTCCGGGCTGAATTCACCACTCTCTGTAACCACCTCTGATCTTGAATGGTACAGATGCCATACCAGGCAATCATACATCCAGACAGAATGCTCTCCGTGACACACCTATAAAAGTTGGCAATTGTATTCGCCGTCATGCCAAATTTCCTCTGCTGCCTGAGGAAAAGCCTGTCGGGCCTTTGTAACCAGTGCGTCCACATGAAGAGCCCAAGAAAGCTTGTTGTGGAAGACCACCCCAGGAGCTTGACACTGTCCACTCATTCCACCTGTGAGCTGTTAATGTGTAGCGGGGGGCATGGGTTCACCTTGTCCAGTCCTGTCTGAATGTTGCAGGTTTCTGTGGGCTCCCTCCCTGGATTCACGTCCACCCCAGTGAAGGGAGCCCTCACCAACCTGGTCACTCAGCCGTCGGTCAGACCTGCCATCCCGGGAATCAGCTTGGCCCATATCTCTCCAAACCCTTCCTATTCATACACCCATCCAGATGCCTCTTAAATGTTGTAATTGTACCAGCCTCCACCACTTCCTCCGGCTGCTCATTCCACACACGTACCACCCTCTGTGTGAAAGAGTTGCCCCTTAGGTCCCTTTTATTTCTTTCCCCTCTCACCCTAAACCTGTGCCCCTCTAGTTCTGGACTCCCCCACCCCAGGGAAAAGACCTTGTCTATTTACCCTGTCCATGCCCCTCATAATTTTATAAACCTCTATAAGGTCACCCCTCAGCCTCCGACACTCCAAGCAAAACAGCCCCAGCCTGTTCAGCCTCTCCTAGAGCTCAAACCTATCTAAGCCCTATAGTTAGAGCAGTGGGCCCTTCAAGGTTAATTTTCCTTCATGTAACAGGCTGTTCAAATGCATTGTCAGGTCACCCACAGGAAAACCCTGTACTGTTTGCTTATTACATTTTAGCTACATGAAGGTATCCAATGGCGTTAAGGTGGGTGGCTGAGACAGAGGGAGAAAAAATGTCACTATTAGTTAGCAGGCTAGGATAGAGGGGCTGAATGGGGCTGCTCCTGCTCCAATATGTCCCATGTCATCCACACCTGTAAATCTTGGTCCTTTTGTGGAGAGGCTGTGCTACTGTTATTTTGCTCAGTGTGTGTGTGTGTGCCTCTGTATGTGTGGATGTGGATGTGTGTGTCTGTGTGTGTGGATGTGTGTGTGTGTGGGTCGATGTGTGTGTGTCTGTGGATGTGTGTGTCTGTCTGTGTGGATGTGTGTGTGTGTGGGTAGATGTGTGTGTGGATGTGTGTGTGTGTGTGGATGTGTGTGTCTGTGTATCTGTGGGTGTGGATGTGTGTGTGTGTGGATGTGTGTGTGTGGGTAGATGTGTGTGTGTCTATGGATGTGTGTGTCTGTCTGTGTGGATGTGTGTGTCTGTGTGTGGGTGGATGTGTGTGTGTGGGTAGATGTGTGTGTGTCTGTCTGTGTGTGTGGATGTGTGTGTGAGTGTGTGGATGTCTGTGTGTGTGTGGGGTGTGTGTGTGTCTGTGCGTGTGGATATATGTGTGTGTGTGTGTGGGGGTGTGAGTGTCTGTGTGTGTGTCTGTGTGTGGGGGGTGTGAGTGTCTGTGTGTGTGTCTGTGTGTGCGTGTGTGTGTGTGTCTGTGTGGGGGGGGTGTGAGTGTGTGTGTGTGTGTCTGTGTGGGGGGGGTGTGAGTGTCTGTGTGTGTGTCTGTGTGTGGGGGGTGTCAGTGTCAGTGTCTGTGTCTGTGTGTGTCTGTGTCTGTGTCTGCGTGTGTGTGTGTGGGGGGGATGGCTCAGGGTTCCAGCGGGGACCCCTGTACTCTATCACTGCCCTGTGTCCATGGCCCAGCCACACGAGTGTATGGAAAGTGAAAGGTGCAGCCTTGTGCTTTCCTCTTCCCTGGAGAGGTGACCCGATCTGTGGGTCCCTCCATGCAGCTGAGTGGAGCGGGCACACGGGTGCAGTGGGTAATCAGGAAGGCGACTGCAGTGATGGCCCTTACCTCCAGGGGGTTGGACTGTATCATTGGGGAAGTCTGACTGTAACTCTCCCAGCTGCTGTTCAGAGTCCATCTGGAGAACTGTGGCCAGCTTTGGTCCCATTATTTAAGGGGAGGTACTATTTCACTGGAGTCGGGAGTGCAGTGCTGGAAAAGCACGGCAGGTCAGGCAGCATCCGAGGAACAGGAAAATCAATGTTTCGGGCAAAAGTCCTTCATCGGGAAGCCCTTCCAGATGACTGGCTTATGCCCAAAATGTTGATTTTCCAGCTCCTCGGATGCTGCCCGAGCTGCTGTGCTTTTCCAGCACTGCACTCCCGACTCTCATCTCCAGCTTTGGCAGTCCTCACTTTTTTCCGCTATTTCACTGGAGGCAATTCAGTGAAGGCTCCCTGGGCTGGTCCCCGGTCGGGAGGGATGGTCTTTCTGAGTATAAGGTTAACCAGATTGGGACTCTGCTCCCTGGAGTTGAGGAGGAGGAGAGGGGATCTCATTGAACCATGCAGGATTTGGAAGGGGGCTTGACCGGGTCAAGGCTGAGAGGATGTTTCCCCTCATGGGGGAGTCTAGGACCAGAGGGGCACGGTCTCAGTATAAAGGGCCGTCAATTCACGACTGAGATGAGGGGGAATTTCTCCTCTCTGGGGTCTTTGGAACGCCTTACCGCAGACAGAGCTGTGGGGGCAGAGTCTGTGTGTAGATCTAAGGCTGAGACAGATAGATTCTCGATCAGTCGGGGAGCCAACGGAGGGGGAAAGGGCAGGAAAGTGGGGAATGTCGGATCAGCCACAATCCTAGGAATAGCGGAGCAAGCACGAGGGGCCGAATGGCCTATTCCTGCTCCTATTTCTTACGCTCTTATGGACGGAGTCTATCAATTTCTCTCTAGTCCCACACACAACAGACTTTGCAAAGGTGTTAATGCCAATTGCAGAGATATCTGGAAAAAAATCATTCAAACAGGCTTCTGTCATCAACAAAAACATGGTTTTATTGCAAATAAAGCTTGTTGTAACATAGATACAAATATTATTCTCAAACAAAAGTTCAATAGATATGGATTATATTCTAATATCCCAAATAACCATGAGGCAAATTAAGGTAACCGACAACTAAATGATGGTCAAAAATCCTACATCACACATCAAACAGGATTTCTCAACAATTCCCGTCCCGCCCACCCTAAGGATTACATTAAAATTGTGCAAAACCATGGTCATTCGCCACTTTCAATGACCTGGCTTTTGAAACTCCCTCCATCACGTCGTGCCTCAATTCATGTTCACGTGCTGGTGGTCTGCCTTCCAGTTTTGCCAGCTCTAAACCCTCCTGGGTTCTTGCAAGCAGCGAGCCGGCCATTACTCTCTGACACAACCATGACATTTCACTGACTGGGAGCTTCACCGAGATGGCACCGCCTCGGGCTTGGTCTGAGCTCTTGTCTTACTCGGCTGCACACTGCTGTCAACCTCTCCCCCCCCCACCGCCATCACTATCACCTCTCATCCATGATCCATTAGCTTTCACTTCAAAAGAGTAGAGGGGGCTTCACTTTTATGTTAAGGGAGACCATGGGGGCTTTACTCTGTATGTAACCCTCTGCTGTCATTCGGTGGTATGAAGATCACAGCAGGCAGCCACTTGGTTAGTTGGGGATTATTTTCGGTTCTTCAACGCAAATTGGCTTTAGCACAATTGAAGAAGTCAGATGGTTCCTCGTAGAAGGGGTCCTCTAGTGGTTATAACACAATTCTGGCCATGTTTGTTTAAATGGCACGGCTATTGTACGATTTTATTATAACGCGAGATTCTGCGAGAATGGACCTATTGTGTTATATCAGAACGGACTGCACATGAGGGCCTGGGGACTGGGAGGCCCATCCTGCCTGAGGGCCCAGGGACTGGGAGGCCAAGCCTGCCTGAGGGCCTGGGGACTGGGAGGCCCATCCTGCCTGAGGGCCTGGGGACTGGGAGGCCCATCCTGCCTGAGGGCCTGGGGACTGGGAGGGCAATCCTGCCTGAGGGCCCAGGGACTGGGAGGCAAGCCTGCCTGAGGGCCCAAGGACTGGGAGGCCAAGCCTGCCTGAGGGCCTGGGGACTGGGAGGCCCATCCTGCCTGAGGGCCCAGGGACTGGGAGGCCAATCCTGTCTGAGGGCCTGGGGACTGGGAGGCCAATCCTGCCTGAGGGCCTGGGGACTGGGAGGGCAATCCTGCCTGAGGGCCTGGGGACTGGGAGGCCAATCCTGCTTGAGGGCCTGGGGACTGGGAGGCCCATCCTTCCTGAGGGCCCAGGGACTGGGAGGTCAATCCTCACTGAGGGCCTGGGGACTGGGAGGCCAATCCTGCCTGAGGGCCCAGTGACTGGGAGGCCAATCCTGCCTGAGGGCCCAGTGACTGGGAGGCCAATCCTGCCTGAGGGCCTGGGGACTGGGAGGCCAATCCTGCCTGAGGGCCCAGTGACTGGGAGGCCAATCCTGCCTGAGGGCCCAGGGACTGGGAGGCCCACCCTGCCTGAAGACTCTGGGACTGGGAGGTCAATCCTGCCTGAGGGCCCAGAGACTGGGAGGCCAATCCTGCCTGAGCGCCAAGGGAGTGGGAGGCCCATCCTGCCTGAGGGCCCAGGGACTGGGAGGCCCATCCTGCCTGAGGGCCCAGGGACTGGGAGGCCAATCCTGCCTGAGGGCCCAGGGACTGGGAGGCCAATCCTGCCTGAGGGCCCGGGGACTGGCAGGCCAATCCTGCCTGAGGGCCCAGGGACTGGGAGGCCAATCCGGCCTGAGGGCCCGGGGATTGGTAGGCCAATTCTGCCTGAGGGCCCAGACACTGGGAGACCAAGCCTGCCTGAGGCCCAGGGACTGGGATGCCAAGCCTGCCTGAGGACCCAGGGACTGGGAGGCCAGTCTTGGCTGAGGGCCCAGGGACTGGGAGGCCAAGCCTGCCTGAGGGCCCAGGGACTGGGAGTCCAAGCCTGCCTGAGGGCCCGGGCACTGGGAGGCCAAGCCTGCCTGAGGGCCCGGGGACTGGGAGGCCAATCCTGCCTGAGGGCCCGGGGACTGGGAGGCCAATCCTGCCTGAGGGCCCGGGGACTGGGAGGCCAATCCTGTCTGAGGGCCCGAGGACTGAGAGGCCAAATGTGTCTGAGGGCCTGGGGACTGGGAGGCTAATCCTGCCTGAGGGCCCGGGGACTGGGAGGCCAAATGTGTCTGAGGGCCCGGGGACTTGGAGGCCAATCATGCCTGAGGGCCCATGGACTGGGAGGCCAATCCTGCCTGAGGACCCAGAGACTGGGAGGCCAATCCTGTGTGAGGGCCCAGAGATTGGGAGGCCAATTCTGCCTGAGGACCCAGGGATTGGAAGGCCAAGCCTGCCTGAGGGCCCAGGGACTGGGAGGCCAATCCTGTCTGAGGGCCTGGGGACTGGGAGTCTAATCCTGCCTGAGGGCCCGGGGACTGGGAGGCCAATCCTGCCTGAGGGCCTGGGGACTGGGAGGCCAATCCTGTCAGAGGTCCCAGGGACTGGGAGGCCAATCCTGCCTGAGGGCCCAGGGACTGGGAGGCCAATCCTGCCTGAGGGCGCGGGGATTGGTAGGCCAATTCTGCCTGAGGGCCTGGGGACTGGGAGGCTAATCCTGCCTGAGGGCCCAGAGACTGGGAGGCCAATCCTGTCTGAGGGCCCAGGGACTGGGAGGCCAATCCTGCCTGAGGGCCTGGGAGGCTAATCCTGCCTGAGGGCCTGGGGACTGGGAGGCTAATCCTGCCTGAGGGCCTGGGAGGCTAATCCTGCCTGAGGGCCCAGAGACTGGGAGGCCAATCCTGTCTGAGGGCCCAGGGACTGGGAGGCCAAATGTGTCTGAGGGTCTAGGAGTCTGAGTCTGTCTGAAGGCCTGTGGGTTGGGAGGTGTTTTTTGCCTGAGGGTCCAGTTGCTGGGAGGAATAGCCTACCTGAGGTGGACCAATTAGTCCTGCACGTCTCCCCTTTTGAACCTGCCTGGCCCTCCTTAGGCCCAGACCGAGCCTCTGCCTTTGGATCGGGGACAAGAGAGAATACACTTCTTTAACCGTTTGGCATGGCTCCTGTGTGGCATGTCGAATGTGGCTCAATGGCTCGCAAGTCTGCCTCCGAACCCAGAGGGTCACGGGTTCGACGCCCGCACCAGGAGTGAGAGTCTGAACATCAATGGGCTATGTTCCTGCAGCGGTGCCAAGGGAAGAACTGCCTGGTCATCTGACCTTCCCCTTCTGGGAAGGGGGGGGGTGCTGGGAAACGTTGGGTGGAGATATTAAACACGATCTCCGCTGTCTACGTGGAGATGATCACTAGTTACCTCAGCGGGGGGCAGGGCTTTTACTCCGAGTGCTGGCCGTGATGAAGAGGGGAAAGCAGGGGACCATCCACTCAGTAGCTTCCCCCTCTCCCCCACCCTGCCCGTGGGAGCTTGCGTGCTCAAACCCAAGACCCACGTTCACCACCACGCCGCAGAGAAGTGCTGGGCGTTCTGGAACTTTCCAGAAACGGGGCCCCCAAGACCTACGCGACCCTTCAACTGACTTCACCTTCGAAAGCAAGAGGTGGGATCCTGCTGTGCCCACCTTGGCAGCCCCACCCCACCACCAAGAAAAGTGCAGGCCTTAGGCAGTGAAGAACACTTCTTTAAAATTTGTTGATGGGAGGTGGGCCAGGCCAATATTTATTGCCCGTCCCTAATTGCCCAGATGGGAGTCTTTGCTTTGCTGTGGGTTTGGAGTCATGCGTAGGCCAGACCTGGTTGAGGGCGGCAGATTTCCCCCCTTCAGAGCAGATCAGGCAGGCTTTCCTGGCAACGGGGTCACTGTTAAATTCCAGACTTAAAAAAAAACACAAACACGTCGGGGATTCGAACCTGGCTCCTCCAGATCAACAGAGCGGTGATGGTATCACCACCTCCCTGCCCACCCCCACTTGCTGCATCCTGAGGCCTGGTGAGAGCTGGAGGCCTGTCTGGGTGCAAGGCCTCCCGGTCAGAGGCTGAGGTGGCAGACGGTCACCAGGGCGGCGCCGCGGTGCCCATCACCGGGGCCAGGGCTGAAGAAGGGGTAGAGGCGCTCGGTGAAGGTGCCGGTGAAGGTGTACAGGTGGGCCATCTGCTCCGCATCGTAGAAGGAGACCTGACCGCCCTCGTAGTCCAGGTAAATGCCCAGCCTGCTGGGCTGGGCGGCCAGGCTCAGCCGGGTCGGGGGCGAGGTCAGCGCCCGGTAATTGTCACCCTTCTTCCTCCACACGGCCCAGTAGCCGTCCTGCGGCGACAGGGTGATGGCGCCCTTGCGCCTGGCCGTCTCCCGGGTCAGACCGACGGCCCACTCGGCCTGGCGCCGCACCGCCACCTCCCAGTAGTGCCGGCCGCTGGCAAAGCCCTGGGAGGCCAGCACGCAGGGCGAGTGGTCGAACCGGAGCGGGCCATCTTCCACCGGCCTCTGAGTGCCACCCAGTGCAGCTCCAGTCAGGTCCTCCAGCAGCACCAACCAGGGGCTGGCCGTGTCCGGGTCAAGGGTCAGCGACGCTGGCACTGCCACACAGAGAGAGAGAGAGAGGGAGAGGGAGGGGGAGAGAGAGAGAGAGGGGGAGGGAGAGAGAGAGAGAGAGGGGGAGGGAGAGAGAGAGAGAGAGGGGGAGGGAGAGAGAGAGAGAGATGGGGGAGACAGAGAGAGAGAGACAGAGAGAGAGAGAGAGGGAGAGGGGGAGGGTGAGAGAGAGAGGGGGAGAGAGAGAAAGAGAGAGGGAGGGAGAGAGGGGGAGGGAGAGAGAGAGAGAGAGACAGAGAGGGAGGGAGAGAGAGGGAGGGAGAGAGAGACAGAGAAAGAGAGAGAGGGGGAGGGAGAGAGAGAGAGGGGGGGAGGGAGAGAGAGACATGGGGGGGGGAGAGAGAGATAGGGGGGGGGAGGGAGAGAGAGACAGAGAGAGAGGGAGGGAGCGAGAGAAGGGGAGACAGAGAGAGACAGAGAGAGGGAGGGAGAGAAAGAAAGAGTGAGAGAGGGAGAGAGAGAGGGGGAGACAGAGAGAGAAAGAGGGAGAGAGAGATAGAGTGACAGAGAGAGACAGAGAGAGAGAGAGAGGGAGGGAGAGAGAGAGACAGAGTGACAGAGAGACAGAGAGAGAGAGAGAGGGGAGGGAGACTATTCATTACACCTTGCTGTTCACACGACATGCTACTGAATAGGTTAGTGTGATATGCGGTCATGTGTGGACACACTAGCTGAAAGTCCCTGTTGAACATAACTGTAACATTACTTGAGTTACTCTACACAAATACATTGAGCAATTAATAAGAGCTCTAGGTCTTTGTTTTAATATACTTTTAAAAAGATGGTGATCTCATCTCTGTTATCCAAATACATCCCAGACTGACTTTATCTCAGGTTGCTCAGAGCTTCAAAGCCAGCAAGGTGGTAATGTTTGACCCATCTGTGATTCTAATCCTTATTTTCACATCAATTTATGACCTGTTCTTTCCTTGCCTCTGTGATCTCCTCCAGCCCCACAATTCTGAAGTTCTAGCATCTTGCACAATCCTCGTTTTTATCATTCCATCACTGATGCTCATGTCTTTAGCTACCCAGTCCCTCATCACTCAAATTCACTCCCTGAACTCTACATTCCTCCAGTTCCCTTCAACCTTTATGTCAAACCTCCTCATTTGACTTCGCCTCTGGTCACCTGCTCTAATATAGTATCTTGCACATCTCACATAAGACCATAAGACATAGGAGTGGAAGTAAGGCCATTCGGCCCACTCCGCCATTCAATCATGGCTGATGGACATTTCAACTCCATTTATCCGCATTCTCCCCGTAGCCCTCAATTCCTTGTGACATCAAGAATCTATCAATCTCTGCCTTGAAGACATTTAGCGTCCCAGCCTCCACTACACTCTGCAGCAATGAATTCCACAGGTCCACCACTCTCTGGCTGAAGAAATGTCTCCGCATTTCTGTTCTGAATTTACCCCCTCTAATTCTAAGGCTGTGTCCATGGGTCCTAGTCTCCTCGCCTAACGGAAACAATTTCCTAGTGTCCACCCTTTCCAAGCCATGTATTATCTTGTAAGTTTCTATTAGATCTCCCCTTGATCTTCTAAACTCCAATGAATACAATCCCAGGATCCTCAGCCGTTGCTAATATGTTAAACCTACCATTCCAGGGATCATCCGTGTGAATCTCCGCTGGACACGCTCCAGTGCCAGTATGTCCTTCCTGAGGTGTGGGGACCAAAACTGGACACAGTACTCCAAATGGGGCCTAACCAGAGATTTATAAAGTCTCAGTAGCACATCGCTGCTTTTATATTCCAACCCTCTTGAGATAAATGACAACATTGCATTCGCTTTCTTAATCACGGACTCAACCTGCATGTTTACCTTTAGAGAATCCTCGACTAGCACTCCCAGATCCCTTTGTACTTTGGCCTTACAAATTTTCTCACCGTTTAGAAAGTAGTCCATGCTTGTATTCTTTTTTATCCAAAATGCAAGACCTCACATTTGCTCACATTGAATTCCATCAGCCATTTCCTGGACCATTCTCCCAAACTGTCTAGATCCTTCTGCAGCCTCCCCACCTCCTCAGTACTACCTGTCTGTCCACCTAACTGCATATCATCGGCAAACTTCGCTAGAATGCCCCCAGTCCCTTCATCCAGATCATTAATATATAATGTGAACAGCTGCGGCCCCAACACTGAACCCTGCGGGACACCGCTTGTCACCGGCTGCCATTCCGAAAAATAACCTGTGTGTGAGGGTGTGTGCGAGTGTGTGTCTGTGTATACGTGTGTGGGTGTGTGAGAGTGTGGGTGTGTGTGTGTGGGTGTGTGTGTGTGGGTGTGTGGGTGTGTGGGTGTGTGTGAGCCTGTGGGGCGAGTGTGTGGGGGTGTGTGTGTGTGGGGGTGTGAGAGAGTCTGTGGGGCGATTGTGTGTGGGTGTGTGAGAGTCTGTGGGGTGAGTGTGTGTGTGTGTGTGGGTGTGAGTGTGTGTGGTTGTATGAGTGTGAGTGTGTGTGTGGTGGGTGTGTCTGTGGGTGTGGGTGGGTGTGTTTGTGCTATCTGTGCATATGTGTGTGGGTGTGTGTGTGTAGGTGGGTGTGTGTGTATGTGTGCATGTGGGTGTGTGTGTATGTATATGTGTGTGTGTATGAGTGTGAGTGTGTGTTTGGGTGTGTGTGTGTGTGTCTGAAGTGTCTGTGGATGTGTGTGTGTCTGTGTATGGGTGTGTGAGTGTGCGTGTGTGTCTGTGTTTGTGTGGGTGTGTCTGGAGTGTGTATGGATGTGAGTGTGTGCGTGTGAGTGTGAGTGTGGGTGTGTGAGTGTGAGTGTCTGGAGTGTGTGAGTCTGTGTGTGTGGGGTGTGTCTGTGTGTGGGTGTGAGTGTGTGTCTATGTGTGTGTGTCTGTATGGGTCTGTGTGTGTGTCTGTATGGGTCTTTGTGTGTGTGTGTGTGTGTGTGTGTGTGTATGTCTGTGCATGTCTGTGTGTGTGTCTGTGCATGTCTGTGTGTGTCTGTGTGCGTGTGTCTGTGTCAGGGTGTGTGTCTGTGTGTGTGTGGGTGTGTGTCTGTGTGTGTATCTGCATGTGTGTCTGTGTGTGTCTGTGTGTGTGGCTGTGTATGTGTCTGTGTGTGTTTTTGTGTGTGTCAGTGTGTGTGTGAGCGTGTGTCTATGTGTATATGTGTGTGTGAGTGTGTGTCTATTTGTATATGCGTGTGAGAGAGTGTGTGTCTATGTGTATGTGTGTGTCTATGTGTATATATGTGTGTGTCTATGTGTATATGTGTGTGTGTCTATGTGTATATATGTGTGTGTCTATGTGTATATGTGTGTGTGTCTATGTGTATATGTGTGTGTGAATGTGTGTTTCTACATGTATATGTGTGCGTGTGTGTCTATGTGTATGTGTGTGTATTTGTCTATGTGTATGTGTGTATGTGAGTGTGTGTGCTTCTATGTGTACGTGTGTGTCTATGTGTGTGTGTGTGTCTATGTGTATATGTGAGTGCTTATTTCTTCCGTCCCCCGCCCCCCCGCTGCGTTCCGTCACCATGTCCAACCCCGCCTCCACGCCGACCTCTGTCCCCGCCCCCAGGCCTAACCCCGCCCCCACATCCAGCTCCAGCCCCACACCAGGTCCCAGCTCCCAGCCCTGCCGTGTGTTCACCATCCCTCCAGACTTGCCCCTCTCTGAGGATGAAAGATCAGTCCTCAGCAGAGGTCTCACCTTCGTTCCCACACGTTCTCGGGTCAATGAATTCAATACACGGAGTGACACCGAACAATTCTTCCGCTGCCTTCGCCTCCGTGCCTTCTTCTTCAACCAAGACTCTCGCCCACCCTCTGACGACCCCTTCTCCCACCTCCAACACACCCCGTCCACCTGGACACCCCGTGCTGGCCTCCTACCTGCCCTCGATCTCTTCATAGCCAACTGCCGCCGCGATATTAACCGCTACCTGAACTCCCCCACCCCTCTCACCCACTCCAACCTCTCACCCTCGGAACACACAGCCCTCCACTCCCTCCGTTCCAACCCCAACCTCACCATCAAACCAGCTACAAGGGAGGCGCGGTAGTAGTTTGGCGCACCGACCTTTACACCGCTGAGGCTAAACGCCAGCTCGCAGATACCTCCTCCTACTGCCCCCTTGACCATGACCCCACCCCCCACCACCAAACCATCATCTCCCAGACCATCCATAACCTCATCACCTCAGGAGATCTCCCATCCACCGCCTCCGACCTCAAAGTCCCACAACCCCGCACCGCCCGTTTCTACCTCCTGCCCAAAATCCACAAACCTGACTGCCCCGGCCGACCCATTGTCTCAGCCTGCTCCTGCCCCACCGAACTCATCTCTGCATACCTCGACACGGTCCTGTCCCCCTTAGTCCAAGAACTCCCCACCTACGTTCGGGACACCACCCACGCCCTCCACCTCCTCCAAGATTTCCGCTTCCCCGGTCCCCAACGCCTCATCTTCACCATGGACATCCAGTCCCTGTACACCTCCATCCCCCATCACGAAGGACTCAAAGCCCTCCGCTTCTTCCTTTCCCGCCGTACCACCTAGTACCCTTCCACCGACACCCTCCTTCGACTGACTGAACTGGTCCTCACCCTGAACAACTTTTCTTTCTAATCCTCCCACTTTCTCCAAACAAAAGGAGTAGCCATGGGCACCCGCATGGGCCCCAGCTATGCCTGCCTCTTCGTAGGGTATGTGAACAATCCATCTTCCGCAACTACACTGGCCCCACCCCCCATCTTTTCCTTCGCTACATTGATGACTGTATCGGCGCTACCTCGTGCTCCCACGAGGAGGTTGAACAGTTCATCCACTACACTAACACCTTCCACCCCGACCTCAAATTCACCTGGACAGTCTCGGACTCCTCCCTCCCCTTCCTAGACCTTTCTGTTTCTATCTCAGGCGACCGAATCAACACGGACATCTACTACAAACCTACCGACTCCCACAGCTACCTGGACTACACCTCCTCCCATCCTGCCCCCTGTAAAAACGCCATCCCATTCTCCCAATTCCTTCGTCTCCACCGCTTCTGCTCCCAGGAGGACCAGTTCAAAATACGTACAACACAGATGGCCTCCTTCTTCAAGGACCGCAATTTCCCCCCCGACGTGGTCGACGGTGCCCTCCACCGCATCTCCTCCACTTCCCGCTCCTCCGCCCTTGAGCCCCGCCCCTCCAACCGCCACCAGGACAGAACCCCACTGGTCCTCACCTACCACCCCACCAATCTCCATGTACAGCGCATCATCCGCCGTCACTTCCGCCACCTCCAAACAGACCCCACCACCAAGGATATATTTCCCTCCCCTCCCCTATCAGCTTTCCGTAGAAACCACTCCCTCCGCGACTCCCTGGTCAGATCCACACCCCCCACCGACCCAACCACCACTCCCGGCACCTTCCCTTGCAACCGCAGGAGGTGCAACACTTGCGCCCACACCTCCCCCCTCACTTCTCTCCAAGGCCCCAAAGGAAACTTCCATATCCGCCACAGATTCACCTGCACCTCCACCCACATCATCTACTGCATCCGCTGCAGCCGGTGTGGCCTCCTCTATATTGGGGAGACAGGCCGCCTACTTGCGGAGCGATTCAGAGAGCACCTCTGGGCCACCCGGACGAACCAACCCAACCACCCTGTAGCACAGCATTTCAAATCCCCCTCCCACTCCACCGAGGATATGCAGGTCATTGGACTCATCCACCGCCAAACCACAACAACGCGACGGTCGGAGGAGGAGCGTCTTATCTTCCGACTGGGAACCCTCCAACCACAGGGGATGAACTTGGACTTCACCAGTTTCTTCATCCCCCCCACCCCCCACCTTGTCTCAGCCGAATCCCTCCAGCCCGGCACCGCCTTCCTGACCTGCAGTCTTCTTCTTGACCTCTCCGCCTCCATCCGACTCCGACCTATCACCCTCACCTTGACCTCTTTCCACCTATCACATTTCCAACGCCCCTCCTCCAAGTCCCTCCTCCCTACCTTTTATCTTCTCCTGCTGAACACTCTCTGCTCATTCCTGAAGAAGGGCCTGTGCCCGAAACGTCGAATCTCCTGTTCCCTGGATGCTGCCTGACCTGCTGTGCTGTTCCAGCAATAAAGTTTCAACTTTGATCTCCAGCATCTGCAGACCTCACTTTCTCCTCTATGTGTATATGTGTGTGTGTCTATGTGTGTGTGTTTGTCTATGTGTATATGTGTGTGTGAGTGAGTGTGTATCTATGCGTATATGTATGTGAGTGAGTATGTGTTTCTTTGTGTATATGCGTGTGTGAGTGTGTGTGTTTCTATGTGTATATATGTGTGTGAGTGTGTGTCTGTGTGTGAGTGTGTGTCTGTGTATATGTGTGTGTGTCTATGTGTATATGTGTGTGTGAATGTGATTGTGTGTCTATGTGTATATGTGTGTGTGTTTGTGTTTCTACATGTATATGTGAGTGTGAGTGTGTTTCTATGTATATATGTGTATGTGTGTCTATGTGTATTTGTGTGTGTGTATGTCTATGTGTATTTGTTTGAGTGTGTTTCTATGTGTATATGTGTGTGTGAGTGTGTGTGTTTCTATGTGTATATGTGTGTGTGAGTGTGTGTCTATGTGTATATATGTGTGTGTGTCTATGTGGAGAAAGTGAGGACTGCAGATGCTGGAGATCAGAACTGAAAATGTGTTGCTGGAAAAGCGCAGCAGGTCAGGCAGAATCCAAGGAGCAGGAGAATCGACGTTTCGGGCATAAGCCCTTCTTCAGGAATGAGGAAAGTGTGTCCAGCAGGCTAAGATAAAAGGTAGGCAGGAGGGACTTGGGGGAGGGGCGTTGTAAATGCGATAGGTGGAAGGAGGTCAAGGTGAGGGTGATTGGCCGGAGTGGGGGTGGGGCCGGAGAGATCAGGAAGAAGATTGCAGGTTAGGAAGGCGGTGCTGAGTTCGAGGGATTTGACTGAGACAAGGTGAGAGGAGGGGAAATGAGGAAACTGGAGAAATCTGAGTTCATCCCTTGTGGTTGGAGGGTTCCTAGGTGGAAGATGAGGCGCTCTTCCTCCAGCCGCCGTGTTGCCATGGTCTGGCGATGGAGGAGTCCAAGGACCTGCATGTCCTTGGTGGAGTGGGAGGGGGAGTTGAAGTGTTGAGCCACGGGATGGTTGGGTTGGTTGGTCCGGGTGTCCCAGAGGTGTTCTCTGAAACATTCCGCAAGTAGGCGGCCTGTCTCCCCAATATAGAGGAGGCCACATCGGGTGCAGCGGATGCAATAGATGATGTGTGTGGAGGTGCAGGTGAATTTGTGGCAGATATGGAAGTATCCCTTGGGGCCTTGGAGGGAAGTAAGGGGGGAGGTGTGGGCGCAAGTTTTGCATTTCTTGCAGTTGCAGGGGAAGGTGCCGGGAGTGGACGTTGGGTTGGTGGGGGGTGTGGACCTGACGAGGGAGTCACGGAGGGAGCGGTCTTTTTGGAACGCTGATAGGGGAGGGGAGGGAAATATATCCCTGGTGGTGGGGTCCGTTTGGAGGTGGCGGAAATGACGGCGGATGATACGCTGTACATGGAGATTGGTGGGGTGGTAGGTGAGGACCAGTGGGGTTCTGTCCTGGTGGCGGTTGGAGGGGCGGGAAGTGGAAGAGATGCGGTGGAGGGCATCGTCGACCACGTCTTGGGGGGAAATTGCGGTCCTTGAAGAAGGAGGCCATCTGGGTTGTACGGTATTGGAACTGGTCCTCCTGGGAGCAGATGCGGCGGAGACGAAGGAATTGGGAGAATGGGATGGCGTTTTTACAGGGGGCAGGGTGGGAGGAGGTGTAGTCTAGGTAGCTGTGGGAGTTGTTCGGTTTATAGTAAATGTCCGTGTTGATTCGGTCGCCCGAGATAGAAATGGAAAGGTCTAGGAAGGGGAGGGAGGAGTCTGAGACGGTCCAGGTGAATTTGAGGTCGGGGTGGAAGGTGTTGGTAAAGTGGATGAACTGTTCAACCTCCTCATGGGAGCACGAGGCAGCGCCGATACAGTCATCGATGTAGCGGAGGAAAAGGTGGGGGGTGGTGCCAGTGTAGCTGCGGAATATGGACTGTTCCACATATCCTACGAAGAGGCAGGCATAGATGGGGCCCGTGCGGGTGCCCATGACTACTCCTTTGGTTTGGAGGAAATGGGAGGATTGGAAAGAGAAGTTGTTCAGGGTGAGGACCAGTTCTGTCAGTCGAAGGACAGTGTCAGTGGAAGGGTACTGGTTGGTTCGGCGGGAAAGGAAGAAGCGGAGGGCTTTGAGTCCTTCGTGATGGAGGATGGAGGTGTACAGGGACTGGATGTCCATGGTGAAAATAAGGCATTGGGGACCGGGGAAGCGAAAATCATGGAGGAGGTGGAGGGCGTGGGTGGTGTCCCGAATGTAGGTGGGTAGTTCTTGGACTAAGGGGGACAGGACCGTGTCGAGGTATGCGGAGATGAGTTCGGTGGGGCAGGAGCAGGCTGAGACAATGGGTTGGCCGGGGCAGTCGGGTTTGTGGATTTTGGGCAGGAGGGAGAAATGGGCAGTGCGGGGTTGTGGGACTATGAGGTTGGAGGGGGTGGATGGGAGATCCCCTGAGGTGATGAGGTTACGGATGGTCTGAGAGATGATGGTTTGGTGGTGGCAGGTGGGGTCATGGTTTGGTGGTGGGAGGTGGGGTCATGGGAGGTGTGTGTGTGTCTCTGTGTATATATGTGTGTGTGTGTCTATGTGTACATGTGTGTGTGAATGTGAGTGTGTGTCTATGTGTATGTGTGTGTGTGAGTGTGTGTCTATATGTATATGTGTGTGTGAGTGTGTGTCTATGTGTACATGTGTGTGTGTGTCTATGTGTCTATATGTGTGTGTGTATCTATGTGTACATGTGTGTGTGAATGTGAGTGTGTGTCTATGTGTATGTGTGTGTGATATATGTGTGTGGGTCTATGTGCATATGTTTGTGTGTGTGTCTATGTGTATATGTGTGCGTGAGTGTGTGTCTATGTGTATATGTGTGTGTGTCTATGTGTCTATGTGTATGTGTGTGTGTGTGTGTCTCTCTCTGTCTATATGTGTGTGTGTGTGAGAGTGTGTGTGTGTGTCTCTCTGTGTATATGTGTGTGTGTGTCCCTGTGTATGTATGTGTGTGTGTGTGTGTGTCTATGTGTATATGTGTGTGTGTGTGAGTGTGTGTGTGTGTGTGTGTCTGTGTGTATGTGTGTGTGAGAGTGTGTGTGTGTCTCTCTGTCTATATGTGTGTGTGTGTGTGGCTGTGCAGGCCCCGTTGTTGTGTTTACCTGGGCCGATGTTGTCTTTCATCTCCTTCCACACCCAGTACTGGAGGGGCCCTTTAAACAGGCCAGGGCAGAGCCTTGCTGAGAGCACAGACGGGTGGGGAATCTCCTCCCGGGGCCTGCACAGAGGGAGACAAACGTCAATGGCCAAAAACGTTCAGTGGGTGGGGGGGGGGGGGGGGTGTGGCAGCTTCTAATTCGGCAGGCCAGTGGCTAAAGTGGCCAGCTCCCCCTGCCCACCCAGACCCCTCCCTTTCCCTCTCTCTCCACCCCTCCCTGCTGGGTTCGACCTTAACAGGATCAGAGGGGGAGGCAGCCCCTGCTGTGGGAGTCCTGCCCCTGGCTATCCCACACCAGTGGGTACTGCGGGGGTCTGAGATGCATTATCATCACGGAGAGAGCGTGTTTCTGCTGAATAAGTCTCCATCTATTTTCTTTTCTCAATTTTCCACCTAACAGTTGGTTGTGCCATTTCTTTTGTGACGGTGCCCCCACTGGGGGCTGTCTGAACCCGCTGTGTTTTCCAAACAGAACAAGAGTAGAGAAAGCTTTCCTTTCGGCCTCAAAAGTGTAGAGGGAACCCAATACCCGGCTAGACAGCGCCACGCCAGTGATGTGGCTGTGTCTGGAACTACAGGGGCGGTTTCTGACAGGGGAGTGGGGGCGTTGGGGGCGTTGGGGGGGGGGAAGAGAAGAGTTGGGGAGCCTGGAACTGGAGGCAGGCCTGGTGTTTTCCCGGAAGGGGGCTGTATGGGGCACACCCTGAGAATGAGCAGGAGATGTGAGGGAGGATGGGGGAAGGGGGGGGGGGGGGCTGGCAGAGAGTAGGACCAGACAATTGGAAAACTGAGGGCGTCGACTGGAGAAAGGGGACAGATTTATCCCTTTCCCCAGCTCCGGGGACAATGGCAAGCACAATGCTACGAAAGCACAGTGCGCACCAAGGACAGTGTGATGAAGGGACAGTGCGATGAAGGGACAGTGCGATGAAGGGACAGTGTGATGAAGGGTCAGTGTGATGAAGGGTCAGTGTGACGAAGCAACAGTGTGATGAAGCGAGAGTGTGATGAAGGGACAGTGCGATGAAGGGTCAGTGTGATGAAGAGTCAGTGTGATGAAGGGTCAGTGTGATGAAGCGACAGTGTGATGAAGGGACAGTGTGATGAAGGGTCAGTGTGATGAAGCGACAGTGTGATGAAGGGACAGTGTGATGAAGGGTCAGTGTGATGAAGGGTCAGTGCGATGAAGCGACAGTGTGATGAAGGGACAGTGTGATGAAGGGTCAGTGTGATGAAGCGACAGTGTGATGAAGGGACAGTGCGATGAAGGGACAGTGTGATGAAGGGTCAGTGCGATGAAGCGACAGTGTGATGAAGGGACAGTGTGATGAAGGGTCAGTGTGATGAAGCGACAGTGTGATGAAGGGACAGTGCGATGAAGCGACAGTGTGATGAAGGGTCAGTGTGATGAAGCGACAGTGTGATGAAGGGACAGTGTGATGAAGGGACAGTGTGATGAAGGGACGATGCGATGAAGGGACAGTGCGATGAAGGGACAGTGTGATGAAGGGTCAGTGTGATGAAGGGTCTGTGTGATGAAGGGACAGTGTGATGAAGGGACAGTGTGATGAAGCGACAGTGTGATGAAGCGACAGTGTGATGAAGCGACAGTGTGATGAAGGGACAGTGTGATGAAGGGACAGTGTGAGGAAGGGACAGTGTAATGAAGGGACAGTGCGATGAAGGGACAGTGTGATGAAGGGACAGTGTAATGAAGGGACAGTGCGATGAAGGGACAGTGTGATGAAGGGACAGTGTGATGAAGGGTCAGTGTGATGAAGGGACAGTGTGATGAAGGGACAGTGTGATGAAGGGTCAGTGTGATAAAGGGACAGTGCGATGAAGGGACAGTGTGATGAAGGGTCAGTGTGATGAAGGGTCTGTGTGATGAAGGGACAGTGTGATGAAGGGACAGTGTGATGAAGCGACAGTGTGATGAAGCGACAGTGTGATGAAGCGACAGTGTGATGAAGGGACAGTGTGATGAAGGGACAGTGTGAGGAAGGGACAGTGTAATGAAGGGACAGTGCGATGAAGGGACAGTGTGATGAAGGGACAGTGTAATGAAGGGACAGTGCGATGAAGGGACAGTGTGATGAAGGGACAGTGTGATGAAGGGACAGTGTGATGAAGGGTCAGTGTGATGAAGGGACAGTGTGATGAAGGGACAGTGTGATGAAGGGTCAGTGTGATGAAGGGACAGTGCGATGAAGGGACAGTGCGATGAAGGGACAGTGTGATGAAGGGACAGTGTGATGAAGGGTCAGTGTGATGAAGGGACAGTGCGATGAAGGGACAGTGTGATGAAGGGTCAGTGTGATGAAGGGACAGTGTGATGAAGCGACAGTGTGATGAAGGGACAGTGTGATGAAGCGAGAGTGTGATGAAGGGTCAGTGTGATGAAGGGTCAGTGTGATGAAGGGACAGTGTGATGAAGGGACAGTGTGATGAAGGGACAGTGTGATGAAGGGACAGTGTGATGAAGCGACAGTGTGATGAAGGGACAGTGTGATGAAGCGAGAGTGTGATGAAGGGACAGTGTGATGAAGCGAGAGTGTGATGAAGGGACAGTGCGATGAAGGGACAGTGTGATGAAGGGACAGTGCGATGAAGGGACAGTCCGATGAAGGGACAGTGTGATGAAGGGACAGTGTGATGAAGGGTCAGTGTGATGAAGGGACAGTGCGATGAAGGGACAGTGTGATGAAGGGTCAGTGTGATGAAGGGACAGTGTGATGAAGGGACAGTGCGATGAAGCGAGAGTGTGATGAAGGGTCAGTGTGATGAAGGGACAGTGTGATGAAGGGTCAGTGTGATGAAGGGTCAGTGTGATGAAGGGACAGTGTGATGAAGGGACAGTGTGATGAAGCGACAGTGCGATGAAGCGAGAGTGTGATGAAGGGTCAGTGTGATGAAGGGTCAGTGTGATGAAGGGACAGTGTGATGAAGCGACAGTGCGATGAAGCGAGAGTGTGATGAAGGGTCAGTGTGATGAAGGGACAGTGCGATGAAGGGACAGTGTGATGAAGGGTCAGTGTGATGAAGGGTCAGTGTGATGAAGGGACAGTGCGATGAAGGGACAGTGTGATGAAGCGACAGTGTGATGAAGGGACAGTGTGATGAAGCGAGAGTGTGATGAAGGGACAGTGTGATGAAGGGACAGTGCGATGAAGGGACAGTGTGATGAAGCGACAGTGTGATGAAGGGACAGTGTGATGAAGGGACAGTGTGATGAAGGGACAGTGCGATGAAGGGACAGTGCGATGAAGGGACAGTGCGATGAAGGGACAGTGTGATGAAGGGACAGTGCGATGAAGGGTCAGTGTGATGAAGGGACAGTGTGATGAAGGGACAGTGTGATGAAGGGTCAGTGTGATGAAGGGACAGTGTGATGAAGGGTCAGTGTGATGAAGGGACAGTGCGATGAAGGGTCAGTGTGATGAAGGGACAGTGTGAAGAAGGGACAGTGTGATGAAGGGACAGTGTGATGAAGGGTCAGTGTGATGAAGGGACAGTGTGATGAAGGGACAGTGTGATGAAGCGAGAGTGTGATGAAGGATCAGTGTGATGAAGGGACAGTGTGATGAAGGGACAGTGTGATGAAGGGACAGTGTGATGAAGGGACAGTGCGATGAAGGGTCAGTGTGATGAAGCGACAGTGTGATGAAGGGACAGTGTGATGAAGGGACAGTGTGATGAAGGGTCAGTGTGATGAAGGGACAGTGTGATGAAGGGACAGTGTGATGAAGGGACAGTGCGATGAAGGGTCAGTGTGATGAAGGGACAGTGTGATGAAGGGTCAGTGTGATGAAGCGACAGTGCGATGAAGGGTCAGTGCGATGAAGCGAGAGTGTGATGAAGGGTCAGTGTGATGAAGGGACAGTGTGATGAAGGGTCAGTGTGATGAAGGGTCAGTGTGAAGAAGGGACAGTGTGATGAAGGGACAGTGTGATGAAGCGACAGTGCGATGAAGCGAGAGTGTGATGAAGGGTCAGTGTGATGAAGGGACAGTGCGATGAAGGGACAGTGTGATGAAGCGACAGTGTGATGAAGGGACAGTGTGATGAAGGGTCAGTGTGATGAAGGGACAGTGTGATGAAGCGACAGTGCGATGAAGCGAGAGTGTGATGAAGGGTCAGTGTGATGAAGGGACAGTGCGATGAAGGGACAGTGTGATGAAGGGTCAGTGTGATGAAGGGACAGTGTGATGAAGCGACAGTGCGATGAAGCGAGAGTGTGATGAAGGGTCAGTGTGATGAAGGGACAGTGCGATGAAGGGACAGTGTGATGAAGCGACAGTGTGATGAAGGGACAGTGTGATGAAGCGAGAGTGTGATGAAGGGACAGTGTGATGAAGGGACAGTGCGATGAAGGGACAGTGTGATGAAGCGACAGTGTGATGAAGGGACAGTGTGATGAAGGGACAGTGTGATGAAGGGACAGTGCGATGAAGGGACAGTGTGATGAAGGGACAGTGCGATGAAGGGTCAGTGTGATGAAGGGACAGTGTGATGAAGGGACAGTGTGATGAAGGGTCAGTGTGATGAAGGGACAGTGTGATGAAGGGTCAGTGTGATGAAGGGACAGTGCGATGAAGGGTCAGTGTGATGAAGGGACAGTGTGATGAAGGGTCAGTGTGATGAAGGGACAGTGTGATGAAGGGACAGTGTGATGAAGCGACAGTGTGATGAAGGGTCAGTGTGATGAAGGGACAGTGCGATGAAGGGACAGTGTGATGAAGGGTCAGTGTGATGAAGCGACAGTGCGATGAAGGGTCAGTGCGATGAAGGGTCAGTGTGATGAAGGGACAGTGCGATGAAGGGTCAGTGCGATGAAGGGTCAGTGTGATGAAGGGACAGTGTGATGAAGGGTCAGTGTGATGAAGGGTCAGTGTGATGAAGGGACAGTGTGATGAAGGGTCAGTGCGATAAAGGGTCAGTGTGATGAAGGGACAGTGTGATGAAGGGACAGTGTGATGAAGGGACAGTGTGATGAAGGGTCAGTGTGATGAAGGGACAGTGTGATGAAGGGACAGTGTGATGAAGGGACAGTGTGATGAAGGGACAGTGCGATGAAGGGTCAGTGTGATGAAGCGACAGTGTGATGAAGGGTCAGTGTGATGAAGGGAGGGTGTGATGAAGGGACAGTGTGATGAAGGGACAGTGTGATGAAGGGACAGTGCGATGAAGGGTCAGTGTGATGAAGCGACAGTGTGATGAAGGGACAGTGTGATGAAGGGTCAGTGTGATGAAGCGACAGTGTGATGAAGCGACAGTGTGATGAAGGGACAGTGTGATGAAGGGACAGTGTGATGAAGGGTCAGTGTGATGAAGGGTCAGTGTGATGAAGGGACAGTGCGATGAAGGGTCAGTGTGATGAAGCGACAGTGAGATGAAGGGTCAGTGTGATGAAGGGACAGTGTGGTGAAGGGTCAGTGTGATGAAGGGTCAGTGTGATGAAGGGACAGTGTGATGAAGGGACAGTGTGATGAAGGGTCAGTGTGATGAAGGGTCAGTGTGATGAAGGGACAGTGTGATGAAGGGTCAGTGTGATGAAGGGTCAGTGTGATGAAGGGACAGTGTGATGAAGGGACAGTGTGATGAAGGGACAGTGCGATGAAGGGTCAGTGTGATGAAGGGACAGTGTGATGAAGGGACAGTGTGATGAAGGGACGGTGTGATGAAGGGACAGTGTGATGAAGGGTCAGTGTGATGAAGGGACAGTGTGATGAAGGGACAGTGTGATGAAGGGTCAGTGTGATGAAGGGTCAGTGTGAAGAAGGGACAGTGCGATGAAGGGTCAGTGTGATGAAGCGACAGTGTGATGAAGGGTCAGTGTGATGAAGCGAGAGTGTGATGAAGGGTCAGTGTGATGAAGGGACAGTGTGATGAAGGGTCAGTGTGATGAAGGGTCAGTGTGATGAAGGGTCAGTGTGATGAAGGTACAGTGTGATGAAGGGACAGTGCGATGAAGGGTCAGTGTGATGAAGGGACAGTGTGATGAAGGGTCAGTGTGATGAAGGGTCAGTGTGATGAAGGGACAGTGTGACGAAGGGTCAGTGTGATGAAGGGACAGTGTGATGAAGGGTCAGTGTGATGAAGGGTCAGTGTGATGAAGGTACAGTGTGATGAAGGGACAGTGCGATGAAGGGTCAGTGTGATGAAGCGACAGTGTGATGAAGGGTCAGTGTGATGAAGCGACAGTGTGATGAAGGGTCAGTGTGATGAAGGGACAGTGCGATGAAGGGTCAGCGTGATGAAGCGACAGTGTGATGAAGGGTCAGTGTGATGAAGCGAGAGTGCGATGAAGGGTCAGTGTGATGAAGGGACAGTGTGATGAAGGGTCAGTGTGATGAAGGGTCAGTGTGATGAAGGGTCAGTGTGATGAAGGTACAGTGTGATGAAGGGTCAGTGTGATGAAGGGTCAGTGTGATGAAGGTACAGTGTGATGAAGGGACAGTGCGATGAAGGGTCAGTGTGATGAAGCGACAGTGTCATGAAGGGACAGTGTGATGAAGGGTCAGTGTGATGAAGGGTCAGTGTAATGAAGGGACAGTGTGATGAAGGGACAGTGTGATGAAGGGTCAGTGTGATGAAGGGTCAGTGTGATGAAGGGACAGTGTGATGAAGGGTCAGTGTGATGAAGGGTCAGTGTGATGAAGGGTCAGTGTGATGAAGGTACAGTGTGATGAAGGGTCAGTGTGATGAAGGGTCAGTGTGATGAAGGGACAGTGTGATGAAGGGACGATGCGATGAAGGGACAGTGTGATGAAGTGACAGTGCGATGAAGGGACAGTGTGATGAAGGGACAGTGTGATGAAGCGAGAGTGTGATGAAGGGTCAGTGTGATGAAGGGACAGTGTGATGAAGGGTCAGTATGATGAAGGGACAGTGTGATGAAGCGACAGTGCGATGAAGGGTCAGTGTGATGAAGGGACAGTGTGATGAAGGGACAGTGTGACGAAGCGACAGTGCGATGAAGGGACAGTGTGATGAAGGGACAGTGTGATGAAGGGACAGTGCGATGAATGGACAGTGTGATGAAGGGACAGTGTGATGAAGCGACAGTGCGATGAAGGGTCAGTGCGATGAAGGGACAGTGTGATGAAGGGTCAGTGTGATGAAGGGACAGTGTGATGAAGGGACAGTGTGATGAAGGGACAGTGAGATGAAGGGTCAGTGTGATGAAGCGACAGTGTGATGAAGGGACAGTGCGATGAAGGGTCAGTGTGATGAAGGAACGGTGTGATGAAGGGTCAGTGTGATGAAGGGACAGTGCGATGAAGGGACAGTGCGATGAAGCGACAGTGTGATGAAGGGTCAGTGCGATGAAGGGACAGTGTGATGAAGGGACAGTGTGATGAAGGGACAGTGTGATGGAGGGTCAGTGTGATGAAGGGACAGTGTGATGAAGGGACTGTGCGATGAAGGGGCAGTGTGATGAAGGGACAGTGCAATGAAGGGACTGTGCGATGAAGGGACAGTGTGATGAAGGGACAGTGTGATGAAGGGACAGTGCGATGAAGGGACAGTGTGATGAAGGGACAGTGTGATGAAGGGTCAGTGTGATGAAGGGACTGTGCGATGAAGGGACAGTGTGATGAAGGGACAGTGCAATGAAGGGACTGTGCGATGAAGGGACAGTACGATGAAGGGACAGTGTGATGAAGGGACAGTGCGATGAAGCAACTTTGCGATGAAGTGACAGTGTGATGAAGGGACAGTGTGATGAAGGGAAAGTGTGACGAAGGGACAGTGTGACGAAGCGACAGTGTGATGAAGCGACAGTGTGATGAAGGGACAGTGTGATGAAGGGACAGTGCGATGAAGGGACAGTGCGATGAATGGACAGTACGATGAAGCGACAGTGTGATGAAGGGACAGTGTGATGAAGGGTCAGTGTGATCAAGGACAGTGCGATGAAGGGACAGTTTGATGAAGGGTCAGTGTGATGAAGGGACAGTGTAATGTAGGGACAGCGCGATGAAGGGACAGTGCGATGAAGCGACAGTGCAATGATGGGACAGTGTGATGAAGGGACAGTGCGATGAAGGGACAGTGCGATGAAGGGACAGTGTGATGAAGGGACAGTGTGATGAAGGGACTGTGCGATGAAGGGACAGTGTGATGAAGGGACAGTGCAATGAAGGGACTGTGCGATGAAGGGACAGTGTGATGAAGGGACAGTGCGATGAAGCGACAGTGCGATGAAGGGACAGTGTGATGAAGGGACAGTGTGATGAAGCGACAGTGTGATGAAGCGACTTTGCGATGAAGTGACAGTGTGATGAAGGGACAGTGCAATGAAGGGACTGTGCGATGAAGGGACAGTGTGACGAAGGGACAGTGTGACGAAGCGACAGTGTGATGAAGCGACAGTGTGATGAAGGGACAGTGTGATGAAGGGACAGTGCGATGAAGGGACAGTGCGATGAAGGGACAGTACGATGAAGCGACAGTGTGATGAAGGGACAGTGTGATGAAGGGTCAGTGTGATGAAGGACAGTGCGATGAAGGGACAGTTTGATGAAGGGTCAGTGTGATGAAGTGACAGCGCGATGAAGGGACAGCGCGATGAAGGGACAGTGCGATGAAGGGACAGTACGATGAAGCGACAGTGTGATGAAGGGACAGTGTGATGAAGGGTCAGTGTGATGAAGGACAGTGCGATGAAGGGACAGTTTGATGAAGGGTCAGTGTGATGAAGGGACAGTGTGATGAAGGGACAGCGCGATGAAGGGACAGTGCGATGAAGGGACAGCGCGATGAAGGGACAGTGTGATGAAGGGACAGTGCGATGAAGCGACAGTGCGATGAAGGGACAGTGCGATGAAGGGACAGTGTGATGAAGGGACAGCGTGATGAAGGGACAGCGCGATGAAGGGACAGCGCGATGAAGTGACAGTGTGATGAAGGGACAGTGTGATGAAGGGACAGTGTGACAAAGGGACAGTGTGATGAAGCGACAGTGTGATGAAGGGACAGTGTGATGAAGGGACAGTGCGATGAAGGGACAGTGCGATGAAGGGACAGTACGATGAAGCGACAGTGTGATGAAGGGACAGTATGATGAAGGGTCAGTGTGATGAAGGACAGTGCGATGAAGGGACAGTTTGATGAAGGGTCAGTGTGATGAAGGGACAGTGTGATGAAGGGACAGTGCGATGAAGCGACAGTGTAATGAAGGGTCAGTGCGATGAAGGGTCAGTGCGATGAAGGGACAGTGTGTTGAAGGGACTGTGCGATGAAGGGACAGTGTGATGAAGGGACAGTGCGATGAAGGGACAGTGCGATGAAGGGACAGTGCGATGAAGGGACAGTGTGATGATGGGACAGTGTGATGAAGGGTCAGTATGATGAAGGGACTGTGCGATGAAGGGACAGTGTGATGAAGGGACAGTGCAATGAAGGAACTGTGCGATGAAGGGACAGAGTGATGAAGGGACAGTGCGATGAAGGGACAGTGCGATGAAGCGACAGTGCGATGAAGGGACAGTGTGATGGAGGGACAGTGCGATGAAGCGACAGTGCGATGAAGCGACTTTGCGATGAAGGGACAGTGTGATGAAGGGAAGTGTGATGAAGCGACAGTGTGATGAAGGGACCGCGCGAGGAAGGGACAGCGCGATGAAGGGACAGTGCGATGAAGGGACAGTGCGATGAAGTGACAGTGGGATGAAGGGACAGTGTGATGAAGGGACAGTGTGATGAAGGGACAGCGCGATGAAGGGACAGTGCGATGAAGGGACAGTGCGATGAAGGGACAGTGCGATGAAGCGACAGTGCGATGAAGGGACAGTGCGATGAAGGGACAGTGCGATGAAGGGACAGTGCGATGAAGGGACAGTGTGATGAAGTGTCAGTGTGATGAAGGGACAGTGCGATGAAGCGACAGTGCGATGAAGGGACAGTGCGATGAAGGGACAGTGCGATGAAGGGACAGTGCGATGAAGAGACAGTGTGATGAAGGGACAGTGTGATGAAGGGTCAGTGTGATGAAGGGAAGTGTGATGAAGCGACAGTGCGATGAAGCGACAGTGTGATGAAGGGACAGTGCGATGAAGGGACAGTGCGATGAACCGACAGTGTGATGAAGGGACAGTGTGATGAAGCGACAGTGCGATGAAGCGACAGTTTGATGAAGGGACAGTGCGATGAAGGGACAGTGCGATGAAGCGACAGTGTGATGAAGGGACAGTGCGATGAAGGGACAGTGCGATGAAGCGACAGTGTGATGAAGGGACTGTGCGATGAAGGGACAGTGTGATGAAGCGACAGTGTGATGAAGGGACAGTGCGATGAAGCGACAGTGCGATGAAGGGACAGTGCGATGAAGGGACAGTGCGATGAAGTGAAGTGTGATGAAGCGACAGTGCGATGAAGGGACAGTGCGATGAAGCGACAGTGTGATGAAGGGACAGTGCGATGAAGGGACAGTGCGATGCAGCGACAGTGTGATGAAGGGACAGTGCGATGAAGGGACAGTGCGATGAAGCGACAGTGTGATGAAGGGACAGTGCGATGAAGGGACAGTGCGATGAAGCGACAGTGTGTTGAAGGGACAGTGCGATGAAGGGACAGTGCGATGAAGCGACAGTGTGATGAAGGGACAGTGCGATGAAGAGACAGTGCGATGAAGGGACAGTGCGATGAAGGGAAGTGTGATGAAGCGACAGTGCGATGAAGCGACAGTGTGATGAAGTGACAGTGTGATGAAGGGACAGTGCGATGAAGGGACAGTGCGATGAAGGGACAGTGTGATGAAGGGAAGTGTGATGAAGCGACAGTGTGATGAAGGGAAGTGTGGTGAAGCGACAGTGTGATGAAGGGACAGTGCGATGAAGGGACAGTGTGATGAAGGGACATTGTGATGAAGGGTCAGTGTGATGAAGCGACAGTGTGATGAAGGGACAGTGCGATGAAGGGACAGTGCGATGAAGCGACAGTGTGATGAAGCGACAGTGTAATGAAGGGACAGTGTGATGAAGCGACAGTGTGATGAAGGGAAGTGTGATGAAGGGAAGTGTGATGAAGCGACAGTGTGATGAAGGGACAGTGCGATGAAGGGACAGTGTGATGAAGCGACAGTGCGATGAAGGGACAGTGTGATGAAGCGGCAGAGTGATGAAGCGACAGTGTGATGAAGGGACAGGGCGATGAAGGGACAGTGCGATGAAGCGACAGTGTGATGAAGCGACAGTGTGATGAAGGGACAGTGTGATGAAGGGACAGTGTGATGAAGGGAAGTGTGATGAAGCGACAGTGTGATGAAGGGACAGTGCGATGAAGGGACAGTGCGATGAAGCGACAGTGTGATGAAGGGACAGTGTGATAAAGGGACAGTGTGATGAAGGGACAGTGTGATGAAGGGAAGTGTGATGAAGCGACAGTGTGATGAAGGGACAGTGCGATGAAGGGACAGTGTGATGAAGCGACAGTGCGATGAAACGACAGTGTGATGAAGGGACAGTGTGATGAAGCGACAGTGTGATGAAGGGACAGTGTGATGAAGGGACAGTGTGATGAAGGGACAGTGTGATGAAGGGAAGTGTGATGAAGCGACAGTGCGATGAAGCGACAGTGTGATGAAGGGACAGTGCGATGAAGGGACAGTGCGATGAAGGGACAGTGTGATGAAGGGACAGTGTGATGAAGGGACAGTGTGATGAAGGGACAGTGTGATGAAGGGTCAGTGTGATGAAGGGACAGTGTGATGAAGCGACAGTGCGATGAAGCGACAGTGTGATGAAGGGTCAGTGTGATGAAGGGACAGTGCGATGAAGGGACAGTGTGATGAAGTGACAGTGTGATGAAGGGACAGTGCGATGAAGGGACAGTGTGATGAAGGGTCAGTGTGATGAAGGGTCAGTGTGATGAAGGGAAGTGTGATGAAGCGACAGTGCGATGAAGCGACAGTGTGATGAAGGGACAGTGCGATGAAGGGACAGTGCGATGAAGGGACAGTGCGATGAAGGGACAGTGCGATGAAGCGACAGTGTGATGAAGGGACAGTGTGATGAAGGGACAGTGTGATGAAGGGACAGTGTGATGAAGGGTCAGTGTGATGAAGGGACAGTGTGATGAAGCGACAGTGCGATGAAGCGACAGTGTGATGAAGGGACAGTGCGATGAAGGGACAGTGCGATGAAGTGACAGTGTGATGAAGGGACAGTGCGATGAAGGGACAGTGTGATGAAGGGTCAGTGTGATGAAGGGTCAGTGTGATGAAGGGAAGTGTGATGAAGCGACAGTGCGATGAAGCGACAGTGTGATGATGGGACAGTGCGAGGAAGGGTCAGTGTGATGAAGGGTCAGTGTAATGAAGGGACAGTGTGATGAAGGGTCAGTGTGATGAAGGGTCAGTGTGATGAAGGGACAGTGTGATGAAGGGACAGTGCGATGAAGGGACAGTGTGATGAAGGGACAGTGTGACGAAGCGACACTGTGATGAAGGGACAGTGCGATGAAGGGACAGTGTGATGAAGGGACAGTGTGATGAAGGGACAGTGCGATGAAGGGACAGTGTGATGAAGGGACAGTGTGATGAAGGGACAGTGCGATGAAGGGACAGTGCGATGAAGCGACAGTGTGATGAAGGGACAGTGTGATGAAGCGAGAGTGTGATGAAGGGGCAGTGCGATGAAGGGACAGTGCGATGAAGCGACAGTGTGATGAAGGGACAGTGCGATGAAGGGACAGTGCGATGAAGCGACAGTGTGATGAAGGGACAGTGCGATGAACGGACAGTGCGATGAAGCGACAGTGTGATGAAGGGACAGTGCGATGAAGCGACAGTGCGATGAAGGGACAGTGTGATGAAGGGTCAGTGTGATGAAGGGACAGTGCGATGAAGGGAAAGTGTGATGAAGGGACAGTGTGATGAAGGGTCTGTGTGATGAAGGGACAGTGCGATGAAGCGACAGTGTGATGAAGGGACAGTGCGATGAAGGGACAGTGCGATGAAGCGACAATGCGATGAAGAGACAGTGTGATGAAGGGACAGTGTGATGAAGGGTCAGTGTGATGAAGGGAAGTGTGATGAAGCGACAGTGCGATGAAGCGACAGTGTGATGAAGGGACAGTGCGATGAAGGGACAGTGCGATGAAGCGACAGTGTGATGAAGGGACAGTGTGATGAAGCGACAGTGCGATGAAGCGACAGTGTGATGAAGGGACAGTGCGATGAAGGGACAGTGCGATGAAGTGACAGTGTGATGAAGGGACAGTGCGATGAAGGGACAGTGTGATGAAGCGACAGTGTGATGAAGGGACAGTGCGATGAAGCGACAGTGCGATGAAGCGACAGTGTGATGAAGGGACAGTGCGATGAAGCGACAGTGCGATGAAGGGACAGTGCGATGAAGGGACAGTGCGATGAAGTGAAGTGTGATGAAGCGACAGTGCGATGAAGGGACAGTGCGATGAAGCGACAGTGTGATGAAGGGACAGTGCGATGAAGGGACAGTGTGATGAAGGGACAGTGCGATGAAGCGACAGTGTGATGAAGGGACAGTGCGATGAAGGGACAGTGCGATGAAGCGACAGTGTGATGAAGGGACAGTGCGATGAAGGGACAGTGCGATGAAGCGACAGTGTGATGAAGGGACAGTGCGATGAAGGGACAGTGCGATGAAGCGACAGTGTGATGAAGGGACAGTGCGATGAAGAGACAGTGCGATGAAGGGAAGTGTGATGAAGCGACAGTGCGATGAAGCGACAGTGTGATGAAGGGACAGTGTGATGAAGGGACAGTGCGATGAAGGGACAGTGCGATGAAGGGACAGTGTGATGAAGGGAAGTGTGATGAAGCGACAGTGTGATGAAGGGAAGTGTGATGAAGCGACAGTGTGATGAAGGGACAGTGCGATGAAGGGACAGTGTGATGACGGGACAGTGTGATGAAGGGTCAGTGTGATGAAGCGACAGTGTGATGAAGGGACAGTGCGATGAAGGGACAGTGCGATGAAGCGACAGTGTGATGAAGCGACAGTGTAATGAAGGGACAGTGTGATGAAGGGACAGTGTGATGAAGGGACAGTGTGATGAAGGGAAGTGTGATGTAGCGACAGTGTGATGAAGGGACAGTGCGATGAAGGGACAGTGCGATGAAGCGACAGTGTGATGAAGCGACAGTGTGATGAAGGGACAGTGTGATGAAGGGACAGTGTGATGAAGGGCAGTGTGATGAAGCGACAGTGTGATGAAGGGACAGTGTGATGAAGGGAAGTGTGATGTAGCGACAGTGTGATGAAGGGACAGTGCGATGAAGGGACAGTGCGATGAAGCGACAGTGTGATGAAGCGACAGTGTGATGAAGGGACAGTGTGATGAAGGGACAGTGTGATGAAGGGCAGTGTGATGAAGCGACAGTGCGATGAAGCGACAGTGTGATGAAGGGACAGTGCGATGAAGGGACAGTGCGATGAAGCGACAGTGTGATGAAGGGACAGTGTGATGAAGCGACAGTGCGATGAAGCGACAGTGTGATGAAGGGACAGTGCGATGAAGGGACAGTGCGATGAAGTGACAGTGTGATGAAGGGACAGTGCGATGAAGGGACAGTGTGATGAAGCGACAGTGTGATGAAGGGACAGTGCGATGAAGCGACAGTGCGATGAAGCGACAGTGTGATGAAGGGACAGTGCGATGAAGCGACAGTGCGATGAAGGGACAGTGCGATGAAGGGACAGTGCGATGAAGTGAAGTGTGATGAAGCGACAGTGCGATGAAGGGACAGTGCGATGAAGCGACAGTGTGATGAAGGGACAGTGCGATGAAGGGACAGTGTGATGAAGGGACAGTGCGATGAAGCGACAGTGTGATGAAGGGACAGTGCGATGAAGGGACAGTGCGATGAAGCGACAGTGTGATGAAGGGACAGTGCGATGAAGGGACAGTGCGATGAAGCGACAGTGTGATGAAGGGACAGTGCGATGAAGGGACAGTGCGATGAAGCGACAGTGTGATGAAGGGACAGTGCGATGAAGAGACAGTGCGATGAAGGGAAGTGTGATGAAGCGACAGTGCGATGAAGCGACAGTGTGATGAAGGGACAGTGTGATGAAGGGACAGTGCGATGAAGGGACAGTGCGATGAAGGGACAGTGTGATGAAGGGAAGTGTGATGAAGCGACAGTGTGATGAAGGGAAGTGTGATGAAGCGACAGTGTGATGAAGGGACAGTGCGATGAAGGGACAGTGTGATGACGGGACAGTGTGATGAAGGGTCAGTGTGATGAAGCGACAGTGTGATGAAGGGACAGTGCGATGAAGGGACAGTGCGATGAAGCGACAGTGTGATGAAGCGACAGTGTAATGAAGGGACAGTGTGATGAAGGGACAGTGTGATGAAGGGACAGTGTGATGAAGGGAAGTGTGATGTAGCGACAGTGTGATGAAGGGACAGTGCGATGAAGGGACAGTGCGATGAAGCGACAGTGTGATGAAGCGACAGTGTGATGAAGGGACAGTGTGATGAAGGGACAGTGTGATGAAGGGCAGTGTGATGAAGCGACAGTGTGATGAAGGGACAGTGCGATGAAGGGACAGTGTGATGAAGCGACAGTGCGATGAAGCGACAGTGTGATGAAGGGACAGTGTGATGAAGCGACAGTGTGATGAAGCGACAGTGTGATGAAGGGACAGTGTGATGAAGGGACAGTGTGATGAAGGGACAGTGTGATGAAGGGAAGTGTGATGAAGCGACAGTGTGATGAAGGGACAGTGTGATGAAGGGACAGTGTGATGAAGCGACAGTGCGATGAAGCGACAGTGTGATGAAGGGACAGTGTGATGAAGGGACAGTGTGATGAAGGGTCAGTGTGATGAAGGGACAGTGTGATGAAGCGACAGTGCGATGAAGCGACAGTGTGATGAAGGGACAGTGCGATGAAGGGACAGTGCGATGAAGTGACAGTGTGATGAAGGGACAGTGCGATGAAGGGACAGTGTGATGAAGGGTCAGTGTGATGAAGGGTCAGTGTGATGAAGGGAAGTGTGATGAAGCGACAGTGCGATGAAGCGACAGTGTGATGAAGGGACAGTGCGATGAAGGGACAGTACGATGAAGGGACAGTGCGATGAAGCGACAGTGTTATGAAGGGACAGTGCGATGAAGGGACAGTGCGATGAAGGGACAGTGCGACGAAGCGACAGTGTGATGAAGGGACAGTGCGATGAAGGGACAGTGCGATGAAGGGTCAGTGTGATGAAGGGACAGTGTGATGAAGCGACAGTGCAATGAAGCGACAGTGTGATGAAGGGACAGTGCGATGAAGGGACAGTGCGATGAAGCGACAGTGTGATGAAGGGACAGTGCGATGAAGGGACAGTGTGATGAAGGGTCAGTGTGATGAAGGGTCAGTGTGATGAAGGGAAGTGCGATGAAGCGACAGTGCGATGAAGCGACAGTGTGATGAAGGGACAGTGTGATGAAGGGTCAGTGTGATGAAGGGTCAGTGTGATGAAGGGACAGTGCGATGAAGGGACAGTGTGATGAAGGGACAGTGTGTCGAAGCGACAGTGTGATGAAGGGACAGTGCGATGAAGGGACAGTGTGATGAAGGGACAGTGTGACGAAGCGACAGTGTGATGAAGGGACAGTGCGATGAAGGGACAGTATGATGAAGGGACAGTGTGATGAAGGGACAGTGCGATGAAGGGACAGTGCGATGAAGCGACAGTGTGATGAAGGGACAGTGTGATAAAGGGACAGTGCGATGAAGGGACAGTGCGATGAAGTGACAGTGTGATGAAGGGACAGTGTGATGAAGCGACAGTGTGATGAAGGGGCAGTGCGATGAAGGGACAGTGCGATGAAGCGACAGTGTGATGAAGGGACAGTGCGATGAAGGGACAGTGCGATGAAGCGACAGTGTGATGAAGGGACAGTGCGATGAAAGGACAGTGCGATGAAGCGACAGTGTGATGAAGGGACAGTGCGATGAAGGGACAGTGTGATGAAGGGACAGTGTGATGAAGGGTCAGTGTGATGAAGGGACAGTGCGATGAAGCGACAGTGTGATGAAGGGACAGTGCGATGAAGGGACAGTGCGATGAAGCGACAGTGTGATGAAGGGACAGGGCGATGAAGCGACAGTGCGATGAAGGGACAATGTGATGAAGGGACAGTGCGATGAAGCGACAGTGTGATGAAGGGACAGTGCGATGAAGGGACAGTGCGATGAAGGGACAGTGCGATGAAGCGACAGTGCGATAAAGGGACAGTGTGATGAAGGGACAGTGTGATGAAGGGTCATTGTGATGAAGGGACAGTGTGATGAAGGGTCAGTGTGATGAAGGGACAGTGCGATGAAGCGACAGTGTGATGAAGGGACAGTGTGATGAAGGGACAGTGCGATGAAGGGACAGTGTGATGAAGGGACAGTGTGACGAAGGGTCAGTGTGATGAAGGGACAGTGTGATGAAGGGACAGTGTGATGAAGGGACAGTGTGATGAAGGACAGTGTGATGAAGGGACAGTGTGATGAAGGTACAGTGTGATGAAGGGACAGTGCGATGAAGCGACAGTGTGATGAAGCGGCAGTGTGATGAAGGGACAGTGTGATGAAGGGACAGTGTGATGAAGGGTCAGTGTGATGAAGGGACAGTGCGATGAAGCGACAGTGTGATGAAGGGACAGTGCGATGAAGGGACAGTGCGATGAAGCGACAGTGTGATGAAGGGACAGTGCGATGAAGCGACAGTGCGATGAAGGGACAGTGTGATGAAAGGACAGTGCGATGAAGCGACAGTGTGATGAAGCGACAGTGTGATGAAGGGACAGTGCGATGAAGCGACAGTGCGACGAAGGGACAGTGTGATGAAAGAACAGTGCGATGAAGCGACAGTGTGATGAAGGGACAGTGTGATGAAGGGACATTGCGATGAAGCGACAGTGCAATGAAGGGACAGTGTGATGAAGGGACAGTGCGATGACGCGACAGTGCGATGAAGGGACAGTGTGATGAAAGGACAGTGCGATGAAGCGACAGTGTGATGAAGGGACAGTGTGATGAAGGGACAGTGTGATGAAGGACAGTGTGATGAAGGGACAGTGTGATGAAGGTACAGTGTGATGAAGGGACAGTGTGATGAAGGGAAGTGTGATGAAGCGACAGTGTGATGAAGGGACAGTGTGATGAAGGGACAGCGCGAGGAAGCGACAGTGTGATGAAGGGACAGTGCGATGAAGGGACAGTGTGATGAAGGGACAGTGTGATGAAGGGTCAGTGTGATGAAGGGACAGTGCGATGAAGGGACAGTGCGATGAAGCGACAGTGTGATGAAGGGACAGTGCGATGAAGGGACAGTGCGATGAAGCGACAGTGTGATGAAGGGACAGTGCGATGAAGGGACAGTGCGATGAAGCGACAGTGTGATGAAGCGTCAGTGTGATGAAGGGTCAGTGTGATGAAGGGACAGTGTGATGAAGGGACAGTGAGATGAAGGGACAGTGCGATGAAGGGACAGTGTGATGAAGGGACTGCGCGATGAAGGGACAGTGCGATGAAGGGACAGTGCGATGAAGCGACAGTGCGATGAAGGGACAGTATAATGAAGGGACAGTATGACGAAGGGACAGTGTGACGAAGCGACAGTGTGATGAAGCGACAGTGCGATGAAGGGACAGTGCGATGAAGCGACAGTGTGATGAAGGGACAGTGTGATGAAGGGACAGTGCGATGAAGGGACAGTGCGATGATGGGACAGTGCGATGAAGGGACAGTGCGATGAAGGGACAGTGCGATGAAGCGACAGTGTGATGAAGGGACAGTGTGATGAAGGGTCAGTGTGATGAAGGGACAGTGCGATGAAGGGACAGTGTGATGAAGGGACAGTGTGATGAAGGGACAGTGCGATGAAGGGACAGTGTGATGAAGCGACAGTGCGAAGAAGCGACAGTGTGATGAAGGGACAGTGCGATGAAGGGACAGTTTGATGAAGGGTCAGTGTGATGAAGGGACAGTGTGATGAAGGGACAGTGTGATGAAGGGACAGTGTGATGAAGGGATAGTGCGATGAAGGGACAGTGCGATGAAGGGACAGTGCAATGAAGCGACAGTGCGATGAAGGGACAGTGTGATGAAGGGACAGTGTGATGAAGGGACAGAGTGATGAAGGGACAGTGCGATGAAGCGACAGTGCGATGAAGGGACAGTGTGATGAAGGGACAGTGTGATGACGGGATAGTGCGATGAAGGGACAGTGTGATGAAGGGTCAGTGTGATGAAGGGACAGTGTGATGAAGGGACAGTGTGATGAAGGGTCAGTGTGATGAAGGGACAGTGTGATGAAGGGACAGTGCGATGAAGGGTCAGTGTGATGAAGGGACAGTGTGATGAAGGGACAGTGTGATGAAGGGACAGTGCGATGAAGGGACAGTGCGATGAAGCGACAGTGTGATGAAGGGACAGTGTGATGAAGGGTCAGTGTGATGAAGGACAGTGCGATGAAGGGACAGTTTGATGAAGGGTCAGTGTGATGAAGGGACAGTGTGATGAAGGGACAGTGCGATGAAGTGACAGTGTGGTGACGGTTCAGTGCGATGAAGGGACAGTGTGATGAAGGGACTGTGCGATGAAGGGACAGTGTGATGAAGGGACAGTGCGATGAAGGGACAGTGTGATGAAGGGACAGTGCGATGAAGGGACAGTGTGATGAAGGGACAGTGTGATGAAGGGTCAGTGTGATGAAGGGACTGTGCGATGAAGGGACAGTGTGATGAAGCGACAGTGCGATGAAGGGACTGTGCGATGAAGGGACAGTGTGATGAAGGGACAGTGCGATGAAGGGACAGTGCGATGAAGCGACAGTGCGATGAAGGTACAGTGTGATGAAGGGACAGTGCGATGAAGCGACAGTGCGATGAAGCGACTTTGCGATGAAGGGACAGTGTGATGAAGGGAAGTGTGATGAAGTGACAGTGTGATGAAGGGACAGTGTGATGAAGGGACAGTGTGATGAAGGGACAGTGCGATGAAGCGACAGTGCGATGCAGCGACAGTGCGATGAAGGGACAGTGCGATGAAGGGACAGTGCGATGAAGCGACAATGCGATGAAGGGACAGTGCGATGAAGGGACAGTGCGATGAAGGGACAGTGCGATGAAGGGACAGTGTGATGAAGCGACTTTGCGATGAAGGGACAGTGTGATGAAGGGAAGTGTGATGAAGTGACAGTGTGATGAAGGGACAGTGTGATGAAGGGACAGTGTGATGAAGGGACAGTGCGATGAAGCGACTGTGCGATGCAGCGACAGTGCGATGAAGGGACAGTGCGATGAAGGGACAGTGCGATGAAGCGACAATGCGATGAAGGGACAGTGCGATGAAGGGACAGTGCGATGAAGGGACAGTGTGATGAAGGGACAGTGCGATGAAGCGACAATGCGATGAAGGGACAGTGTGATGAATGGACAGTGCGATGAAGGGACAGTGCGATGAAGCGACAGTGTGATGAAGGGACAGTGCGATGAAGGGACAGTGCGATGAAGCGACAGTGCGATGAAGGGACAGTGTGATGAAGCGACAGTGCGATGAAGCGACAGTGTGATGAAGGACAGTGCGATGAAGGGACAGTGCGATGAAGCGACAGTGCGATGAAGGGACAGTGCGATGAAGGGACAGTGCGATGAAGCGACAGTGTGACGAAGGGACAGTGCGATGAAGGGACAGTGCGATGAAGCGACAGTGTGATGAAGGGACAGTGTGATGAAGCGACAGTGCGATGAAGGGACAGTGTGATGAAGGGACAGTGCGATGAAGTGACAGTGCGATGAAGCGACTTTGCGATGAAGGGACAGTGTGGCGAAGGGACAGTGTGATGAAGGGAAGTGTGATGAAGCGACAGTGTGATGAAGGGACAGTGCGATGAAGGGACAGTGCGATGAAGCGACAGTGTGATGAAGGGACAGTGCGATGAAGGGACAGTGCGCTGAAGCCACAGTGTGATTAAGGGACAGTGAGATGAAGCGACAGTGCGATGAAGGGACAGTGCGATGAAGGGACAGTGCGATGAAGCGACAGTGCGATGAAGGGACAGTGCGATGAAGGGACAGTGTGATGAAGGGTCAGTGTGATGAAGGGTCAGTGTGATGAAGGGACAGTGTGATGAAGGGACAGTGCGATGAAGGGACAGTGTGATGAAGGGACAGTGTGATGAAGGGACAGTGCGATGAAGGGACAGTGTGATGAAGGGTCAGTGCGATGAAGGGACAGTGTGATGAAGGGTCAGTGTGATGAAGGGACAGTGTGATGAAGGGTCAGTGCGATGAAGGGTCAGTGCGATGAAGGGACAGTGCGATGAAGGGACAGTGTGATGAAGGGTCAGTGCGATGAAGGGACAGTGCGATGAAGGGACAGTGTGATGAAGGGTCAGTGTGATGAAGGGTCAGTGTGATGAAGGGACAGTGTGATGAAGGGACAGTGCGATGAAGGGACAGTGTGATGAAGGGACAGTGTGATGAAGGGTCAGTGTGATGAAGGGTCAGTGCGATGAAGGGACAGTGTGATGAAGGGTCAGTGTGATGAAGGGACAGTGCGATGAAGGGACAGTGTGTTGAAGGGACAGTGCGATGAAGGGACAGTGCGATGAAGGGTCAGTGTGATGAAGGGACAGTGCGATGAAGGGACAGTGCGATGAAGGGTCAGTGTGATGAAGGGACAGTGCGATGAAGGGACAGTGTGATGAAGGGACAGTGCGATGAAGGGTCAGTGCGATGAAGGGACAGTGTGATGAAGGGACAGTGCGATGAAGGGACAGTGCGATGAAGGGACAGTGCGATGATGGCACAGTTCCATGAAGGGACATTGTGTGATTGGCCAGTGTGTTGACCGGACAGAGCGATGTAAGGACAGTGCAATGAAGACACTATGTGATGGAAGGACTGTGTGCGCTGGTTACATTGGGACATCTAAGAAACTGGAATATCAGAGGTCAGTTGGCTGTCCATCCTGCGGTTCGACAGAGTAACGCCAACGATCCAGAATCTAAAACCGTAATCTCCCGCCTCATCTCCTCCCTTCTCCATATCTTTGCTCACCAATCTCTCCCTCGGTTTCCAACCCCCAGCCCATCTTGGGTCGGTGACCAACCACCACCCCCCGAGATACGGCACCCTAAGATTAAGGGCCTGAGCCGGTCTCCACCGCTGTTCGTGAAAGAGAGATCCAAACATGTTCCAGTCTGGACAAGACATTGGGTTCGTACTGCATTCAATCCCAGTCTCTCTCTCCTTTCGATAGCACGTTGTGAAACCTGAAAGGGTGCAGTAAAGGATGTTGCCAGGGTTGGAGGGTTTGCACTGCAGGGAGAGGCTGAATGGACACGATGGGCCGAAGAGTCTGTTTCCCTGCTGTACACCCCCATGACTCTATCTCCCACTGTGTGTGTGGATATACTTCCTCACATCTCTCCTAAACGGTCTGGCCCTAATTCTCCAACTGTGCGTCCTCGTTCTTGAATCCCCAACCAGTGGAAACAGTTTACTTTTCCTGTTAATACCTTGAAGACTTTGACCAGGTTAACCTTGTAAGTTCGAGAGAAAACAGGCCTCATTTGTACAATCTCTCCTGAACGTCCTCGTAAAGCAATGTTGTCTCAGTCCTTGTCCCCATGTTCTAGATCACGCCCCCCCCCCCCCCCAGCCCCCAAATGAGGGGGGAAATAAGCTTTCTGCATCCGCCCCAGAGGGATTCTGTCTGTGCCCATGTGGTCTCTCTCTCATTCGTTCACCACGTACCTCTCTCTCAGCCAGCTGGCTTCCTGGGAAGAGAAGGGAAACCCGTCAGATCTTTCCGGATTTACTCGCACCGTCGTGACAAAGTCTTTTAGCGAAGAGAAGTCATCTTCTCTCGAAACACCGACGGGGCAAATAATTAAACAATCAAGCAAAGCTCTGCCTTTGAAGGTGAGGAGAGAGAGAGAGAGAGAGAGACTAGGCCTCACAGGCTGGAGGCAACTTCTCTCTCTTTCTTTCCCTCCCTCGCTTTCCAGAGCATAGAAATTTAAAACAAAAACAAAAATCCCTTTGCGGCTTGTAGGGGGAGGAGTGGCAGAAATGGGGAAGTTAGGCCAAAGTGGGTACTGCAGATGCTGGAGATCAGAGTCAAGATTAGAGTAGCGCTGGAAAAGCACAGCAGGTCAGGCAGCATCCGAGGAGCAGGAACATCGACGTTTCGGGCAAAATCCCTTCCACTGGATCCCTGGCCAGTGAGAGAGCGATGGGCATTGAACTGTCCTGGGGTAAGGGGTCGAAAGCATTTAACCCCAGGGCACTGTGATCAGCAGGTGATGGCCTAGTGGTATTATCATTGGGTTGTTAATCCTCCATCCTTGAACCCAAATGTTTGGGTTCAAATCCTGCCGTGGTGGAATAGGAATTAAGTGTCTTAGGATGACCGTGAATCCGTGGTAAGGAAAATCCCACCTGGTTCCTTGATGGAAGAAATCCGCCATCTTTGCCAGGTCTGGCCTACATGTGGCTCCAGACCCACAGCAATGGGGTTGACTCTGAACTGCCCCATGGGTATTTAGGGCTGGGCAATGTATACTGGCCTGGCCAGTGACACACCCACATCCTGTGAGTGAATCGAGAGAGGGGCCAAAACAATTTATTATTTAAAAATGTTGCGCAGCGTGAGAGAAACATTCTGAGGTAGTTCTCCATCCATTGGCCAGGAAACACCGAGTGCGGTTTGGGGAAGTTTGTCGTGGAGGGCTCCGGCAAATGAGGCTGCAGGGATGTGCCTCTCCAGGTTCCTAACCCACAGGTCAGCTGTTACTATCAAATGGCATGGTGGCTCAGTGGGTTAGCAATGCTGCCTCACAGCACCTGGGTCCCCGGTTCAATTCCTGCCTTGGGTGACCATCTGTGTGGAGTTTGCACATTCTCCTGGAATCCCAGGTTAAGGGCATCTCTGGTTAGGTCAGCATTTATTGTCAAACCCTAATTGCCCAGAGAGCAGTGAAGAGTCAACCACATTGCTGCGGGTCTGCGTGGGTCTCCTCCCACAATTCAAAGGTGTGCAGGTTAGGACGGATTGGCTGTGCTAAATTGCCTCAGGCTAGCCATGGGATAGGGTGGGTCAGAATGGGATGGGAGTTCAGTGCAGATTTGATGGGCCAAATGGCCAATCCCACACTGTGAGGATTCTGCAGTCTCATTCTTCACATGGGACATATCACAGGGGCAGGGGGATAGGAGGAAGATAGGGGGGATAGCAGGCCCTTTGTGGCTGCACGGGCTGGTTTAATAAAACATGGCAGGTCCGAGCAGGAGCCAGGCCCTGGACTGAGATGTCCGGGTGCCCATCCCCAAGTGGGCGCTGCCACCTGGGGATTTCACGATGCCCAGTGACCAGTTCCGAGTGTAGGAACGGTCGATGTAGGGGTGTGCCAGTCTCAGTAGGGCTGCCCTGTACATACCTGGAGGAACTGCAGGCTGTCACGTTGATTGGCAGTGGCCTGGCAAGCGATGATGTCCTTCTGAATGGAGATGAGTGCCCGCTGGATGGAGCGCAGGTTGTCCTCCAGGGGCTGCAGCGCAGCACCCGCCTGCTCAGCCAGCTCCTTCTTCAGCTCCCGCTCCCTGTGGTCCAGGAACCGCCGCATTCCCGCAAACTCCTCCGACACGTTCCGGGTCAGAGCCTCCATCGCCTCCTTTGGGAAAGGAGAGGGATCACGTTGGCAACAGGAGAGAAGGAGCAGAATTGGGGCACGCTGCGCCAGAACCGGGTCATCGGACAGAACCAAACCTTTCACAGCCCGGCACGGGGCGGGCACAGCGCAGACATCTAACCCCGAGCTGTCCCTGTCCATGTCCCTGTCCTGGAAGGGAGTGATGGGGGACAGTGTAGAGGGAGCTTTACTCTGTTTCTGACCCTGTGCTGTCGCTGTCCTGGGAGTGTTTGATGGGGGACAGTGTAGAGGGAGCTTTACTCTGTATCTAATCCCATGCTGTCCCTGCCCAGGGAGTGTTTGATGGGGACAGTGTAAAGGGAGCTTTACTCTGTATCTAACCCCGTGCTGTCCCTGTCATGGGAGGGTTTGATGGGGACAGTGTTGAGGGAGCTTTACTCTATATGTAACCCCGTTCTGTCTCTATCCTGGGAGTGTTTGATGGGGGACAGTGTAGAGGGAGCTTTACCCCGTGCTGTCCCTGTCATGGGAGGGTTTGATGGGGACAGTGTTGAGGGAGCTTTATCCTGTATCTAACCCCATGCTGTCCCTGTCCTGGGAGTGTTTTTGACACATTTGTTTCGTACCAAACACTGACGTGCTCTTGTTTGAATAAATCAAAATTCCTCTCACATTAATTTGGGGGGGGGGGAGGTTTAACTGAGACTCACAGTGAGTGCGGAAATCTTCTGTTGCTGTTTGTACATGATCTCAGTGAAGACTGTCTTTCTCTCCTTCAGCGCGTTCAGAGTAGACCGCAGTTCGTTCTGTAAGTACAAGTAACAATATTGCTTTGTGTTAGCCTCCAATACCACAGGGAGATCACTGGCCAGCCCAGTATGTACAGTCCGTCCCTAAGTGCCCCTGAGGAAGATGGTGGTGAAAACGCTACAGAAGACCTGGTTGTGGAGGGAGACCCCAGATTGGACCCAGCGACACTGAAGGACATAGATCCAGTTGAGAATTGCTGAATAAAGTTTCTTGCAGAGGGTGGCACAGTGGCACAGTGGTTAGCACTGCTGCCTCACAGTGCCAGGGACCCAGGTTTAATTCCCACCTCAGGCGACTGTCAGTGTGCAGTTTGCACATTCTCCCCGTGTCTGCGTGGGTTTCCTCCGGTTTCCTCCCACAGTCCAAAAATGTGCGGGATAGGTGCATTGGCCATGCTAAATTGCCTGTAGTGTTAGGTGAAGGGGTAAATGTAGGGGAGTGGGTCTGGGTGGGTTGCTCTTCGGCGGGTCGGTGTGGACTTGTTGGGTCGAAGGGCCTGTTTCCACACTGTAAGTAATCTAATCTAATCATGCACTTAGTCCTGACTCTCCCTCAGATTCCCTTGGTGTTAGTCACTGCCTGGCATATCCGGCTGCAGTTGGCATCACAGTGGAATGTGGCCTGAGCTCCCCTCCTCCCCCACACCCCCTCCCCCCCACCTCCCCCCAATTGTAAATCTCCTCAGCACGGGTGAGTTCTGGTCAGAGCTGGGGCCCCGATTTACTGACTTTACCCAAGCTGCAAAGACTACACCCAAGTGGGGAATTGAACCTACAATCCCTGCAGTGTGGAAGCAGGCCATTCAGCCCATCGAGTCCACACCGACCCTCTGTTAATTTCAAATTCTGTCCCTTGGTTCTCCCCTGAATCTTACCTGCATCGACCCTGCCTGTCCCTTATAATTTATTTTATTCACCAGTAGGACATGGACGTCACTGGCTGGGCCCAGCATTTATTGCCCCATCCCTAGTTGCTCCCTGAGAAGGTGGGGGTGAGCTGCCATCTTGAATCACTGCAGTCCACCTGCTGTGGGTTGACCCACAATGCCATTGGGGAGGGAATTCCAGGATGTTGACCCAGTGACAGTGAAGGAACGGCAATATATTTCCAAGTCAGGCTGGTGAGGGGCTTGGAGGGGGTGGTGTTCCCATGTATCTGCTGCCCTTGTCCTTCTAGTGGCCCTGGGTTTGGAAGGTCCTGCCTGAGGATCTTTGGTGAATGTCTGCAGTGTGTCTTGTAGATAGTACACACGGCTGTTACTGAGTGTCGGTGGGGGAGGGAGGGAGTGGGTGCTTGTGGGTGTGGGGTCAATCAAGCGGGGGGGGGGGGGGGGGCTGCTTTGTCCCGGATGGTGTCGGGCTTCTTGAGGGTAGTTGGGGCTGTACCTACCCAGGCAACTGGGGAGTATTCCACCACCCTCCTGACTGGTGCCTTGGAGGTGGTGGGCAGGCTGGGGGAGGAGTCAGGAGGTGAGTTACTTGCTGCAGGATTCCCACGCTCTGACCTGCTCTTGTAGCCGCTGAATTGCGATATTGAGTTTCTGGTCAATGGTCAACCCCGATATCTTGTAAATTTCAATCAGGTCACCTCCATTCTTCATAGCTCTAGAGAACACCGACTCAGTTTGTATTTCTCTATCTGTGGGACAGTCCAGCCATCCCAGGAACAAGTCTGGAAATCCTTTGTTACGTTTCCCTTTATAGCTACAATATCTTTCCTGAGATCAGCAGTTTAGAACCACACGTGTTAGTCCAGGCACAGTCGAACTAAGCTCCTAAACAAGTGAGTTAAAAAATCATACAACACCAGGTTATAGTCCAACAGGTTTAATTGGAAACACACTAGCTTTCGGAGCACCGCTCCTTCATCAGGTGGTTGTGGAGTACACAGTTGTAAGGCTCAGAATTCATAGCAAACGTTTACAGTGTGATATAACTGAAATTATATATTGAAAAATACCTTGATTGTTTGTTAAGTCTCTCATCTGTTACAATGACCATGATTGTTTCACTTCCTTCATATGTAAACGGCAAAACGATTTTTAAAAGTTACGTTCTCAATTTAAGTGTAACAATTGGTGTCAGCCCAGATAAGATGTTGAGATGTTGAAGGTGTTAACCCCCTGTGTTCCCTGTCTGTGTCATAATGTTTAGACTGATTCTAATCTAAAAAGTAAGTTAACAGAGTCTTACATGGATTCATGCAGTTTTTGAGCAAAGTACACTGTAACTCTGCAAGTACAAATTCACCCCACAAACATATAGGTGTATGTGTGCATGTGGGTTTGTGTGTGTGCGTGCATGTGTCTGGGGTGGGGGTTTGTGAGTGTCTGTGAGAGAGAGAGTGTGTGTATGTGAGTGTGTGTGTGTGTAAAGTGTCACGTTTGTGGGGTGAATTTGTACTTGCAGAGTTACATTGTACTTTGCTCAAAAACTGCATGAATCCATGTAAGACTCTGTTAACTCACCTTTTAGATTAGAATCAGTCTGAACATTATGGCACAGACAGGGAACACAGGGGGCTAACACCATCAACACATTATCTGGGCTAACACCAATTGTTAAAGTTAACCTGAGAATGTAACTTTCAAAAAAGGTTAAACCTTTCAAAAAAGGTTAAAAGAGGTGAAACTGTCATGGTCATTCTAACAGCTGTGAGACTTAACAATGACCAATGTATAATCTCAGTTACATCACACTGTAAACTTTTGCTATAAATGCTGTATCTTACTCCACAACCACCTGATGAAGGAGCGGCGCTCTGAAAGCTAGTGCTTCCCATTAAACCTGTTGGACTATAACCTGGTGTTGTGTGATTATTAACTTTGTACACCCCAGTCCAACACCGGCTCCTTCAAGTCTTAACAACTGAGGCAGACTTCACAATGCCTGAGAGAAAGTTCAATTTTGCGTCCTCCTGGGAGAGTTTAATATTTAATGTGTAAAAACAGTACGCCCGCACTCTCTCAGTACTGGAGGGGCGGATACAGGATTGAATGAGCTTTATTGTCACACGAGTCCAACGAAATGTTTGCAAGTCGCCACCTTAGACACAAAGGTATCTGGATACAGATTCTCGGGCGCAAATTCCGAGGGAGAAAGGATAGAAAAATAAACAAGTAGCGAGTCCAGCACAACACACCTTCCATCATAGTAATTCTGTGATCAAAGATGCTCTGCAGTGGGATTTGTACACCATCAGCAGCTACAGGTAAATGTCAAGCTAATCCCTGACAGCAGAGAAGCTCACGTGACTGGAGCAAGCAAAGAAATTCCCAACCACCGATCTCTCTCTTTACCTGGGAACTCCTGTTGGAGCCAGGATATCAGCTTTCGCCATCCAGACAGCTCTCTACAAAGTGACTGGTGGCATCCTTATGTGGGCGCGACAGAGGTTACCTTCCCCTCCCTGAATTTCTCGAGCTGTCTGCAGTGACACAGTTAGCCACATGCTCTTCCAGCGTCCAATGATGTCTCCCTTCCCCCGCCCCCCGTCAGGCATTCGAGAGCGAGAGCTCATGGGTTTTAGCACAAGGGGTCTCAGATTTTATAACCGAGGTGCAGAGGGATTCATCTCTCAAAGGCTGTGGGGTTCACTGCACCAGAATGAGGGTGGGTGCGAGCACACTGAGTACTTTTAAGGAGGAGGCAGAATTTGTTCATCAGCAACGGGTTAGAACATAGAACAACCCAGCGCAGAACAGGCCCTTCGGCCCTCGATGTTGTGCCGACCTGTGAACTGTTCTCAGCTCGTCCCTCTACACTATCCCATCATCATCCATGTGCTTATCTAAGGATTGTTTAAATCTCCCTAATGTGGCTGAGTTGACTACATTGGCAGGTGGTGCATTCCACGCTCTGCATAAAGAACCTGCCCCTGACATCTGTCTTAAAATCTATCACCCCTCAACTTGTAGTTATGCCCCCTTGTACACGCTGACGTCATCATCCTAGGATTAGTGGGAAGCGGGCGGGAACTTGGAGTTGAGGCCTGGGATGAGGTGAGCCCTGATGGTATTAAATGGCCCCCTGCCCTGAGTTCCTCGATTGTTGCTTGTGGCAGCTTGCTGGGCAGTAAATGGCTGCCGTGTTTCCCCGGCATCTGCGGGACATCACTGGGAAGGTCGGCTCTTCGTGCTCACCCCTCGCCCGCTGACCTTGTACCGAGGCGGGGGGGGGGGGGGCATGAGAAATCCCTTTCAGAGGGCAGCTCAGACTCAACCTGGAGTCACGTGCAGACAAGGGGAGGCAGGCACAGAGGTTTCCCAGGGGTGGGGTGTGGGAGAGGGGTACCGAACCCCCTGCCACTCGCCTACAGATTACCCCAGCAAAATAAAAGCAACATTCTGCTGCAGCTGCAAATCTGAAGCAAACACAGGGGCGAAACACAGTGGGAGCTGACCAACCCCACAATCCACGATCTCAATTGCCCATGGTGCTGGAAAAGCACAGCAGGTCAGGCAGCACCACTCTAACCTTGACTCTAATCTCCAGCATCTGCAGTACCCACCTCTGCGTAACTCAGAAATGTCCCACTGGATGCAACATTAACTCTCTTTCTCGCCCCACAGATGCTGCCAGACCTGCTGAGTCTCACCTGTTGGAACCGATGAAAGGCTGGGGACCCTGGGATTGTATTCATTAGAGTTTAGAAGGTTGAGGAGAGATCTAACAGAAACTTACAAGATAATGCATGGCTTAGAAAGGGTGGATTTTGTTTCCGTCAGGTGGGGAGACTAGGACCCGTGGGCACAGCCTTGGAACTAGAGGGGGTCAACTTAGAATGGAAATGAGGAGAGATTTCTTCAGCCAGAGAGTGGTGGGCCTGTGGAATCCATTACCACGGAGCGCAGTGGAGGCCGGGACGTTAAATGTCTTCAAGGCAGAGATTGATAAATTCTTAATCTTGGAAGGAATTAAGGGAATACAGGGAGGGTGCGGGTAAGTGGAATTGAAACGTCCCCTGAGTCATGATTGAATGGCGGAGTGGACCTGATGGGCCGAATGGTCTTACTTCCATTCCTTCTGGTCTTATGGAATGAGCTGCCAGAGGAAGTGGTGGAGGCTGGTACAATTACAACATTTAAAAGGCATCTGAGTGGGTACATGAATAGGAAGAGTTTGGAGGGATAGGGGCCAAGTGCTGGTAAACGGAACTAGATTTTAGTCCGGCAGGTTTAATTGGAAGCTCTAGCTTTTGGAACGCTGCTCCTTCATCAGGTGACAGCGCTCCGAAGGCTAGTGTGCTTCCAATTAACCCTGTTGGACTATAACCTGGTGTTGTGTGATTTTTAACTTTGTACACCCCAGTCCAACACCGGCATCTCCAAATCGGGACTAGATTAGGTTGGGATATCTGGTTGACATGGATGAGCTTGACTGAAGGGTCTGTTTCCGTACCGTCTGACGTGATATAAAATGATGAGGATGGGGTGGATAGGAAGGTGCACAACCTTTGTTTGGTGGGTGGGGGCTTTGAGGTCAGACAAGGAGGGGGATTCAAAGGGATGCTATTGTCACCCCGTGCCCCCTTTGGGAGGGGGGGGGGGGAGGGCGGATGTCGCTGTCTAAAAGTGTGAGGAAGCCATGGGGCCCTGTTAATATTAATTCCAAAAAAACAAATGAATCGAGATGCAGCCCTTCGCTTAAGAGCTGGGAAGGGAGGAGTGGGGGCTTGCAAGGAGGCATCAGGCTGAGCGGTCTCCCAGCTTGCCACTGGGTCACACAGGGAAGCCTACCTTGGAGTGGCGAACGGCATCGCTGATAGGCCTGAGGTGGTGGTCTCGGTGAGTGTCAGTGCACAGCGTGCACACGGGCAGTCTATCCACAGCGCAGTACATCCACAACGCCTCACCATGCTGTTCACAGTGGCCTTTACACTGACCATCACTGCCTGGCTCTACCTCTGCCTCTGCCTCTGGGTCTGGCTCGGGCTCGGCCTGAGGCATCCTGCAGTGTGTGGGCGAGAGGGACGGACACACTCTGGAGCAGTCAGTGCAGCCCTGTATTTATAACACTACCTCCTTGGCTGTTTGTTGTTCACAGTCATCCGACACACTCTGTCCCACCTCAATCCCCGGACAGTCACCTCTCACACTCGGGTTGCAATGTCTATGTACATGGTTTGTTATTTTCTGCCTTTCCCCTCCCTCCCAACAGGCTTGTGTCAAATGTCTATTAATAGATCCCCCAGCCGCCTTTTATGAATGCCTTCTATATATGGGGATGCCCAACCGATGACAACAACAACTTGTGATTAGGTGGCACCTTTCACACAAACAGACACCTCAAGGCCAGTTTTTTTTTCTTCTTTCAACAAACAAATTAGTTGCCATTGGCAAACAAGAAAAAATGTCAGATTTCCTTGTCAAGGATGTTTAGTAACCCAATGATAATGATCTGGCTGGCTTTAACAAGAGAAAATTGCGCCTGACGAATTTATGACCTTTGTTTTGAGATGGGTTTAGTTTTTTTTGGGGGGGGAGGTGGGCATGGTGGCTCAGTGGTTAGCACTGCTGCCTCGCACTGCCAGGGACACGGGTTCGGTTCCACTCTCAGGTGACTGTTTATGTGGAGTTTGCACATTCTCCTGGTGTCTGCTTTTTATTCATTCCCAGGTTGAGGGCATCTCTGGTTAGGTCAGTATTTATTGCCCATCCCTAATTGCCCAGAGAGCAGTGAAGAGTCAACCTCATTGCTGTGAGTCTGGAGTTACATGTTATTGAGTCATCGAGATGTACAGCATGGAAACAGACCCTTCGGTCCAACCTCTCCATGCCAACCAGATATCCCAACTCAATCTAGTCCCACCTGCCAGTACCCAGCCCATATCCCTCCAAACCCTTCCTATTCATATACCCATCCAGATGCCTTTTAAATGTTGTAATTGTACCAGCCTCCACCACATCCTCTGGCAGCTCATTCCATGCACATACCACTCTCTGTGTGAAAACGTTGCCCCTTAGGTCTCTTTTATATCTTCCCCCTCTCACCCTAAACCTATGCCCTCTCGTTCTGGAGTCCCCCACCCCTGGGAAAAGACTTTCCATGCCCCTCATGATTTTAAAAACCTCTATTAAGTCACCCATCAGCAGACCAGGTCAGGATAGCAGATTCCTTCCCTAAAGGACATTGGTGAACCAGATGGGTTTTTCCAACAATTGAGAATAGACTCACAGTCATCATTAGATTCTTAATTCAGATTTTATTCAGCTGAAATTACACCATCCACCATGGCAGGATTTGAACCTAGGTCCCCAGGACATTATCTAGGTCTCTGATTTAGCAGTCAAGTAATAGTGCCACTACGCCATTGCCTCCCCAATTATGGGTGGGCTTCCTCCAAAGCTCCAGTTTCCTCCCGGAGTCCATGGATGGGCAGGTTAGGCGAGATTGGCCATAGGGTCCAGGGATGTGCAGGTTAGATGGATTGATCATAGGGTCCATGGATGTGTAGGTTAGGCTGGATTGGCCATAGGATCCAGGGATGTGCAGGTTAGATGGATTGATCATAGGGTCCATGGATGTGTAGGTTAGGCTGGATTGGTCATAGGGTCCATGGATGTGCAGGTTAGGTGGATTGATCATAGGGTCCAGTGATGTGCAGGTTAGGTGGATTGGCCATAGGGTCCATGGATGTGTAGGTTAGGTGGATTGGCCATAGGGTCCATGGATGTGTAGGTTAGGTGGATTGATGATAGTGTCCATGGATGTGCAGGCTAGGTGGATTGGCCATAGGGTCCATGGATGTGTAGGTTAGGTGGATTGATGATAGTGTCCATGGATGTGCAGGCTAGGTGGATTGGCCATAGGGTCCATGGATGTGTAGGTTAGGCTGGATTGGCCATAGGGTCCATGGATGTGTAGGTTAGGTGGATTGGTCATAGGGTCCATGGATGTGTAGGTTAGGTGGATTGATGATAGTGTCCATGGATGTGCAGGCTAGGTGGATTGGCCATAGGGTCCATGGATGTGTAGGTTAGGCTGGATTGGCCATAGGGTCCAGGAATGTGCAGGTTAGGTGGATTGGCTATAGGGTCCATGGATGTGTAGGTTAGGCTGGATTGGCCATAGGGTCCATGGATGTGTAGGTTAGGTGGATTGGTCATAGGGTCCATGGATGTGTAGGTTAGGTGGATTGATGATAGTGTCCATGGATGTGCAGGCTAGGTGGATTGGCCATAGGGTCCAGGGATGTGCAGGTTAGGTGGATTGGCCATAGGGTCCATGGATGTGTAGGTTAGGTGGATTGGCCATAGGGTCCAGGGATGTGCAGGTTAGGTGGATTGGCCATAGGGTCCAGGAATGTGCAGGTTAGGTGGATTGGCTATAGGGTCCATGGATGTGTAGGTTAGGCTGGATTGGCCATAGGGTCCAGGGATGTGCAGGTTAGGTGGATTGGTCATAGGGTCCATGGATGTACAGGTTAGGTGGGTTGGCCATAGTGTCCAGGGATGTGCAGGTTAGGTGGATTGGTCATAGTGTCCATGGATGTACAGGTTAGGTGGGTTGGCCATAGTGTCCAGGGATGTGCAGGTTAGGTGGATTGGTCATAGTGTCCATGGATGTGTAGGTTAGGCTGGATTGGCCATAGGGTCCATGGATGTGTAGGTTAGGCTGGATTGGCCATAGGGTCCATGGATGTGTAGGTTAGGCTGGATTGGCCATAGGGTCCATGGATGTGTAGGTTAGGCTGGATTGGCCATAGGGTCCAGGGATGTGTAGGTTAGGCTGGATTGGCCATAGGGTCCATGAATGTGTAGGTTAGGCTGGATTGGCCATAGGGTCCATGAATGTGTAGGTTAGGCTGGATTGGCCATAGGGTCCATGGATGTGTAGGTTAGGTGGATTGGCCATAGGGTCCATGGATGTGTAGGTTAGGCTGGATTGGCCATAGGGTCCATGGATGTGTAGGTTAGGCTGGATTGGTCATAGGGTCCATGGATGTGTAGGTTAGGCTGGATTGGCCATAGGGTCCATGGATGTGTAGGTTAGGCTGGATTGGCCATAGGGTCCATGGATGTGTAGGTTAGGCTGGATTGGTCATAGTGTTCAGGGAAGGTAGGCTCGGTGGATTGGCCGTGGGAATCACAGGATAGGGTAGGTGGGGGTGAGTCTGGATGGAATGCTCTTCGCGGGATGGGGATGGCCTTGATGGATCGACTGGCATGTCTCCACACTGGCGAGATTCTATAACAAGTGATGTAGATAATGGGAAAGGTAGATGTAACATATTTGCATTTCCAAAAGGCATTTGATAAGCTATGGTACACAAGTTGACTTGAAAAAAAAAGCCCAAAGTATTGGAGGTACTGTACAGAATGGGTGTAGAATTGCCTAATGAACAGAAGACATCGTTGAGACCTGGTTGAGATAAAGGGAGCATTTTCAGGACGGTAACCTGGAACAAGTGAAATGTCACAGGAATCAGGGCTGGGGTCACAATTATTCAGGAGAAAGTGAGGACTTGCAGATGCTGGAGATCAGAGCTGAAAATGTGTGGCTGGAAAAGCGCAGCAGGTCAGGCAGCATCCAGGGAACAGGAGAATCGACGTTTCGGGCATGAGCCCTTCTTCTGGAATGCTAACCTTTCTGAAGAAGGGCTTATGCCCAAAACGTCGATTCTCCTGCTCCTTGGATGCTGCCTGACCTGCTGCGCTTTTCCAGAATCCATTTTTCAGCTCACAATTATTCACCATATATGTTAATGACTTGGATGAAGGAAGGGAGTGCGCTGTTACCAAGTTTGCAAATGGCACCAAAACAGGTGGGAGGACAAGGGCTGAGGGGGTGTTTGCTGTGGACAGGGGAAGTGACTGGGCAAACACTTGGCAAATGGAATCTAATGAAGGAACATACCAAGGTTATGCACTTTGGCAGAAAGATAGACAGAGGTGAATATCATTTAAAAGGAAGAAGACTGCAGAAAGCCACAGTACAGGGAGATTTGGAAGTTCCTGAGTATAAACCCCCAAAAAAAGCTGAGCATGGGCTAGCACGGTGGCACATCGGTTAGCACTACTGCCTGACAGCACCAGGGACCTGGGTTTGATTCTAGCCTTGGGTGACTGTGTGGCGTTTGCACATCCTCCCCGTGTCTGTGTGGGGTTGGCTCTGGTTTTCTCCCACTGCCAAAGATATGTGTGCCAGGTGAATTGGCCATGGGAAATGCCCAGAGTGTCAGATGCATTGGGTAGGGTAATGGGTCTGGGTGGGTTACTCTTTGGAGGGTCGGTGAGGACTTGTTGGGCCGAATGGCCTGTTTCCACACTGAAGGGAATCTCATCTAGGTCCAGCGGAAGGGAAATGGGATGCTGGCCGGTATTTCAGAGAGGATGGAGTGTGAAAGTGGGGAGGTTTTGCTCAAAGTATGCAAGGCACTGGTCCGACTACAGTGGGAATACTGCGAATGGTTTGGGTCTCCGCACGTAGGGAAAGATATGCTGGTATTGGAGATAGTCACGGGAAGGAGAAAGTGAGGACTGCAGATGCTGGAGATTAGATTCAAAAAGTGTGGTGCCTGGAAAGCAGAGCAGGTCAGGCAGTGTCCGAGGAGCAGGACAGTCAACCTCTCAGGGATAAGCCCTTCATTAGGATGAAGTCGACTCTACTGCCCCTTGGATGCTGCCTGACCTGCTGTGCTTTTCCAGCACCACACCCTTTTTGAAGATGGCCATGAGACTTTCTCTGAAGAGAAGTTGAATAGGTTGGGCTTACACTCAATGGGGTTTAGTAAAATGAGAGGGCACCTTATTGAAGGTTGTAAGATTCTTAGAGGGCTTTCCAGCATCAATGCAAAGACATTGTTGTCCCTTCTCAAGAAATCTCAGAGCAGAAGACACAATCTCATAGTAAGGAGTCACCTTACAAGACAGGAACCTTTTTCTATTAGAATCATAGAAACAGACCCTTTAGTCCATGCCGACCAGATATCCAAAACTAGTCTAGTCCCACCTGCCAGCACCCGGCCCATATCCCTCCAAACCCTTCCTATTCATTAGATTAGATTAGATTACTTTACAGTGTGGAAACAGGCCCTTCGGCCCAACAAGTCCACACCGACCCGCCGAAGCGTAACCCACCCATACCCCTACATTTACCCCTTACCTAACACTACGGGCAATTTAGCATGGCCAATTCACCTGACCCTGCACATCTTTGGACTGTGGGAGGAAACCGGAGCACCCGGAGGAAACCCACGCAGACACGTGCAAACTCCACACAGTCAGTCGCCTGAGGCGGGAATCGAACCCGGGTCTCAGGCGCTGCGAGGCAGCAGTGCTAACCACTGTGCCACCGTGCCGCCCATATACCCATCTAGATGCCTTTTAAATTCTGTAACCATACCAACCTCCAGCTTACCTCTGGCAACCCATTCCATACACGCACCACCCTCTGCGTGAAAACGTTGACCCTTAGGATTCCCCTCTCACCTTAAACCTGTGCCCTCTAGTTTTGGACTCCCCTACCCTGGGGAAAAGATGTTGGAAATTCACCCTCTCCATGCCCCTTGTGATTTTTACAAACCTCTATAAGGTCACCCCCTCAACTGCAAATGCTCCAGGGAAAATAGCCCCAATCTATTCAGCCTCTCCTTGTAGCTCAGGCCTCTGATCCCAGCATCATCCTGGTAGATCTTGTCTGAACCCTTTCGAGTTCAACAACATGTTTTCTCTAGCAGGGAGACCAGAACTGAACACAGAGTTCAAAAGTGGCCAAACCAGAGTGCAAAGGATCAGTGGGATTCCTTACTCAAAGGGCGGTTGATGCTGGGTCATTAAGCATATTCAAGGCTGAGTCAGGCAAATGTTTAGGAGACGGTCAGGTTTGCAGATGCTGGAGATCAGAGTTGAGCGTGTGGTGCTGGAAAAGCACAGCAGGTCAGGCAGCATCTGAGGAGCAGGAGAGTCGACGGGGAATCAAGGGTTCTGGGGAAAAGGGAGGAAAGTGGAGTGAGGATTATCAGAGCAGCCATCATCTCATTGAACAGCAGAGTAGGTGGGCTGAAGAACAAAAGAGAAGTATGGCACAGAAACAGGCCCTTTGGCCTGCCACACCTGTTCCAATCCTCATGTCCTAACTAAACTTAAAAAAAAAAAGCAAACCTACTGCCCTTATATGGTCCATAACCCTCTATTCCCTCCCTGTTCATGTAACCATCCAGATGCCCCTTAAATGTGCCTGTTTCCCCCAACCTCTTCTGGCAATCTGTTCCAGACCCCTAACACACTCTGCCTCACACATCTCCCTTAAACATTCCCCCTCTCAGCTTGAACCTGTTCCCCCTTGTAATTGAAACTTGGGGAAAATGCCTCTGATTGTCCACCCTATGTATGCCTCTGACAATTTTGGAGAACTCTATCAGCTCTCCTCTCAGCTGCTGTCTTTCCAGTGAAAACAATCCCAGTTTTTTTTTAACCCTTCCTCACAGTCAAGGCCCCCTGAGACCTGGCAACCTCCTGTCTTGTAACAACTGGCATCCTTAAAGGAGAGAGAGAAGGGCTTTGATAGGGCTTCAGGCCCAAGCAGTTGAGGGCACAGTTAAAACCAGTGTTGAACGAGAGAGCAGAATTGAAGGAATACCAATATCCCAGAGGGTTCTGGAGCTGGGGAAAGATGCAGAGGTGAGACTGTGAAGGAATCGGAAAACAGTTTTAAAACTGAGGTCAAAGCAACAGGTGCAGGAGAAACTCAGCCGGTCTCTCAGCAGGAGAGAGAAAAACAGAGTTAATGTCTCCAGTCCAGTATGACTCTGTTGTTTGACTGGGGAACCAACATCCGCCAGTAGGTGTGAGGGTCTTGGGCGAATGGGACTCAGTTTGAGTTAAGAAATAGTCAGCAGGGTTTTTACAAGAGTTTGGGTCTGCAGAGATCAGAAATGGAAGGCCGGTACAGAGCATAATGAAGTAATCAGATCCAAGGACAGCACAGAGTCTGATGGGGCTTTCAGCAAGAGTTGGACCTTGAAGTGGGGGACAGAATGGGATGATGTTACAGAGGTGATAAGAGGCAGTCCTAGCGATGGTTTTTGAATTAGGGCTGGAAACCCATCTCAGGATCAGATGTAGCATGAATTTTCTCAACAGTCAAGCCCCACTGATCAGGGGGAGGGGCGGAGATGGGACATAGAGAACGCAGCTTGGAGAAACGACTACAAGCAATCTGCATTTTGAGATCCCACTGCTCCTTGTAGTGATGGATAATGAGGGACCAAGGGAGATGGAGGCTGTGGGATGATATCACCAAGGAGCAACTTTATTATTGGGAAATAGGAAAGGGGTCAAGGGCCTGAGGGAGATGTTGGACACCACCACCATGTTGGAGCCAGCAGAGAGGAGTTGGAGAGAAGGATGGGCTGGTCACCAGTGTCAAAGGCTGGCAAGGGGTCCCACCATGGCAGATTGTGGAATTTGAATTCAATGAAAAATCTGGAATTGATTGTTGGAAAAATCCATCTGGTTCACAAATGTTCTTGAGGGTAGAAAGCTAGTCTACATGTGACTCCAAACCCAGAGCAATGTGGTTGGCTCTTAATTGCCCTCTGGGCAATCAGGGGTGGGTAATAAATGTTGTAGCCGGTGACGCCTCCATCCCAGTAATGAATCTTAAAAAGTAAGCGTGTTTTAGATCAACATGCGATTTAAAGGAGGTTTTGATATCACTTTCAATGAGAACGCACTCAATAGCAAGAGATAGGGCGCGTGAGCAGCAGCCATTGCAGAGTCTAGTGGGCGGGATGTTGTTTGGAGGGTAGATGCAGACTCGATGGGCCGAATGGCCTGCTCCCACACTGCAGGGATCCTATGATGCGTGGTGTGGGGCAGTGGCAGATGTGCTTTCCTGAAAGAATAGCAGCTGACCATTTCCTGCAAGCCAGCAATAGATGGCCAGATAAACAGAGCTTGAGTTTAGTTTACCCATCCCTTAACTAAACTTGGAAACACAACAAAAGACTCTGAGGCTGAAATGAACGGAATTATTTCCAATCCTAGCCGGCATGGAGAGCAAGGAGAGGCATTGCATGGTCAGCGGTATAGTGGGGATTGGGTTGAGAGGGTGGCCTTGAGACTCCTGGCTGAAAATGTGCAGCAGGAAAAGTGCAGCAGGTCAGGCAGCATCCAAGGAACAGGAGAATCGACGTTTCGGGCATAAGCCCTTCTTCAGGAATCCTGAAGGAATCTTAGGATTTCTGAAGAAGGGCTTATGCCCGAAACGTCGATTCTCCTGCTCCTTGGATGCTGCCTGACCTGCTGCGCTTTTCCTGCAACACATTTTCAGCTCTGATCACGACTGTCCCAGGTAAACCGCACTGGGCTCGCAGACATCTGGGTAGATATTCACAGATACCTATAAGATAATACCGACTCCTCTGTAGCTGATTCACATTTAGCCCCGGCCTCAGGGACGGGGCAGGCGAGAAACCAGCTTGCTGGGCGGATGCGAAAACCCATTGGACTCCCGAGTGCTTGAGATTTTTCCGAGGTGGGGAAGTGCAGTCGCTAATCCTGTTAAGTGGTGGGGGCTGTCTTGCACGATGTTAAATCATTTTGACAGTTGTATTTCGGGGAACAGACCCCAGGAGAGAGGGCTCTGAATGCTTAGCAGCTGTTGACACAAGCTGACAACTGAGAGAGTTCAAGAGTGGAGACTGATGATTCCTGAGGTGGGGGGGGAGACAGGGCCTGAACTTCCCGAGCTGGACAGTGTGTTACCGAACCCCAGACAGAGAGCGTTCTGATCTTGCCCCACAACCTTCACCATGATGATGTGAAGTGCAGGAGAAGACAATACTCACTATCGGTGGTTAGCCCCAGAACTGTCAGTAATTGATAGTGACTGGGCTGGGTACTGTGCGTGGTTAGCATGCAGTGCACATCCTAAAGGGTGTGATGGACTGAATGGCCTGCACACTTCTTCAGTCCAGCCGGCTCCCTGAAGGCAGAGCCTGAGTCTGGGAGGGAGTGCTGGGAGTCACACAGCCACAGTGTTCACTGTGTCTCCTCATCACTCCTGGCACACCACCAGTTCATGGTGCTCCCCATCATTGCCCTGTGTAGGCACTGCCCCCTTCTCTCTGTACAATGTGGGCAATCTCTCACTCTCTCTCTCACTTTCTCTCTCTCTCACTCTCTCTCTGTCTCTCCCATTCTCTCTCTCTCGCTCTCTCTCTCTCTCTCTCACTCTCTCTGTCTCTCTCATTCTCTCTCTCTCTCTCTCACTCTCTCTCTCTCTCTGTCTCTCATTCTCTCTCTCTCTCTCTCACACACACTCTCTGTCTCTCTCATTTTCTCTCTCTCTTTCTCACTCTCTCTCTGTCTCTCCCATTCTCTCTCTCTCGCTCTCTCTCTCTCTCACTCTCTCTGTCTCTCTCATTCTCTCTCTCTCTCTCTCTCTCTCACTCTCTCTCTCTGTCTCTCATTCTCTCTCTCTTGCTCTCTCTCTCTCTCTCACACACACTCTCTGTCTCTCTCATTTTCTCTCTCTCTTTCTCACTCTTTCTGTCTCTCTCTCTCGCTCTCTCTCTCTCTCTCTCTCTATAATGTGGGTGTTGGCCCTTTCCCTTATCCCACGTGGGCACAAACTGCACGGAGAGTTGCCAACTGCAGTTGGACATTACGTTTTACCACGGGACCTCCATCCAACTCTTCCCTTGTTCTAAATCTTTGCAGTTAGCACCCCTCCTCACCGACCCTACCCTCGTACGTTGTCAGGCACAAGAATCTGACCGCCTGGACTGTTCTTACCCAGAGATTCATCATTAATGAGTTGGTAAACCTGAAGCAGGGTAGTCCCAATTTTCAGGACAAACAGACACTAAGATACCAGTTGGCAGAAGGATCGAACCCCCGGGCAGTAGCTGCAATTGTGAACGTGGGCAGAGTCACCTTGTAGCATTTCAAACCCAACTCCGCAGAAGAGAAGAAAACACAGCAAATAGGAAAGCAATTATTATCAGCCATCGAGTCAGACAGCACGCAAACAGACCCTTCGGCCCAACCAGTCCATGCTGACCCCAATCCCAAACTAACCTAGTCCCACCTGCCTGCTCCTGGCCCATGTCCCTCCAAACCCTTCCTATTCCCGTGCTTATCCAAATGGCTTTTAAACATTGTAAGTACACCCTTGTCCATCACTTCCTCAAGTAGTTCATGCCTCACACGAGCCACTCTCTGATCAACAACCCCTCCGGTCAGTTTTGAAAAATCTTTCTCCACTCGCCTTAAACATACGCCCCCTGGTTTTGAAACCCCCACCGTGGGGGAACGATACCTGGCATTCACTTTATTGACAGTATACCCCTCATGGTTTTATAAACCTCTGGAAGGTCACCCCTCAGCCTCCTACGTTCCGGTGAAAAACCTCCCAGCCTATCCCAGCTCTCCTTATGGCTCAAACCCTCCCGTTCCCGGCAACATCCCGGGGAATCTCTTCTGAATCCTGTCCAGCTTTATAATGTCCTTCCTGTCACAGTGAAACCACAGTACACAGGCACGGTACTCCAGAAGAGGCCTCACCTACACAACCTCAACATGGTGTTCCTACTCCTATACTGAAGCTCTGAGCGATGAAGGCAAGCCTGCTCAATACCTTCCTAACCACCCTGTCTACCTGTGATGCAAACTTCAACGAATTATGCACCTAAAATAAATAAATACTGTGGATGCTGCACATCTGGGGAAAGTGCTGGAGAGCTTCAGCAGCACTGAACGGAAAAAGAATCAGACTGGGACTTGAATTGTTAACTCTCTCCAGCGATGCGGCCAGATCTGCTGAGTTTCTCCAGCACGGTCTGTTCTCACCATCAACTCCATATTTCTTAAAAGAAGAAATCCAGACATCTCTGGGCCGACTTGTGGACGGGAAAGACACTGGCATCTTTAATCAAACATCAAGGGTCTTGGTTTATAATAATACAGCTTCATACTTGGCTAAATTCATTGACATCTTTTGAAGATCATCAGAGAGTGTAATGTTGTGTGGAAAGGCTGCAGCCCACTGTGTCAGCGGGATAAATTATGCCACCCATTCTAACCTCACTTCAGCTGCAGACCCAAGGTCTTCATAACTTGGCCATGAGGAAGGAAGCTCAGAGATGATCTGTTTCTCCCTTCTGTTAATGGAGTGGTTTCTGAGAAAGCCAGTGTTTACTGCCCACCCTTAATTGAGGTGGAGAAGGTGCCTGTTTGAACCACTGCAGTCCACGTGCTGTGGGGAGGCCCACAGTGCCCTGAGGGAGGGAGCTCCAGCATTCGGTGAGGGTAATGCTATAGAATGTCAGGGGCAATTCTCTATTGTTCGGAACGGTCATTGTCCGGTGTCTGTGGGGCTCAAATTGCCATTGAACAGTGTAAGTCTGTATTGCTACATTTGAACCTGGACTGCTTCAGTGTCTGAGGGGTCACAGATGGTGCTGAACACTATGCAATCATCGGTGAACATCCCCACTCCTGACCTTATGATGGAGGGAAGGGCATTGATGAAGCAGCTGAAGAAGGTTGGGCCTAGGACACTACCCTGAGGGACTCCTGCAGCGGTGCCCTGGAGCTGAGCTGACTGACCTCCAACAACCATCTTCCTGTGTGCCAGGTATAACCCCAACCATTGGAGAGTTTGCCAGCCCGATACCCATTGATAGACATTTCCGCCCTGGGAAAATGTCTCTGGCTATCCACTCTATCTATGCCTCTCAACAGGGTCAATTGTTCATTTTAAAACTGGAAGAGATAAATTTTAGGTTAGCACAAGGGATAGGAGCTAAAGGCAGGTATGCAGAGCTAGGCCACAAACCCTGATTGCGTGGCTGAACAGTCTCTCGGGGCTGAATGGCCTACTCCCTGGTGCGAAGCAAGCCGGCACTGAGCGGATGGGCCGAATGACACATTTGTGTCTCCTTGCCGTACAGTACGGCGTGGGGAAGGAGGAAGCCTACTCCCTGACACTGCCCTCCCTTTCGCGAGGCGACACGGCCTGGGGGGGGGGGGGGTGACGGGGAGGTGGAGAGCTTGGAGCAGAGTGATCTTGCTTCAACGCCGATCCCACAGGCGGCCGCAACATTTCCAGCACCTTCCGTCAGCTCCCCGGCCTTGTTAGTCATCACTGACCTGTGAACAACTGCAGGGGACCTGGCGGTGGGGGGGGGGGGATGTGGGTGTGGGGTGCTCTGGCTCTGGAACGTTCCCTGTTTATTTTTCTTGTCGAGCTTTACTCCCTGGGAATAGCTGCAGCTCCCTGATTCATCCTTGCACCTGTCGTGTTTCCGTGGATGTTGCTAACTGTCGGGGCCAGGGAGGCCTGCTGCTGCTACCAACTCCCATCTCCACACACACTGTCTCATTGCCCCCATCCCCCCACCCTGCCTTGGTGCATATGCCACCGTCCCAGGTTCCCTGGGTAAGGATCATGCCAACTCAGAATGGGGTTTGGGGGGGGGGGGGGGGGGGGGGCAAATGGTTTCCTCCACTGACAGCCCAGTGCTGGTGTCTGACCTCCCCACTATGGTGCATGTCTCAGAAGGAGACCAATAGAGCTTGGCCTGACTGACCACTCCCCGCCCCTGGGAATCTTGGGATTCTTCTAACAGGGAGAACGACGTTAATGCATTGTCTGAGCTGAGATGTCACCTATTTTTATAAAACCTGAAGTTATCCCGAGAATGTAACTTAGAATAGAATCCTTACTGAGTGGAAACAAGCCCTTCGGCCCAACAAGTCCACACTGACCCTCTGAAGAGTAACCCACCCAGACCTATTCCCCTACCCTATCACTCTACATTTTCCCCTGACTAGTGCACCTAACCCACACATCCCTGAACCATATGGGGCAATTTAGCATGGCCAATCCACCCTAACCCTAACCATCTTTGGACTGTGGGAGGAAACCCACACAGACACGGGGAGAATGTGCATACTCCACACAGACAGTCACCCAAAGGTGGGATCGAACCCAGGTCCCTGGCGGTGCGAGGCAGCAGTACTAGCCACTGGGCCACCGTGCCGATTTAAAAGAAGTTCTGGGATTTACATATTAATGAGGTGGAACCCCAGCATTGTGATTTCACCTTTGCTATCCCTGAGTACCACCCACATTGCCTCACTGCATGACTCCTCTGAAGTGTCCCCCCTCAGTGCAGCGGTGAGGTAATCCTTTAACTAGTAATGCAACTCCCCCACTCCTTTGACACCCCCTTCTATCACAGCTGTAATATCTAAACCCTAGGAAATCCAGCTGCCAGTCCTGTCCTTCCTTTAGCCAAGTCTCCATAGTCACAAATGCGTCACTGATCCACATACTAACATCTCCCTCTTCCCTCAATTTCTGCATCGACTGTCCTACTCCCCTGGTTCCCGTCCCCCGGCCACACTAGTTTGAACCCTCCCCAACGAGTATCGATTATTCCTCCCCAAGGACGTCAGTCTCAGGCCTGCCCAGGTGAAACCTCTCCAATATGTACAGGCCCCAGCTCCCCTAGAAGCGGTCTCAATGCCACATAAATCTGAAACCCTTCCCTCACGCCATCCTTTCAGCAACATTTGCATTCTGTATATCCTTCTGTTTCTCCTGACTATTAAACTGAATTGAATTTATTGTCACGTGTACCAAGACATAGTATATAATAGGTAAACAGCGGCAAAAACAAAAGCACAGGTACAGGCGAATGTTAGGAGTTTGAGAGTCCATTCAGTATTCTAACAACAGTAAGGTAGAAACTGTTTCTAAACCAGTTGGTGCATGTGTTCAGGCTTCTGTACCTTCTACCTGATGGTAGAGGTTGTAGAAAAACATTGCCAGGATGGAATGGATCTTTGATAATACTGGCAGCCTTTCCTTGACAGTGGGCCTGGTAGATGGATTCTGTTGATGGGAGATTGGCCTTTTGTGATTGTCCGGGCTGAATTCACCACTCTCTGTAACCACCTCTGATCTTGAATGGTACAGATGCCATACCAGGCAATCATACATCCAGACAGAATGCTCTCCGTGACACACCTATAAAAGTTGGCAATTGTATTCGCCGTCATGCCAAATTTCCTCTGCTGCCTGAGGAAAAGCCTGTCGGGCCTTTGTAACCAGTGCGTCCACATGAAGAGCCCAAGAAAGCTTGTTGTGGATGACCACCCCAGGAGCTTGACACTGTTCACTCATTCCACCTGTGAGCTGTTAATGTATTAGGGGGGTACGAGTAACATCCCGCTGAAAGTCAATAACGAGTTCCTTGGCAAGGTTGTTGAGAGCTAGGCTGTGGAATTGGTAGTAATGCTGAGATAACTATGTTTTGAGGTCCTACGTTTCAACTTTCTTCCTAGTTCTCTATAATCTGCTTTTCGGAGCTCATCCATTTTAATAAAATCCTACGTCATTATTACCAACATGTACCACGGCCACTGGCATTGCCCTCCCCCTCCAGAACGTCCTGCAACAGCTCCGAGACATCCAGGGCCCGAGCAACACGCCATCTTGGATTCTCATTTTCAGCCAGAGAAACGTCTAGTTATTCCCAGCTCCGGCGTTTCTCTGCCTATCTCTCCCTCCCTCTGCAGCAGAGCCCGCCATGGATTTGGCTGCTGCCGTTATCCAAAGGGTCCAATCCCCCTCAACACTATCCAAAATGGTACATTCCTGCACTGCCCTCATAGCCCTCCTGCTCTGCCTGGTGATCACCCATTCCCCTCCTGCCTGTGGTGCCTGAGTCTGCGGTGTGACCATCCTGCTATCCACAATACACTCCGCCTTGCTAATGATCCACAGCGGTCACCTCCAAAACCCAGGCTTGCAGGAGCTGCAGCCGGAGGCACGTCTTGCAGAAGAGCAGGTCTCGGGCTGTGGAAGTATGTCTGTCTTACAACATCAAGCCAGAGGAGCAGAGTGCAACTGTGAGCTCTCCTGCCATGTCAAATACTTTGAATACTAAATAGAAGCTGCCGGTGCTCTCTGCTCCAATAACCATTTCCCCAAACTTACCTGCTGCTCACCAACAACAGTTTCCAGAAGCTGCTTAGGCAGGCGCTCCCTTATCTGCCGGAGATGAGGGAACCAAACGCAACATTTCTGAGTTTGCTCTTGACACAAAACTGCAGGATTGAGATTGGTTGGCAAAGAGAGCGCAAGGTGATTGAGGTCATGTGACTAAAGGCAAACGCATAGCAAATGCACTGAAAAGTGGCAAAATTTGCGATTGCACTCTTTGGTATGAATAATAGATTAGATTTTCTACAGTGTGGAAACAGGCCTTTCGGCCAAACAAGTCCACACCGACCCTCCGAAGAGCGTCCCACTCAGACTCATTTCCCTCTGACTAATGCACTGAACACTACAGGCAATTTAGCATGACCACTTCATCTATCCTGCACATCTTTGGACTGCGGGAGGAAACCCCCGCAGACGCGGGGAGAATGTGCAAACTCCACACAGGCAGTCACCCGAGGCTGGAATCGAACCCAGGTCCCTGGTGCTGTGAGGCAGCAGTGCTAATCACTAAGCCACCGTGGTGAAAGGTAGGGACCTAAAACCTGAAGATGCTGGAATCCAAAGTAGACAGACAGGAGACTGGAGGAACACAGCAAGCCAGGCAGCATCAGGAGGTGGAGAAGTCAACGTTTCAGATATTCACCCTTCTTTAGGATTAGGTATAGGAGTAGGGAGATCTACAGATAAGGAGAGAGTGGGGGTTGTAGGGTGGGGAGAGTCGCAGAATGGTGAGGTCGTGGTAGGTGGAACAGGTAGCGGGTACAAACTGATCGGTTCAATGGGAGGGATGACTCCGGTTGGTAGCTGGATGGAAGGGTCAGCAGGTGGAATGGATGGGAGGAGGTGGGGCTAGAAAGGGAGCCAGGGGATAGGTGGAAAGGTTGTTTGAAATTAGAGAACGCAACGTTAGGTCCTCCAGGCGGCAGCCTGCTCAGGCAAACGATAAAAGGTAGAGATTTTTGTCAAATGATGATACTTTTGGAAATGAGTACAGGAGTTGGGAGGTCATCTTGTGGCTGTATAGGACATTGGTTAGGCCACTGTTGGAATATTGCATGCAATTCTGGTCTCCTTCCTATCGGAAGGATGTTGTGAAACTTGAAAGGGTTCAGGAAAGATTTACAAGGATGTTGCCAGGGTTGGAGGGTTTGAGCTACAGGGAGAGGTTGAACAGGCTGAGGCTGTTTTCCCTGGAGCGTCAGAGGCTGAGGGGGTGACCTTATCGAGGTTTATAAAATCATTACAGACATGGATAGGATAAACAGGCAAGGTCTTTTCCCTGGGGTGGGGGAGTCCAGAAGTAGAGGGCATAGGTCCCTTTTAAATCTTTCCCCTCTCATCTTAAACCTAAGGGGTAACTTTTTCAAACAGAGGGTGGCACGTGTATGGAAGGAGCTGCCAGAGGAAGTGGTGGAGGCTGGTACAATTACAGTATTTAAAAGGCATCTGGATGGGTATATGAATAAGAAGGGTTTAGAAGGATATGGGCCAAGTGCTGGCAAATGGGACTAGATTGGGTTGGGCTATCTGGTCAGCATGGACGGGTTAGACTGAGGGATCTGTTTCTGTCCTGTCCATCTCTATGACTGCCTACAGATTGTTGCTTTTTGAACGAAATAGAATGCATTTGCCAAGACAAATCTGCAAATCTAAATTCACAGGCTTATGATTGTGCAAACTTGTGTGTGTGAGAGAGGGAGAGTGCGCATGAGTGTGAGAGATTATATCCCTGTTAAGGGTATATGTGTGAGTGAGTCTGTGTGTGTGTCTGTGTGGGTGGGTGTGGGGGTGTGTGAGTGTGGGTGTGTGGGTGTGTGTGTGAGTGTGGGTGTGTGTGGGTCTGTGGGCGTGTGTGTCTGTGTGTGTGTAAGTGTGGAGGGGTGTCTGTGTATGGGTGTCTGTGTGTCTGTGGGTGTGAGGGTGTGTGTGTGTCTGTATGTGGGTGTGTGTGTGTGGGTGCGTGTGTGTAGGTGTGTGAGTGTGGGTGTGTGTGTGTGTGGGTGTGCATTTGTATGTGTGAGTGTGTGTGTGGGTGTGCATTTGTGTGTGTGGGTGTGTGTGTGAGTGAGTCTGTGTGTGTGTGAGTGTGGGTGTGTGTGTGAGTGAGTGTGGGTGTCTGTGTGTGTGTGAGTGTGGGTGTGTGTATGAGTGAGTGTGGGTGCCTGTGTGTGTGTGAGTGAGTCTGTGTGTGTGTGTCTGTGTGTGTGGGTGGGTGTGTCTGTGTGTGTGTGTCTGTGGGGATGTGTGTGTGTGTGTCTCTGTGTGTGTGTGGGTGTGTGACTGTGTGTGTGGGTGTGTGAGTGCGTGTGGGTGTGTACGTGTGTGAGTGTGTGCGTATGTCTGTGTGTGAGTGTTTGTGTGTGTCTGTGTGTGAGTGCGTGTGTGCGTGTGTGAGTCTGTGTGTGTGTGAGTGAGTGTATGTATGTGTGTCTGTCTCTGTGTGTGTGGGTGTGTGTGTGTGTGTGAGAGTGAGTGTGTGTGTGTGCAGGGTTTTTGTGTGTGTGTGGGTGTGTGTGTGGGGTGTGTGTGTGGGTGGGTCTGTGTATGGGTGTGTGTGTGTGGGAGTGTGTATGAGTGAGTCGGTGTGTGTGGGTGTGTGTGAGTGAGTCTGTGTGTGTGTGTCTGTGGGGGTGTGTGTGTGTGTCTCTGTGTGTGTGTGGGTGTGTGTGTCTGAGAGTGTGTGTGGGTGTGTGTGAGTGTGAGTGTGTGTGCGCGCGGGAGTTTTTGTGTGTGTGGGGTGTGTGTGTGTGTGTGTGTGGGTGTGTCTGTGTATGGGTGTGTGTGTGGGTGTGTGTGTGGGGGTGTGTATTTGTGTGTGTGGGAGTGTGTATGAGTGAGTCAGTGTGTGTGGGTGTGTGTGAGTGAGTCTGTGTGTGTGTGTCATTGTGTGTGGGTGTGTGTGTCTGTGTGTGTGTCTGTGAGTGTGAGTGTGTGTGTGTGGGTGTGTGAGTGTGTCTGTGTGTGTGTGAGTGAATGTGGGTGTCTGTGTGCGTGGGTATGAGTGTGTGTGTGCGGGGGTGTTTGTGTGTGTGGGTGTGGGTGTGGGGTGTGTGTGTGGGTGTGTCTGTATATGGGTGTGTGTGTGTGTGCGTATTTTTGTGTGTGGGAGTGTGTATGAGTGAGTCGGTGTGTGTGGGTGTGTGTGAGTGAGTCTGTGTGTGTGTGTCATTGTGTGTGTCTGTGTGTGTGTGGGTGTGTGTCTGTGTGTGTCTGTGTGTGTGTGTGGGTATGTGTCTGTGTGTGTAGGTGTGTGTCTGTGTGTGTGTGTGTGTATGTGTGTCTGTGTGTGGATGTGTGAGTGTGTGTGGGTGTGTGGGTGTGTGAGTGTGTCTGTGTGTGTGTGAGTGAGTGTGGGTGTCTGTATGTGTGAGCGAGTCTGTGTGTGTGGGTGTGTGTGTCTGTGTGTGTGGGTGTGTGTGTGTGTCTGTGTGTGTGTCTCTGTGTGTGTCTGTGTGTGTGTGACTGTGTGTGTGAGTGCATGTGGGTGTGTACGTGTGTGAGTGTGCGTGTGTGTCTGTGTGTGAGTGTTTGTGTGTGAGTGTGTGTGTGTGCGTTTGTGTGTGTGAATAAGTCTGTGTGTGTGAGTGAGTGAGTGTATGTATGTGTGTCTGTGTGTGTGGGTGTGTGTGTGTGAGAGTGTGTGTGGGTGTGTGTGAGAGTGTGTGTGGGTGTGTGTGTGTGTGTGGGCGTGAGTGTGTGTGTGTGTGCGGGGATGTTTGTGTGTGTTGGTTTGTGTGTGTGGGGTGTGTGTGTGTGTGTGTGTGTGTGGGTGTGTGTGTGTGTGTGTGTGTGTGGGTGTGTGAGTGGGTGTGTGTGTGTGGGTGTGTGAGTGTGTGTGTGTATGAGTGAGTCTGTGTGTGTGAGTGTGGGTGTGTGTGAGTGAGTAAGTGTGGGTGTCTGTGTGTGTGAGTGAGTCTGTGTGTGTGTGTGTCTGTGTGTATGGGTGTGTGTGCCTGTGTCTGCGTGCGTGGGTGTGGGTGTGTCTGTGTGTGGGTGTGTGTGCCTGTGTGTCTGTGTATGTGGGTTTGGGGTGTGTGTGTGGGTGTGTGTGTGTGTGTGTGTGCATTTGTGTGTGTGAATAAGTCTGTGTGTGTGAGTGAGTGAGTGTATGTATGTGTGTCTGTGTGTGTGGGTGTGTGTGTGTGAGAGTGTGTGTGGGTGTGTGTGAGAGTGTGTGGGTGTGTGTGTGTGTGTGTGTGGGCGTGAGTGTGTGTGTGTGTGCGGGGATGTTTGTGTGTGTTGGTTTGTGTGTGTGGGGTGTGTGTGTGTGTGTGGGTGTGTGTGTGTGTGTGTGTGTGTGGGTGTGTGAGTGGGTGTGTGTGTGGGTGTGTGAGTGTGTGTGCGTATGAGTGAGTCTGTGTGTGTGAGTGTGGGTGTGTGTGAGTGAGTAAGTGTGGGTGTCTGTGTGTGTGAGTGAGTCTGTGTGTGTGTGTGTCTGTGTGTATGGGTGTGTGTGCCTGTGTCTGCGTGCGTGGGTGTGGGTGTGTCTGTGTGTGTGCCTGTGTGCCTGTGTATGTGGGTTTGGGGTGTGTGTGTGGGTGTGTGTGTGTGTCTGTGTGTGTGGCTCTGTGTGTGTGTAGGGGTGTGTGGGTGTGTGAGTGTGTGGTTGTGTGCATGTGTGGGTGTGTGAGCGTATGCGTGTGTGTATGTGTGTGTCAGTGTGTGAGTGTGTGTGTGAGTGAGTCTGTGTGTGTGAATGAGTGAGTGCATGTGTGTCTGTGTGTGGGTGTGTGTTTGTGTGAGAGTGTGTGTGTGTGTGGGTGTAGGTGTGTGTGCGCGGGGGTGTTTGTGTTTGTGTGTGGGTGTGTGTGTGGGGGTGTGTGTGGGAGTGGGGGTGTGAGTGTGTCTGTGTGTCCCTGTGTGTGTCTCTGTGTGTCCCTGTGTGTGTCTCTGTGTGAGTGTGAGTATGTGTGTGTGTGTCTGTGTGAGTGTGGGTGTCTGTGTGTGTGTGTGTGTGTCTGTGTGTGTGTCCGTGTGTGGGTGTGTGTGTGGGTGTGTGGGTGTGTGGGTGTGTATGAGTGAGTCGGTATGTGTGGGTGGGTGCGTGTGAGTGAGTCTGTGTGTGTGTGTGTGTGTCATTGTGTATGTGTGGGTGTGTGTGTGTCTGTGTGTGTGGGTGTGTGTGTGTCTGCGTGTGTGTCTGTGTGTGGGTGTGTGTGTCTGTGTGTGTGTGGGTGTGTGTGTCTGTGTATGGATGTGTGAGTGTGTGGGTGTGTGTGAGTGTGTGATGGGTGTGTGAGTGTGTGTGTGTGAGTCTGTGTGTGTGGGTGTGTGAGTGTGTCTGTGTGTGTGTATCTGTGTGGGTGTATCTGTGTGGGTGTGTCTGTGTGTGAGTGTGTGGGTGTGTGTGTGAGTGTGATGGGTGTGTGTGTGTGTGTGTGTGTGTGAGTGTGAGTCTGTGTGTGTGTGAGTGAGTGTGTGTGTGTGAGTCTGCGTGTGAGAGAGAGAGAGTATGTGTGTGTGTCAGTGTGTTTGTAGAGAGTATGTGTGTGTCTGTGTGTGTGGTATATGTAAGTGTCTGTGTGTGTGTGAGAGAGAGACTGTGTGTGTGTGAGAGAGTATGTGTGTGTGTCTGTGTGTGTGGGTATATGTAAGTGTGTGTGAGTATGTGTCTGTGTGTGTGTATGTGTGTGTCTGTGTATGTGAGAGAGAGTGCGTGTGTGTCTGTGTGTCAGTGTGTGTCTGTGTGTTTGTGTATGTGTGTGTCTGTGAGAGAGTGTGTCTGTGTGTGAGTGTGTGTCTGTGAGTGTGTGTGAGTGTGTCTGTGTGTGTGTGTGTGTCTGTGTGTGTCTGTGTGTGAATGTGTGTGTGAGTGTGTCTGTGTGTGTGTGTGTGAATGTGTGTGAATGTGTGTCTGTGTGTGTGTGGGTGTGTCTGTGTGTGTGAATGTGTGAGTGTGTGTCAGTGCATGTGTGTGGGAGGATATGCTCACTGCCAGGATTTCCAAACCTCACTTTCCAGTGGTAAATATTGTCTTAGTTAATTATCTAATGTCACCGCCCGCCACTGTTTCCAATCGGAATGTGCACAATACAAAATTATACCTGAGGATATTGATTAAATGACGGTCAGTAATGTAACTGTTTAGTTAACTGAATTGATTCCCTGGGGTTTGAATTTAGAACTAGAATGATATTTTATTGTCACGCGTACTCAATATGTGAGGACAGTGAAAGGTGTGCAGAGTCACCATTCTCCACTGCCACCTCCATTCCCCTGGTCATACACCAGTCAGAGTCTGTCAGCTCAGAGAGAAATCATCCCCTCTGACGGACAATGGGTCCAGTCAGAGAAAGAGCTTTGATATCCAATTCTGGAATCATGGTTCAGCCCCAGTCCACTGGAAGGTAGCAGGCAGGAGCCCTGCATTAAGAAAGGGAGACGGTTAGCATAGTTCAGAAAGAATAGGCCAGTTTGTTTAACATGGCACAGGGGAATTGTTGGAAGATTTTATTCAACAGGATACAGCAGGTCACATTGCTCAGTTAATCTTGCAGCGTCGATATTGTTATCTGTGTCTATTGCATTTCTTTGAGGATCTAACATGTGTCGTTGATAAAGGGGACTGTCCTGAGCTTCACTTTTCTTCCCCATAGGATGGGCTCAGCAATTGTCATGGCAGGAGGTAAAGGGTCGTGGTGCGGGGGGAACTGTGGTTATATTGAACTGGAAAGCAGTTGGAAGCAGCACTTCCATTTGCGATTGTTCTGAGGCATTAAGTTAGTTTCAAAATTCTAGGTTTTATTTCTTTTGCCCTAGCTGCCTCCTCTTCACTTTGCGCATCCATCTCCCACCAAGATGGTCATAGAGTCATAGAGGTGGTCTGAAGGTTTTCTGCTTCACCCCCAAAAAGAGACCAGAACGGTCCCTTATCCAGCACTACCCATGTTCACCAGGCTCAGCTCAAATGTAACTTTGCTTCTTTAACTGGTCACATTTTCTCCAAATCAAGAGTGTGCCTCTGACCACCTGCACAATTCCCAGTTGTATCTGTGATTTTTGGGGAATGTGGAATATTTCTTGGCGCAGTTCTCTTGTAACGATGTTGCTCCTTTAACAGAGTTAAGATACAGGGCTAATGCCCGAAACGTCGATTCTCCTGCTCCTCGGATGCTGCCTGACCGGCTGTGCTTTTCCAATGCCACACTTTTCGACTCTGACCTCCAGCACCTGCAGTCCTCGGTCTCTTGTTTTTCTCTGGTCTGGTTTGACTTCAGCAGGTCTGAAGCAGTTTGACCAAAAGAAGCATGTCCAGGCTGCTTCTCCCTCTCTCCGACATCTCTCCCGTAAGAACCTGTGTTTTTTTTCCTTTGGTGCCAAGGTGTGTTTCTGGGGATTGTTGCAAATATTGGGGATTGGAACAGCGAGGGCAAATTACAAAAAAACCTCCCCCTTTCACTCCTATAGTGGGAATCTTGGGATTTCAGCCAGGTTTGATGGACTCTGGCTTTAAGTTTTGGGAGTCCAGAGGAATCTCCTGTTTGGGAGTCTATTCGATGGGGAGGTCATGATGTCCTTTGAACAGCTGAGTCGGAAGTTCGAGCGACCTAGGAAGGATCTCTTTCAATATTTCCAACTTAGAGACTCCATACAAAAAAAAGACCACATTGATGGTTAATCCTTACAAATCAGACATGGAGAGGAGAGTGCTCCGGTCAGCGGGCACCCCCTCGGTTAGCACTCTCTATCACGTGTTAGGTAGTAATGTGTCGAAGGACATGGAACGGTTATGTAAAACCTGGATTCAAGAATTAGGGGTGGAAATCTCCTCAGAGATGTGAGAGGACATTAGAGAAAATGTTAGGAAGATCTCTACTTGTAGTAGGACTTAGGCTCTTCAACTGAAGGTATTCCATAGGGCCCATATGGCACCAGAACGGCTTGTGAAGCGTCCCCAGTGTGTCCCAAGTGTAAAACTTGGTATACGTACCCATTGTTTATGGACATGCCACAAGATCCACAGGTATTGGGGTTGATGTAGCGAGTGCTCTGGCAAAGGATTTGGGAACTGAGATTGGGTTGGATCCATTGTCCCTCCTTTTCGGTTTTCCAAATCTTCCCACCCTGGATGTACATGGGAAGAAACTTTGCTTTCTTTCTGTGAGAGGAAGAACATTTTAATGAGCTGGGTATCAGAGAATACAGGAGGATATCGATAGACTGGAGAGTTGGGCGGAAAAGTGGCAGATGGATTTCAATCCAGACAAATGTGAGGTGATGCATTTAGGCAAGACTAATTCTAGAGTGAATTATACAATGAATGGAAGAGCCTTGGGAAAAGTTGATGGGCAGAGAGATCTTGGAGTGCAGGTCTATTGTTCCCTGAATGTTGCTGTAAAGGTGGATAGAGTGGTCAAGAAGGCATATAGTAGGCTTGCCTTCATTGGACGGGGTATTGAGTATAACAGCTGGCAAGTCATGTTCACATTGTACAAGACATTGGTTCAGCCACATTTAGAATACTGTGTACAGTTCTGGTCGCCACATTACCAAAAGGATGTGGACGCTTTGGAGAGGGTGCAGAGAAGGTTTACGAGGATGTTGCCAGGTATGGAAAGTGCTAGCTATGAAGAGAGGTTGAGTAGGTTAGGTTTATTTTCACTAGAAAAAAGGAGATTCAGGAAGGACCTGATTGAGGTTTGTAAAATCCTGAAGGATATAGACAGGGTGGATAGAGATAAGCTTTTTCCCAGGGTGAAGGATTCAATAACGAGAGGTCACGCTTTCAAGGTGAGAGGTGGAAAGTTTAAGGGGGATACACGCGGCAAGTACTTCACACAGAGGGTGGTGGGCGTTTGGAACGTGTTGCCAGCAGAGGTGGTAGAGGCAGGCACGGTAGATTCATTTAAGATGGGTCTGGATAAATGCATGAGTAGGTGGGGAGTAGAGGGATTACAGATGCTTAGGAATTGACCGACAGGTTGAGACAGTACATTTGGATCGGCTCAGGCTTGGAGGGCCGAAGGCTGTAAATTTTCTTTGCTCTTTGACTCTCGCGCTGACAGGGGATAGTTATGGAACACATCCCCCTGGACTTCCTTCCGAGTATAGTGCACCCAAACAAAGTTGTTCTATAGAACTTGTTGGCCCTTCTTGAATTATATCGATGTAGATGTATCAGGTATATTATCCAGGGCCTTTGTCTAGCTGTGAGGACTGTGTCTGTCAGGGCCCTTGGGAAGAAGAATCCCCTATAAATACGGGTCTACTCACCATTGCTCCCAGTGTTGGGAGCTGTGATGAGAAAGCGCTGTATATAACTTCAGCTACTTTCTTATAACTTGGTATAATTTTATTTTGTCTGTTTTTTTCTTCTTTTGGGGTATTTAGTGAACTGTAGTTTTTAAGGAGTTTTTAAAATTCTTTTTGTGTTTTGGTAGTTTGTTTGTTCTTTTTGTTTTGTTGTTGTTATTGTATAGTACTACACTTGTAAATATATTATGTCATATCTCTTGGAATGCTGTGAGAGGGTGTGGCCTGGTGCATAACAGATTGGGGGCTTTTTGCAGGATTTGTTCTATAGTTCTGATTTGGGATGAGGGTTGCTGGACTTGAAGGCAGCGAGGGGTAGGTGTTAGTGTCTTCTGCTTTGAGTGTTGATTTCACTTGGTTTAAACAGAGCTTGGGATAGCAATGGCTCTTTCAGTCACCGAGAGATTTTGGGGGGGAAGAAGTGACCTTGGGGGTTTTGCAAAAGGTGATGAAGGCTAAGCTGCTGGAATTAGCAGACAAGCTGGAGTGTTGGAGCTGCCTCCTTCAGTGAGGAAGGGAGAGATAATTACAGCAATAGCTCAGTGTCTACATTTGCCAGAAACCCCATCAGAATCTTTAGAGACGGCTAACATTCAACTGAAAATGGAGCAGCTTGAGTTAGAGGCAAAAAACAAGGGAAGGGCAACAGAAATGAAATATGATTAAAAGCAGAGGAAAGAGCAAATCAATGAATCGCTTTAGCAGAACAAAAAGAAAAAGCGAGAGAGAAGAGGGAGAGAGAGAAAGAGAGAGAAAAGGAAAAAGAGGAAGGGAGGAAAGAGAGAGAGTTTGAACTTCAGAAATTGGCACTTAGACAGGAAAGTCAGCTTAAAAGGATGGAGATGAAGGCTGAAGGTAAGGCCAGTGAGAGATAGAGTGAGGATGAGCAAACTCATGGTAGCCAAAGGCCTAGTGAGGCCTAGTGTTTAAATATATCCAAGCATTGCCTAAATTTGATGAGAAGGATGTGAAAGGCTTTTCCATCTCATTTGAAAAAGGTGGTTAAACAAATGCAGTGGCCAGTGACCATGTGGGTTTTGTAGATGCAAACAGAACTTGTAGGTAGAGCTAGTGAGGTATTTGCCTCACTCTCAGGGAAGGTAACCTGGGGGGGATGAAGAGGTGAAGAAACCATCTTAAGTGCCTATGAGCTTGTGCCAGAAGCCTACAGACAATGTTTCAGGAAGGGACCCTGGACAAACCCACTCTGAGTTTGAATGGATCAAACAAAGTAATTGTGATAGGTGGATAAGAATTTTAAAAAAGAGCACACCAGTGATGCTCTTAGAGCGACAATCATTATGGAGGAGTTCAAACATTCACTTCCTGTAGTAGTGAGAACTCATATGGAAGAGCAAAGAGTTAAAACAGCAAGGTTAGCAGCTGAAGGGGCTGATGGCTATGAGTTGGTCCATAAGTTTGGCTTCCAAAATCAATTTCAATCCGTAAGGTATCAAGATTTGGGAAAAGAGAGATGCTCATGTGGAAAGGGGGAGGTAGATCTCGGTGATGATCATAAGGATAACTTACTACATGGTAAAAAGGAAACCCTTGAAGGGGAAAGAGAAGTTTAAAAGCTCCAGTGTTTTCACTGCAATAAAGTAGGCCATATGAAATCACAGTGTTGGTGGGTTAGGAAAAGCACTGGGAAGACAGATATAGGAAAACAGGATACCCCAGTGAATATTGTTGGAGTAATAATGGAAAGCAGAGTGAAGGCTAGAAAGCTGCGCCAGAATGTACAAGCTGGTCGGAGCTTGGTTAAACCATATACCCTGTACTTGCGAAGGTAAAGTTTACTTGCATAGGCCAGGAGCAGCAGGTAAAGAGGTTACAATATCAAAAGGTACAGAATCTTCTTGATCTTTGATGTTGAGAGGTGAGGAGATATCCACCTCTGAAGGACTATTGCCAGAAAAGATACTAGTGACGGGAATTCATGGAAGTCAGTTGGGAAGCTGTAGGACCCAAAGGATCAGATTCGTCCATGCTGATCCTCTCTCTCTCTGCCATCTCTATCTCCTGTAAGACCCTTTTTTACCAAGCGGTGTTTACGGGGATTGTTGCAGGTATTTGAAACCGCATATTCAACAAATTGGGATAACTTGTGAGGGTTTCGGATGCGTTAAGTTATTCTGTATCCTGTTCTATTTTGTTTGTGCTTCATTTGGTTATCTTGTGAATAAATTCCGTTTGGTTTGGAAGTGGTTGGGCCAGCTGTCTCACTCCCGGAGTACCTACTGCCCACCTGCTTAAACCAACCAGCGACTTTCGGGTGCGGGCTACTTTGTTGAAATGTTTGGAGAGGGTCTGGCCTGTCCATAGCAACGGTCACACAGCGACATTAATGGAGTGAGAGTTTGGAGGTGTTATCACACATATATATATATATATATAGAGAGAGAGAGAGAGAGAGAGAATGAGAGAGAGAATGTGTGTCAGGCTCCAGGCAAGAGAGGAACAAGGCATGAGGGTGGGAGGAAAGGGCCGACACCCTCAGTTTGGATCTGCCGGGGGGGGGGGGGGGGGGGGGGGGGGGCGGGGTGGTTGGAAGAGGAGGAAGTGAATCAGTTGAACAGTATCAGACCCTGAGGCACCTCAGCACGGCAGATGTAGACAGGAGGTGGCCTGTGGGAGAGTCATGGCACTAGATTGACAACAGAGAGCTCTCCAATTTAAGGAGTGGTGAAAAGTCTTTATTTTCTTTGGGAACCTTCGGGAATCTCGGCCTCAGAAGCCAACGGATCTTCGTCTAATTTTTGAGACCGAGGTAGATGGAGCCTTGGTACTCAGAGGCAGGGGTGAAAGGTCATCAGGGATTGGCGGGGACCTTTGATCATTCTTCCACAGGAAGTCGATGTCTCTGGGAAGTGTTGATCGCCCCTGAGCTCATTGGCTTTCATTTCGGGGAGGGGTTGCACGCAGAGCGGAGTCAACCCCGTCACTGTGGGTCTGGAGTCACATGGAGGCCAGATTGGGTGAGCACTGGGTGAGGTTTACAGGTTATGGGTAGGTTGTTCAGAGCAGTCTAACATGGCCAGCGTTTGGCGAGCTTCTCCCTTTCATACAAACCTCACCACCTGCCACAGTGGGACTTGAAACCCGGGGCCTTTAGGGGTTTCAGAACTATTAGTCCAGTTATGTTACAAGCACGTTGTCCCCCCCAACTCCGTGGGAAGGAATCCGATCCCTGGCTGAGCTAACCTGACTGAGACCAAACCCCACTGAACGGTGGGGCTGAATGGCCTCTTCGGGCTCTCGATTTGTCGCAGCAAGGAGGTGACGGGGGTGAATTAGTGACAGGGAAAGGAACGGAGTGCCTGGGAGTGAAAGGTTGCACCCCGGAAACGAGGGCCTGTGGAATGATGCAGGGCAGATGGAGGCCACTTGTCCCATCGGGTCTGTGCTAGCACTGTGGAGGAGCTAGCCAATCAGAACCACTTCCGTCGTGCCTTCATTTCAGAGGCAAGGTTGAAGTGAGGCCGTCTTCTCGTTCAGACTGATTCCGCGGCAGCGGGGACCCCCCCCCCCAGTCCTGAAGCTAGCTCACAGTATCATCAAATCCCTATTGTGCGGAAACAGGCATTGGGCCCATCGAGTGCATACCCACCCTGCCAACAGCATCCCACCCAGAACCAATGCCCCCTACCCTTATCCCTGAACTTCCCGTGGCTCAGCCACCCGAGCCTGCATGTCCCGGATGCTACGGGATGATTTCCCATGGTCTATCCACCCTAAATTGCACATCTTTGGACTGTGAGAGGAGACCCACGCAGACACGGGGAGAATGTGCAAACTCCACACAGACAGTCGTCCGAGGCTGGAATCGAACCCGGGTCCCTGACGTACTAAAGAAAAGCAATGGCTGCCCCTCCCCCTCACCTATGCCACAGTGCCATCAGCCAATCCGTACATCTCGCCCAGCGTCTCTAAAGTGGGTAGTTCAGCCATTGTCACGTCGACATTTGGCAGAGGCAGGGCGATGCACTCCAGGCTGTCTATCCCTATCCCTATCCCTCTCTCTCCAGGGGATGTGAAAGGGCCCATATCAATGCCGACCTTTCGCTGACCCACACTTTCCTGGCATTTGGGAGTGGGTTGGGTTTCCTCTGCCAACTGCTAGCGTTTGGTTTCAGCTTGGGCAGGGCCTTGATAGGATCTCTCTGTGTGTTGCCTCAGACTGCCCTAGGGGGGTGGGGGGGGGGGGGGGGCAGTGGTGGATGAGGGGGTGGCAGTGATGGGGGTTGGCGGAGATGGGGTGAGGGTCGGGAGTGGGGTACCGCTCGGTTGTTCCTGACCTGAGGAAGCCCTGCTGTACTCTCGATCGAAATGCCCCAGCCTAGTCTCTGTAAACAAACCCCAGGCCTCCTGGGCTCTGTGTTGTTGCCGTTCCCATGGCGATGCTAAAACAAACGCTCTGAGGAAGGGAAGCAGCCTGGTTTCTCTCAGCCTCAGCCTGGATGAGGAAGTGGCCTACTTAAAGAGAAAACAAATCATCCCCCCACTTGTGTTTCCAGCTCCCTCACTACCCCCCCACCCCCCCAACCCCCACTTCCTATCACCACCATGTCCTTAAGTATTCCTCTGCCTGAGGTCACTAGCTTCCTCTTGGCACCATGACTGACTGGGTCTCCCAGCTGCCTGGGCTTTGAAATTCCCTATTTCCCTCACAATAATCATCGACCTCTCTCGGTCATCCCTTTAAGGGCTCATAGGAGCAGCGGAACGTGGTCATATGGCCCTTTGAGGCTGTTCTGCCATTCGATATGATCATGTCCGATTGACCAACTCAATAGCCTGCCCCACATTCCCCCTGTGTAGAGTCACAGAATGGGTTCCCTATGGTGTGGAGGCAGGTCATTCGGCCCATCAGGTCCACACCAACCCTCCAAAGAGCTTCCCACGCAGTAGCACTCCCTCCTGCTGTACCTCTGTATTTCTCGTGGCTCACCCACCTAGCCCATGCATCCCTGAACACTATGGGACACTTTAGCACAGCCAATCCACCCTGACCTGCACGTCTTTGGACTGTGGGAGGAAACCGGAGCACCTGGAGGAAACCCACGCAGACACGGGGAGACTGTGTAAACTCTGCACAGACAGTTGCCCGAGGCTGGACTTGAACCCAGGTCCTGAGCGCTGTGAGGCAACAGTGCCAACCACTAAGCCACCGTACCACCAAATCCTTTGATCCCTATATCCAGCTCCATCGTGACATCCCACAATATTCTGGCCTTGACTGTTTTCTGTTTGTGAATTCCGTAGGCTTCCGACTCTCCTCGTGAAGACATTTCTCCTCAGCCCAGCCCTAAACGATCTACCCTGTGACCGTACACTGTGGCCCCCTGGACTCCCTCATGATCATGAATATCTTTCCTGCATCCACTCCATAGAGTCGTACAGTCACAGAGTCAGACAGCACGGAAACAGACCATTCAGCCCGACCAGTACATACCGACCATGTTCCCAAACTAGATGAGACCCACCTGCCTGCTCCTGGCCCTGATCCTTCCAAACCTTTCCTATTCATGCACTTACCCAAATGTCTTTTAGACGTTGTAACTGTACCTGCATCCACCACTTCTCCTGGCAGTTCTTTCCACACACAAACCACTCTCTGTGTAAAAAAGAAAATCCCTCATGACTTTTTGAAATCTCTCTCCTCTCACATTAAGAATACACCCTTTGGTCTTGAAACGCCCCACCCTGAGGAAAGACACCTGTCATTCACCTTATCCATGTCCCTCATGATTTTATAAACCTCTATAAGGTCACGCCTCAGCCTCCTATGCTGCAGGGAAAACACTCCCAGCCTCTTCCCCCCGCCCTCTCCTTACAACTCAAACCCTCCATTCCTGGCAAAATCTTGGTAAATCTTTTCTGATTTAATAATATCCTTCCTGTAACAGAACTGGACACAGTCCTCTAGAAGTGGCCTCACCAATGTCCTGTACAACCTCAACATGACGTCCCAGTTCCTACATTCAATGGTCTGAGCAATGAAGGCTAAATGCCTTTTTCACCACCCTGTTTATATGTGACACAAACTTCAAAGAATTGTGTACCTGAACCCCTAGATTTCTCTGTTCTACAGCACTGCCTAGCCAAAGTCTTTTCCCTGGGGTGGGGGAGTCCAGAACTAGAGGGGCATAGGTTTAGGGTAAGAAGGGAAAGATATAAAAGAGACCTAAGAGGCAACTTTTTCACACAGAGGGTGGTACGTGTGTGGAATGAGCTGCCAGAGGAAGTGGTGGAGGCTGGTATAATTGCAACATTTAAGAGGCATCTGGATGGGTATATGAATAGGAAGGGTTTGGAGGGTGGCAGTTGGGACTGGATTAATTTAGGATATCTGATCAGCATGGAGAGGGGTTTGTTTCCGCGCTGCACATCTCTATGACTCAATGTCTCTCTTACTTAGATTCCAATGAAGGGCTTTTTGCCCAAAACGTCGATTCTTCTGCTCCTCGGATGCTGCCTGATTGGCTGTGCGTTTCCAGCACCCCACACTCTCGATCGACTCTGATCTCCAGCACCTGCAGTCCTCACCTTCACCTATCTCTTACTTAGTTGCCTAGTCTCCTCCATCCCACCCCAACACCTCTCAGAACTCCACCAAAACTGTGCAGTTTACTGTCCGAGCGAATCTCACAGGCTCCTCACTACTCTGGGCGAGGGGGCTTCTTGCCCTGAATTCCCGACTGGATTTCTTGGCCACACTTGTACTGACAGCATCCCATTTGTGCCTTTCGCCCAGAAGGGAGCAGTCTCTCTATGTCGACTTCATTGAAACCGCACATCGTTGTGATGAAGGTGCACAGTATGGGAGGGTTCCAACATGGAGGGCAATAGATTTAACGTTTCAGGTTCTGTGACGGTCCATTGACAGTTTTTCTTGACAATGGTCAGAAAGCCGTTGTGAACCGTGGACTGAGAAACAGCATTTCCAAGCAACCGTGTGCTCCTTGGGGTGGTAATCGCTGAAGGACCTGCTGACTTGAGTTTGACAGAGAGAACGAAAGGGGCGTATGAAGACGCAGATTCATTCGGGTGGTGGAAGCTCGTTATAGCAGCAGGAAGCCATCTCCAGTCAGTCAGCTATGATCAGGAAAATATCTGAGGCTTCATAGATGAACCCCACTCAAGCAGCAGAAGATTGTGGATGCGGCAGAGAGGAAGATATCTACAAAGACACGAGTTTAAGGAACCCAAGTTCAGGAGTAACAGTGAGCTGAGTTAGCAGCTTGCTAAACCAGCGCGGGGGACAGACATTATTTGAAGAAAATAGCACTGAGGACACCTACAGAACTTTGCGGAAAAGGAACATGATTTAGTGAGGAGATATGCTGAGCCTTTTCTGAAGATTATATTTCCTAGAGTGTGGAAACATGCTCTATGCTCCAACAAGTCCACACTGACCCTCTGGAGTAAGCCACCCAGACCCATTCCCCTAATACTCTACATTTACCCCACACTAATGCATATAACCTACACATCCTTGAACACCATGAGCAATTTAGCATAGCCAATCCTTCCAAACCTGCACATGTTTGGAATGTGGGAGGAAACTCTTAGGAATTGACTGACAGGTTTAGACAGTACATTTGTATCAGCTCAGGCTTGGAGGGCCGAAGGGCCTGTTCCTGGGCTGTAAATTTTCTTTGTTCTTTGTTGAAACCAGAGCACTCAGAAGGGACTGATGCAGACACAGGGAGAACACGCAAACTCCACACAGCCAATTGCCTGAGGCTGGAATCGAACCCTGGTCCCTGGTGCCATGAGGCAGCAGTGCTAACCATTGAGCTATCGTGCCACCCTCTTATTAATGTTTGTAAGGTTATTGCTGGAGGCAATTCTTGCTGATACTTGTAATGAGTTTGTTCCAACAGTTCTGGTGTAGTGTAATAGAGTTTATGTTTCTTTCGGTCATGCATTTTTATGTTCTGTTACATAAAGTACATCAGCAGCCTCTTTGAATTCAGCGGCCTATCTCTAAAGTCAGGTCCCAATCTGGGCTTTAAATTTTGCAGTTGCCTGGGATCATAAAATCACCATAAGTTCATCCCTCAGCCTTCAGTTCCTCTGTATGGCTTCTCCTGACAGGTACACCACGACAATCCTGCTGCCATCCCGGTATATACAATACAGAAAAAGCAATTCCCCAACCAACTCACCACAATCTTCTTTTCCTTTTAAAACTCAGGAATTTATTGGAGTTATTTCTCACGTGAAGCGGTATATTTTCCACAGTTGCAAATATCTAACCTGACATTCTTTTTAAAACGGTCGCCCCATCTTGCACTGGCACAAATTTATTTCCTGTTGGGTTTACAATTTTTGCACCAGCACTTGGAATGCTCAGAACTGTTACTGTTGGAATGACTCACAACGCCAAAAGCAAATTCTCTGCTCTGCCGTTGTAACAGCGAGGTGCCCTTGATTGGGATTCATAATATGACACGGTTCGAAAGGTGGCGATTAGAGAGGGATAAACGCTGGGAGGGACACAAAACAAAAATATTGTGGGAAATAGCAGGTTACCATTTCCAGCATGGTGCTCATGGCTCGAAGCTCAGAGAGGCGTGACGGGATTTGATTTATTGTAGTCCCACGTAACAGCGAATAGCCTTGTTTTCTGAGCAGTACAGGCAGATCACAGCAAACAAGGTCATACAGGTGCTTCAACACAGCGAGGTATATACGATTACACAGGAGTTGTCCAAAGCAAGGCCAACATTATTTGAACTAGGAGAAAGTGAGGACTGCAGATGCTGGAGATCAGAGCTGAAAATGTGTGGCTGGAAAAGCGCAGCAGGTCAGGCAGCATCCAAGGAGCAGGAGAATCGACGTTTCGGGAAGAAGGGCTCATGCCCAAAACGTCGATTCTCCTGCTCCTTGGATGCTGCCTGACCTGCTGCGCTTTTCCAGCAACACATTTTCAGCTCTGATCTCCAGCATCTGCAGACCTCACTTTCTCCTCAAAGATCCATTCAGCAGTCTGACAGTGGCAGGAAAGGAGCTTGTGTTCAAGCTTCTGTATCTTCTGCCTGACGGCAGATGCCAAAGGGATCACTTCTGACCAAAGGGTCTCACTCCTGTCTCTCCTTATTTCAGGAGTGGGTCTGGACACCGTGTATCGCTCTGCAGGTACAAGGGCATTTGTTTTGTCTCTGTCCCTGCAGTGATAGCTTGCTTTCACCCGAGGGTGCTATTGTGTCCACTTGCAAGTTCTCACATTTTGTAACAGATGTTGCCGGTCACACGTTAACAATTATGGCTTCGGACACCAGCATTTCCCACAACGGCGGTCTGCTTTGATAGACATCCTGCCAAAAACCTGTATGTACTTCCCAGATGGAAAGCAATAAGTCTGAGTGCCCATGGGAGATGAAATAGCAAAGCAAAACACAGATCCATGTGACTGCCATTCAGTATCTTATTACACCGTGACTGTGGAAACATCAAGGTCTCTGGATCCCACTGAGGGTTCAGACACGAGGCAAACTGCAGCAAGTTCAGATTGCTTCACATCTATAGTTTCTTCTGAATAGTGGATTAGAGACACCTTCTTTTTGTGAATCCTGTTTTCTTTTAACTCCACAGTAGGTACGGGCTCAGATACAGAGTGAAGCTCCCTCTACATTGTCCCTGATCAAACACTCCCAGGACAGGGATAGCACGGAGTTAGATGCAGAGTAAAGCTCTCTCTACACTGTCCCCTATCAAACACCCCCAGGACAGGGACAGCACAGGGTTAGATACAGAGTAAAGCTCTCTCTACACTGTCCCCGATCAAATATTCCCAGGACAGGGACAGCACGGAGTTAGATGCAGAGTAAAGCTCCCTCTACACTGTCCCCCATCAAACACCCCCAGGACAGGGACAGCACAGGGTTAGATACAGAGTAAAGCTCTCTCTACACTGTCCCCGATCAAATATTCCCAGGACAGGGACAGCATGGGGTTAGGTACAGAGTAAAGTTCCCTTTACACTGTCCCCATCAAACACTCCCAGGACAGGGACAGCATGGGGTTAGGTACAGAGTAAAGCTTCCTTTACACTGTCCCCATCAAACACTCCCAGGACAGGGACAGCTCGGGGTAAAGCTTCCTCGACACTGTCCCCCATCAAACACTCCCAGGACAGGGACAGCACAGGGTTAGATACAGAGTAGAGCTCCCTTTACACTGTCCCCACCAAACACTCCCAGGACAGGGACAGCATGGGGTTAGATACAGAGTAAAGCTCCCTTTACACTGTCCCCACCAAACACTCCCAGGACAGGGACAGCATGGGGTTAGGTACAGAGTAAAGCTCCCTTTACACTGTCCCCACCAAACACTCCCAGGACAGGGACAGCATGGGGTTAGATACAGAGTAAAGCTCCCTTTACACTGTCCCCATCAAACACTCCCAGGACAGGGACAACATGGGGTTAGTTTCAGAGTAAAGCTCCCTCGACACTGTACCCATCAAACACTCCCAGGACAGGGACAGCATGGGGTTAAATACAGAGTAAAGCTCCCTTTAATCTGTATTTAACCCCATGCTGTCCCTGTCCTGGGAGTGTTTGATGGGGACAGAGTAAAGCTCCCTTTACACTGTCCCAATGAAGCACTCTGACAGGATCTGGCCAAAGGAGACTGGGAGTAGCTACTCGCAGGACCCTCCACTTCAGAGCAGTGGGGAGACATTCAGAAAGGCCCCACTGAGAGTGTGGGGCCTACAGAGCTTCCTACCGAGGAGAAGGGTGGGTTCAACACCTCCAGGGATGGTCAGGATTAGATAAAGGCTATCAAAATAGTTTACGATAAATACCCAGGATACTAAATAGCAGATGCCCTAGAGACATCTCGAAAGTGCGGAGGGTCACTTATAGTTCGGAGAACAATGAAAGGGTGGGTAACATTAAAGAAAATTCAAAGGCATTTTTTAAGTACATGAAGGGGAAGAGAATAACCACGTTAAGTGTAGGGCCCATTAGGGATGAAGTGGATAAGTACCCAGGCCCAGATGAAATGTCTCCCAGGCTCTGTGTGGGAGGCACAGGAAGAGACTTTAGGAGATCTGACAGTAAGTTACTTAATAAAACCCTAAAGAACTCCGGAATGCCGTAAATCAGAAACAGAAATTGCTGGTAAAGCTCAGGAGGTCTGGCAGCATCCGTGGAGAGAAATCAGAGTTAACGTTTCAGGTCCAGTGATCCTTTCTGACACTCCCTAGGAGACATGCCAGGGGACTAGGGGACAGCTAATGTGGTACCGTTATTAAGGAAGGTTGGCAGGGATTAACTGGGACGTTACAAGAAGTTATGGCTGGCCCCTTGAATAATCTCTCATGGGTTCCCGAAAGATCCTGCACCCGTACAGTTATGCCAACAGCCTCGTCTAGGGAACCTTGTCAAAATGCCTTCTGGAGGTCCACAGAAGTGAGATGCATTTTGAAGCTCTGAACTTAAGGAATGACAGCAGGAGTAGGCCATTCAGTCCCCCCAGCCTACTCCAGCATTCGATTAGATCACGGCCCATTGTCCAGCTCAATGCTGCTCTCCCGTTCTGTCCCCACATCCTTCGATATCATTAGCACCCAGAAATCTATCCATCGTTAACTGCAACTTACTCAACGAGGGAACACCACAGCCCTCTGGGATAGGGGCGACCAAAGGTTAGCCATCCTCAGAGTGAAGACATTGCTGCCCATCTCCACAGTATCGTCATCAAAAGCAAAGGCGGTGTTTGCTGGATATGACTTTGCCCTTGATAAATCCAAACTCTCTCTCTCTCTCTCTCTCTCTGATCAGCTCAGACTTGCCCAAGTTCAATCTCTCTGTCCATAACCATAGATTGGAGCACGTTCCACACAACCAATCGGCGAAAGACATTCTCAGTTTATCCCTCTCGTCCTTCACAGACTCATGCAGCATTGAAATAGTCCCTTCGGTCTAACCAGTCTGTGCTGACCACAATCCCAAACTAAACTAGGCCTGCTCCTGGTCCATATCCCTCCAAATCTTTCCTATTCCTGTACCGAACTAAGGGTATTTTAAACGTTGTAACTTTACCTGCACCCACCACTTCCTTAGGGAGTTCATTCCACTTTTTGTGTTAAACATTTGCCCCTCATGTCGTTTTTACATCTTCCTCCTCTAACCTTAAAAATATACCCCCTAGTCCTGAAATCCCCCATCCTGGGGAGACGAGACCTGCCATTAACTCTTTCCATGCCCCTCATTTATTTTACAAACCTCTATAAGGTCACCCCCCTCAGCCTCCAGTGAAAGAGGCTCCAGCCTTTCTTTATAACTTCAAACCTTAGCAGGAAACGCGAAGATTGGGAAAGCTTTAACGGCCATGAGAAAAGCTATAAGGAAAAGTAAGATAGATTATGAGAATAAACTAGCTCAAAATATAAAGACAGATAACAAAGGGTTCTATGAATAAATAAAATGAAAAAGAGTGGCTACAGTAAACATTGGTCCTTTAGAGGGTGAGAGGGGGGATTTAGTTATGGGATGTGAGGAAATGGCTGAGACATTGGGTACTTTGTGTTAGTCTTCACAGTGGAGGACACTAATAACATGCCAGGAATTGACAAAGAGACGATGGTAGGTGAGGACCTGGAAACAATCATTATCACAGCAGAGGTAGGGTTGGGCAAGCTAACGGAGTGAAGGATAGACAAGTCTGACCCTGATGGAATGCATCCCAGCGTTCTAAAAGAGATGGAGGGAGAAATCTCAAGTGCACTGGCGGTAATTTTCCAAAATTCACTGGACTCTGGGGCAGTCCCGGCAGATTGGAAAACAGCAAATGTGACACCGCTGTATAAAAAAAAGGAAGGTGGACAAAGGATGGGGAATTATAGACCAGTTTGCTTAACTTCTGTCATGGGGAAAATGCCTGAATCTATTATCAAGGAAGAAATAACAGGGCATCTAGATTCAAATTGCCCCATTGGGCAGACACAGCATGGGTCCATGAAGGGCAGGTCACAGTTTACTAATCTATTGGAATTTTATGAAGACATTATAAACACGGTGGACAATGGGGACCCAGTGGATGTGGTGTATCGAGATTTCCAAAAGGTTTTTGACAAGATGCCGCACAAAAGGCTGCTGCATAAGATAAAGTTGCAAGTCGTTACTGGCAATGTATTAACATAGATAGAGGATTGGTTAACCAACAGGGAGCAAAGAGTGGGAATAAATGAGAGCTATTCTGGTTGGCAATCAGTGACTGGTGGTGTGCCTCAGGGATCTGTGTTGGGACCACAATTATTCACAATTTACGTAGATGAGTTGGATTTGCGGACCACGCGCAGCGTGTCAACGTTTGCGGATTATGCTAAGATGAGTGGCGGAACAAAGTGTGCAGAGGGCTATGAAACTTTGCAAAGGGACATAGATAGTTTAAGTGGACAAAGGTCTGGCAGATGGAGCACAATGTTAATAAATGTGAAGTCATCCGTTTTGGTCGGAGTAACAGTAAAAAGGAGTATTACTTGAACGGTAAAAAGTTGCAGCATGCTGCTGTGCAGAGGGACCTGGGTGTCCTTGTGCATGAATCACAGAAAGTTGGGCTCCGGGTACAACAGGGTAATTAGGAAGGCAAATGGAATTCTGTCCTTCATTGCTGTAGGGGTTGAGTTTAAAAGCAGGGAGGTTATGTTGCAGCTGTACTGGGTGCTGGTGGGGCCACACCTGGGGTACACCTTGAGGAAGGATGTACGGGCACTGGAGGGAGTACAGAGGAGGGTCACTAGGTTGATTCCGGAGTTGAGGGGGTTGGCTTCTGAGGAGAGGCTGAGTAGACTGGGATCATTGGAATTTAGAGGAATGGGGGGGGGGGGGAATCTTATAGAAACATACAAAATTATGAAGGGAGTCGATAAAATAGAAGGTGAGAGGATATTTCTACAGGCGGGTAAAACAAGGACAAGAGGGTATAGCCTCAAAATTCGGGGGAGCAGAATGAGGACTGAATCAAGAAGGAACTTCTTCATCCAGAGGGTTGTAAATCTACAGAATTCCTTGCCCAGTGAAATAGTTGAGGCTTCAGTAAATATTTTTAAAGCTAGACAGATAATGTTTTGAGCAGTAAAGGAATTTAGGGTTACAGTGAGAGGGCCAGTAAGTGGAGCTGAGGCCACTAAAAGATCAGCCATTGAACGGTGAAGCAAGCTCGATGGGCCAAACGGCCTACTCCTGCTCCTAGTCCTTATGTTCTTCCATACCCGGCAACACCCTGGTAAACCTCTCCAGCTTAATAATATCCTGCCTATAACTGGACAACCAGAACAGGACACAGCGCTCCAGACGTGGCCTCACCAATGTCCTGTATAACCTCAACGTGACGTCCCAACTCCTACACTCAGAGGACTGAGCAATGAAGGCAAGTGTGCTCAATGCCTTTTTAACCACCTTGTCTACCTGTGACACAACCGTCCAAGAATTATGTTCCCAGACTCCTAAATCTCTCTGTTCTACAGTGGTACTCAGGGCCCTACTTTTAACTGTATAAGCCCCGCCCCATGGAGAGACTTTGACAATTTTCCGACGAAAGGGACATTTGCCCAAAATGTTGACATTTTGGAAGACAGAACATCAATACTTTCCAGATTTGAATTCCCTGGGATAGCGAGATTCCTGTCAATATGAAGGCTCTTTCCTAGCTATTACTACTTTCACACTTTATCACTAGAGATGTGTTTGTCTTCAGTCCCATCACTTTCTCCATATTCTCACATGAATGAAATTTAGCTCGCGCTTCCCATGGGTTAATATTTTGACGGACACTATTCTTTTATGAAGTCTAAAGCAAAGCAATTACTTAGCAACGCAAACAGAAAATGCCGGAAAAGCTCAGCGAGTCTGGCAGCGAACGTGGAGAGAAATCGGAATTAATGTTTCGGATCGGGCGACCCTTCCTCAGGACTTAGGGTCGCTAGACGCTAACTCTGATTGCTCTCCACGGACGCTGCCAGACCTGAGCAAATCCAGCATTATCTGTTTCTGGTTCTGATTTCCAGCACCCGCAGTTGTTTCGGTTTTTATGATTTAAGTGTCCTCTTATTTTCCAGTTTCCAAGTGCTTAGAGGCTGTTGTGAGGACTCCTACATTTAGCCATTGACTGAACCTTTATCCCTGAGCACAAACTGCAGTATAAAGATTAGTGTGCAACTTTCCCTATGGCTTCAGGGTGACATGTTTGGACAGAGGAGGAGAGTGGATTGGTCTTCCCTCTTTCCATTGGGAATATTTGGAAGCCTGGAAACCAAGGAGATGCTGGGTGTGATGGTAATGGCTAGGGAAACTGGAATTCAGAGCTCAACATGACATGGGGCGGAATTTACATTTGAGGAATAGATCTGGGAGCGTACAGTCAGCCATGGTCAGGGTGACCTAAGCCAGGGAGTGCCAAAACAAAACCCAACAAAAAACCCCTCTCTGGTTACCTCAGTGTCCTTCAGGGAAGGAAATCTGCTATCCTTACTTGGTCGGGCCTACACATGACTCCAGACCAGCCAGCTGAATAGGCTGAGCAGTAGCTTTCTCTCTCTCTCTCTCTCTCTCCTCCTGCCATCCAGGGGGTGGTGTGGGGGACATGGCAATAAATGTTGGCATTGCCAGTGATGCCCACATCCCACAGCGAGGGAATGTTAGCGGAAAAGGCTGGGTCTTAGAGAGGGAGAAGGTGAGGGGGAGCGAGGGTGAGAGAGAGAGACAGAGAGAAGGGGAGGGAGAGAGAGGGAGGGAGGGAGGGAGAAAAAGGGAGAGAGGGAAGGAGAGGGAGGGAGAGGGAAAGGGGGAAGAGTCAGAAGGATAGAGAGAGAGGGAGGGAGGGAGTGAGAGAGACATAGAGAGTTTGAGAGAGAGGGAGAGAGACGGGGAAAGAAGTGGGGGAGGGAGAGGAGAGAGAGAGGGAGAGAGAGGAAAGAGGGAGGGAGAAAGACAGAGAGAAGGGGGACAGAAATAGTGGGAGGGAGAGGAGAGATGGGGTGGGGGGAGGAAGGAGAGATGAGGTGGTGGGAGGAAGGAGGGCAGAGGGAGAGGTGAGAGAGGGAAAATGTAAGGAGAGAGAGGGGGAGGGAGTGGAGGAGACAGCGAGCTCGAGAGAGAATAGAGAGACAGTGAGAGCATGGGGCAATAGATGAAAGGGGAGAGAGCAAGGGGAGAGAGGAAGGGAGGGAGAGTGAGGGTGCGAGGGGAAGGGAGACGGAAGGGGAGAGAGTGAGACTGAGAGAGAGGGGAGGGTGCGTTGAGCTGGTGGGTGCTGGCAATTCTCTACAGGCCCAGGCTGATGAGCTTCAGTGTGTCCCCCTTGTGGGCGATGTAGAAGTAGGGGTAGATAGCCTCGGTGAAGGTGTCCTTGAAGGTGTACAGGTGGGACACGTCATCAGCGTTGTAGAAGGAGACCTGGCCCTCGCCGTAGTCCAGGAAGACCCCCAGCCTCCTCAGCTTGTTCTTGATCTGGAGCTCGATGGGGGGTGAGGTGAGGGCGGTGTAATCTCCATCCTGCAGGGCCAGGGCCCAAACCCCGGCCTGGGGCTCCGGTGTGAAGAACTTGCGGCTCTCCTGCCAGTGGAAGGGCGCGAAGCCCCTCTTCCTGGGCACCGAGGCTTTGGCGACACCGAGCTGCCAGACGGTGCTGTCGCCCACGTCCACCTCCCAGCTGTGCCTGCCCGAGGTGTAGCCCTCCGAGGCCAGGACGCTGAGCCAGCGGCTGAAACGCTCCGGGTTATCGGGAATGTCCTCCTGCTTCTCACCCACCTTCACCTCGGTGCCATCCCCCGACAGGATCAGGTGGGCATTGGCCGTCAGAGGGTCCAGGGTCAGGAGCGCCGGAACTGGAAAACACATGGGAGAGATAGAGAGAGAGAAATAGATATGGAGGGAGGGAGGGAGAGGGAGGAAGAGAGCGAGGGAGGGAGACTTCGGCACGGATGTCATCAGCATTTGAACCCACGCTGTGGCACGGTGGCACAGTGGTTAGCGCTGCTGCCTCATGGCGCCAGGGACCCAGGTTCAACCCCAGCCTCGGGCAACTGTCTGTGTGGAGTTTGCACGTTCTCCCCGTGTCTGCGTGGGTTTCCTCCGGGTGCTCCGGTTTCCTCCCACAGTCCAAAGATGTGCAGGTCAGGGTGGATTAGCCATGCTAAATTGCTCAGTGTGTTCAGGGATGTGCAGGTTAGGTGCGTTAGTCAGGGGTACATTTAGGATAATAGGGAAGCGGAATGGGTCTGGGCAGGATGGTCTTCGGAGAGTCGGTGTGGACTTATTGGGCTGAAGGGCCTGTTTCCACACTGCAGGGATTCTATATCCCAGAAAGAGAGCAGCCAACTCCCACTCCCCTGCTCCTTCCCCCAGAATCAGTCATTTATCCCGACTTTCCTCTCGCAAGTTACCATCATGAACATCCCATCGATCGGCCCTTCCAGGCTGCTCCGCCATTGTATACAATGAGGGCTGATCTCATCTCATCCTGACCCAGGTTTCCCGCCCTCCCTACCCCCTGCAAACGTAAATCTGACCCCGTCCGTGAATTGACTCAGTGTCTGGGCGATGTTGATTGCCACAGGTTCGTGGTCCTTGGAATGTCACCTTGTGCTGGTTTTAAAGCCCTCAGACGAATAGGACGGCCACTCGCACTAGACTGGCCCTTGGTCAGAGGTGTTGTCTGTTGTAGCAGACGTTAACTGACAGTGCGGCATTCCCTCAGTGAGGACCCTGTGACGGTGCGGCACTCCCTCAGTCCTGACCCTCTGACAGTGCGGCACTCCCTCAGTACTGACCCTCTGACAGGGTGGCACTCCCTCAGTACTGACCCTCGGACAGTGCGGCACTCCCTCAGTACTGACTCTCAGACAGTGCTGCACTCCCTCAGTTCTGACACTCTGACAGTGCGGCACTCCCTCAGTCCTGACCCTCTGACAGTGCGGCACTCCCTCAGTACTGACCCTCTGACAGTGCGGCACTCTCTCAGTACTGACACTCTGACAGTGCGGCACTCCCTCAGTCCTGACCCTCTGACAGTGCGGCACTCCCTCAGTAATGACCCTCTGACAGTGCGGCACTCCCTCAGTACTGACCCTCTGACAGTGCGGCACTCCCTCAGTACTGACCCTCTGACAGTGTGGCACTCCCTCAGTACTGACCCTCGGACAGTGCGGCACTCCCTCAGTCCTGACCCTCTGACAGTGCAGTACTCCCTCAGTTCTGACCCTCTGACAGTGTGGCACTCCCTCAGTACTGACGCTCTGACAGTGCGACACTCCCTCAGTACTGACCCTCTGACAGTGCGGCACTCCCTCAGTCCTGACCCTCTGACAGTGCAGTACTCCCTCAGTTCTGACCCTCTGACAGTGTGGCACTCCCTCAGTACTGACGCTCTGACAGTGCGACACTCCCTCAGTACTGACACTATGACAGTGCGACACTCCCTCAGTACTGACCCTCTGACAGTGTGGCACTCCCTCAGTACTGACACTCTGACAGTGCAGCGGTCCCTCAGTACTGACCCTCCGACAGTGCGGCACTCCCTCAGTACTGACACTCTGACAGTGTGGCACTCCCTCAGTACTGTCCCTCTGACAGTACGACACTCCCTCAGTACTGACCCTCTGACAGTGTGGCACTCCCTCAGTACTGACACTCCCTCAATACTGACCCTCTGACAGTGTGGCACTCCCTCAATACTGACACTCTGACAGTGCAGCGGTCCCTCAGTACTGACCCTCTGACAGTGCGGCACTCCCTCAGTAATGACCCTCTGACAGTGCGGCACTCCCTCAGTAATGACCCTCTGACAGTGCAGCACGCCCTGAGTCCTGACCCTCTGACAGTGCGGCACTCCCTCAGTACTGACCCTCTGACAGTGCGACACTCCCACAATACTGACCCTCTGACAGTGTGGCACTCCCTCAGTACTGACACTCTGACAGTGCAGCACTCTCTCAGTTCTGACCCTCTGACAGTGTGGCACTCCCTCAGTACTGACCCTCTGACAGTGCAGCGGTCCCTCAGTACTGACCATCTGACAGTGCGGCACTCCCTCAGTTCTGACCCTCTAACAGTGCGGCACTCCCTCAGTCCTGACCCTCTGACAGTGCAGTACTCCCTCAGTTCTGACCCTCTGACAGTGTGGCACTCCCTCAGTTCTGACCCTCTGACAGTGCAGTACTCCCTCAGTTCTGACCCTCTGACAGTATTGCACTCCCTCAGTACTGACCCTCTGACAGTGCAACACTCCCTCAGTTCTGACCCTCTGACAGTGCGACACTCCCACAGTACTGACCCTCTGACAGTGCGGCACTCCCTCAGTACTGACACTCTGACAGTGCGGCACTCGCTCAGTACTGACACTCTGACAGTGCAGCGGTCCCTCAGTAATGACCCTCTGACAGTGCGGCACTCCCACAGTACTGACCCTCTGACAGTGCGGCACTCCCTCAGTACTGACACTCTGACAGTGCAGCGGTCCCTCAGTAATGACCCTCTGACAGTGCGGCACTCCCTGAGTTCTGCCCGTATGACTGTGCGGCACTCCCTCAGTACTGACCCTCTGACAGTGCGGCACTTGCTCAGTAATGACCCTCTGACAGTGTGGCACTCCCTGAGTCCTGACCCTCTGACAGTGCGGCACTCCCTCAGTACTGACCCTCTGACTGTGCGACACTCCCTCAGTACTGACCCTCTGACAGTGTGGCACTCCCTCAGTACTGACCCTCTGACAGTGCAGCGGTCCCTCAGTAATGACCATCTGACAGTGTGGCACTCCCTCAGTACTGACCCTCTGACAGTGCGACACTCCCTCAGTTCTGACCCTCTGACAGTGTGGCACTCCCTCAGTACTGACCCTCTGACAGTGCGACACTGCCTCAGTACTGTCCCTCTGACAGTACGACACTCCCTCAGTACTGTCCTTCTGACAGTGCAGCGGTCACTCAGTACTGACCCTCTGACAGTGTGGCACTGCCTCAGTACTGACCCTCTGACAGTGCGGCACTCCCTCAGTACTGACACTCTGACAGTGCGGCACTCCCTCAGTAATGACCCTCTGACAGTGCGGCACTCCCTCAGTTCTGCCCCTCTGACTGTGCGGCACTCCCTCAGTACTGACCCTTTGACAGTGCAGCACTCCCTCAGTAATGACCCTTTGACAGTGTGGCACTCCCTCAGTAATGACCCTCTGACAGTGCAGCACTCCCTGAGTCCTGACCCTCTGACAGTGCGACACTCCCACAGTACTGACCCTCTGACAGTGTGGCACTCCCTCAGTACTGACCCTCTGACAGTGCAGCGGTCCCTCAGTAATGACCCTCTGACAGTGCGGCACTCCCTCAGTACTGACCCTCTGACAGTGCGGCACTCCCTCAGTTCTGCCCATCTGACTGTGCGGCACTCCTTCAGTACTGACCCTCTGACAGTGCGGCACTCCCTCAGTACTGACCCTCTGACAGTGCGGCACTCCCTCAGTACTGACCCTCTGACAGTGCGGCACTCCCTCAGTACTGACCCTCTGACAGTGCGGCACTGCCTCAGTACTGACCCTCTGACAGTGCGGCACTCCCTCAGTCTGACAATCTGACAGTGCGGCACTCCCTCAATACTGACCCTCTGACAGTGCGGCACTCCCTCAGTACTGACCCTCTGACAGTGCAGCACTCCCTCAGTACTTACCCTCTGACAGTGCAGCACTCCCTCAGTACTGACCCTCTGACAGTGCGGCACTCCCTCAGTACTGACCCTCTGACAGTGTGGCACTCCCTCAGTACTGACCCTCTGACAGTGCGGCACTCCCTCAGTACTGACCCCCTGACTGTGCGGCACTCCCTCAGTACTGACCCTCTGACAGTGCAGTGGTCCCTCAGTACTGACTGTCTGACAGTGCGGCACTGCCTCAGTACTGACCCTTCTGACAGTGCGGCACTCCCTCAGTTCTGACCCTCTGACAGTGCGACACTCCCACAGTACTGACCCTCTGACAGTGTGGCACTCCCTCAGTACTGACACTCTGACAGTGCAGCACTCTCTCAGTTCTGACCCTCTGACAGTGTGGCACTCCCTCAGTACTGACCCTCTGACAGTGCAGCGGTCCCTCAGTACTGACCATCTGACAGTGCGGCACTCCCTCAGTTCTGACCCTCTAACAGTGCGGCACTCCCTCAGTCCTGACCCTCTGACAGTGCAGTACTCCCTCAGTTCTGACCCTCTGACAGTGTGGCACTCCCTCAGTTCTGACCCTCTGACAGTGCAGTACTCCCTCAGTTCTGACCCTCTGACAGTATTGCACTCCCTCAGTACTGACCCTCTGACAGTGCAACACTCCCTCAGTACTGACCCTCTGACAGTGCGGCACTGCCTCAGTACTGACCCTCTGACAGTGCGGCACTCACTCAGTTCTGACCCTCTGACAGTGCGACACTCCCACAGTACTGACCCTCTGACAGTGCGGCACTCCCTCAGTACTGACACTCTGACAGTGCGGCACTCGCTCAGTACTGACACTCTGACAGTGCAGCGGTCCCTCAGTAATGACCCTCTGACAGTGCGGCACTCCCACAGTACTGACCCTCTGACAGTGCGGCACTCCCTCAGTACTGACACTCTGACAGTGCGGCACTCGCTCAGTACTGACACTCTGACAGTGCAGCGGTCCCTCAGTAATGACCCTCTGACAGTGCGGCACTCCCACAGTACTGACCCTCTGACAGTGCGGCACTCCCTCAGTACTGACACTCTGACAGTGCAGCAGTCCCTCAGTAATGACCCTCTGACAGTGCGGCACTCCCTGAGTTCTGCCCCTATGACTGTGCGGCACTCCCTCAGTACTGACCCTCTGACAGTGCGGCACTTGCTCAGTAATGACCCTCTGACAGTGTGGCACTCCCTGAGTCCTGACCCTCTGACAGTGCGGCACTCCCTCAGTACTGACCCTCTGACTGTGCGACACTCCCTCAGTACTGACCCTCTGACAGTGTGGCACTCCCTCAGTACTGACCCTCTGACAGTGCAGCGGTCCCTCAGTAATGACCATCTGACAGTGTGGCACTCCCTCAGTACTGACCCTCTGACAGTGCGACACTCCCTCAGTTCTGACCCTCTGACAGTGTGGCACTCCCTCAGTACTGACCCTCTGACAGTGCGACACTGCCTCAGTACTGTCCCTCTGACAGTACGACACTCCCTCAGTACTGTCCTTCTGACAGTGCAGCGGTCACTCAGTACTGACCCTCTGACAGTGCGGCACTGCCTCAGTACTGACCCTCTGACACTGCGGCACTCCCTCAGTACTGACACTCTGACAGTGCGGCACTCCCTCAGTAATGACCCTCTGACAGTGCGGCACTCCCTCAGTTCTGCCCCTCTGACTGTGCGGCACTCCCTCAGTACTGACCCTTTGACAGTGCAGCACTCCCTCAGTAATGACCCTTTGACAGTGTGGCACTCCCTCAGTACTGACCCTCTGACAGTGCAGCACTCCCTGAGTCCTGACCCTCTGACAGTGCGACACTCCCACAGTACTGACCCTCTGACAGTGTGGCACTCCCTCAGTACTGACCCTCTGACAGTGCAGCGGTCCCTCAGTAATGACCCTCTGACAGTGCGGCACTCCCTCAGTACTGACCCTCTGACAGTGCGGCACTCCCTCAGTTCTGCCCCTCGGACTGTGCGGCACTCCTTCAGTACTGACCCTCTGACAGTGCGGCACTCCCTCAGTACTGACCCTCTGACAGTGCGGCACTCCCTCAGTACTGACCCTCTGACAGTGCGGCACTGCCTCAGTACTGACCCTCTGACAGTGCGGCACTCCCTCAGTCTGACAATCTGACAGTGCGGCACTCCCTCAATACTGACCCTCTGACAGTGCGGCACTCCCTCAGTACTGATCCTCTGACAGTGCGGCACTCCCTCAGTCCTGACCCTCTGACAGTGCAGCACTCCCTCAGTACTTACCCTCTGACAGTGCAGCACTCCCTCAGTACTGACCCTCTGACAGTGCGGCACTCCCTCAGTACTGACCCTCTGACAGTGTGGCACTCCCTCAGTACTGACCCCCTGACTGTGCGGCACTCCCTCAGTACTGACCCTCTGACAGTGCAGTGGTCCCTCAGTACTGACTGTCTGACAGTGCGGCACTGCCTCAGTACTGACCCTTCTGACAGTGCGGCACTCCCTCAGTTCTGACCCTCTGACAGTGCGACACTCCCACAGTACTGACCCTCTGACACTGCGGCACTCCCTCAGTACTTACACTCTGACAGTGCAGCGGTCCCTCAGTACTGACCCTCTGACAGTGTGGCACTCCCTCAGTACTGACCCTCTGACAGTGCGGCACTCCCTCAGTACTGACCCCCTGACTGTGCGGCACTCCCTCAGTACTGACCCTCTGACAGTGCGGCACTCCCTCACTGCTGATCCTCTGACAGTGCGGCACTCCCTCAGTACTGACCTTCTGACAGTGCGGCACTCCCTCAGTGCTGATCCTCTGACAGTGTGGCACTCCCTCAGTGCTGATTCTCTGACAGTGCGGCACTCCCTCAGTACTGACCCTCTGACAGTGCGGCACTCCCTCAGTACTGACCGTCTGACAGTGCGACACTGCCTCAGTACTGACCCTTCTGACAGTGCGGCACTCCCTCAGTTCTGACCCTCTGACAGTGCGACACTCCCACAGTACTGACCCTCTGACACTGCGGCACTCCCTCAGTACTTACACTCTGACAGTGCAGCGGTCCCTCAGTACTGACCCTCTGACAGTGTGGCACTCCCTCAGTACTGACCCTCTGACAGTGCGACACTCCCTCAGTACTGACCCCCTGACTGTGCGGCACTCCCTCAGTACTGACCCTCTGACAGTGCGGCACTCCCTCACTGCTGATCCTCTGACAGTGCGGCACTCCCTCAGTACTGACCTTCTGACAGTGCGGCACTCCCTCAGTGCTGATCCTCTGACAGTGTGGCACTCCCTCAGTACTGACCTTCTGACAGTGCGGCACTCCCTAAGTACTGACCCTCTGACAGTGCGGCACTCCCTCAGTACTGACCCTCTGACAGTGCGGCGCTCCCTTAGTACTGACCGTCTGAGAGTGCTGCTGGGTAATGGATACCCTCTGCCTGTGTTAACCTCCTTGGCCCCTGCAGCCTGGCCCACTCACCGCAGCCTGCTGCTCGCCCTCTCCCGTGAGGCAGCCTTACCTGGTTCAATGTGTTTGAACATCCTCTTCCAAACGGCATACTGCAGAGGGACATTGAATCCTCCCTGGCTCAGATCTATTGGCAATTCCTTCGGCTTCCTCAACAAGTTTCCCGACCTGTCAGGAACAGCGAGATTACAGATTCACCGAGAATTGATTATTACCGGTCGAGGAGAAAGTGTAAGGACCATGTCATGCAATGGCTATAGCTCCAGTGGAGGTGCAAGACTATAGGGCCCTGAGGGCCATGTGCAAACGTCATTGAAAGAGACATGACAGGGTTAGTGAGTGGGTAACAGTGCAGGAATTAGCTGGGCTTTATTAGTAAGGACATATTCTGGATTAGTGGTGCTGGAAGAGCACAGCAGTTCAGGCAGCATCCAAGGAGCTTCGAAATCGACGTTTCAGGCAAAAGCCCTTAGTAAGGACAGTTTACTAGAGCTCGGAGGTGGTGTTGAACTCGTGTTAAGACCGGCCTAGAGTTTTTGATGGTACTCTTGATGGACTTCAGGATGGATGTGAAGGCACTGGAGAGATTTAAGAGAGGAGGTTTCAGAGCATGAGATGCCAGCATTAGTGAGTGAAGAAATCTTAAACTCTTTGCAAACAGCTGATTTTGGTTTGTGGTTCCCATTTGGCTGCAATCTCACATTTCTGTTCTAAACTTCCCAACATTGGACAGGGTTTTATAAGGTCACTACTGGAAGACCAGTTAACGTTGAGCAAAGCTACTCTTTGGTGGCTGGGATGAGTCAGCACTTTTTTTTAGGGAGCGCATATAACCAGGCATCTCTGTGTGACTTAGCACAGAGCCTGGCTTTGAACAGAGTGCTGGGAGTTTCGAGATTGGGCAGGGGTGTGGAGTGATTAGGGGAAGGAAGTGCACCTCTGCTTGTGCTGCCAAATTTTTCACCCTTGATTAATCGGTTCCCGCTGCCTGGTGGGTGCAGGGAGCATTCCTGATGAAGGGCTTTTGCCTGAAACGTCGATTTTCCTGCTCCTCGGATGTTGCCTGACCTGCTGTGCTTTTTCCAACACCACTCTAACCTTGACTCTACCGCTTGATTACCTCATCTGCCCCTGGGTATTCCTTGCCCCCTAACCTTTATTTTAAAATTCTCTCTCTCTCTCTCCCTAGTTGTGAGCCTGGCTTGAACATCAAGTGGGGTTTAGGTGTAGACTATCCAAGGTTCAGACTAATGGTTAAAAGGTTTGACGTACTACAACGGCGCAGTTGATAAACAAGGAAACCAAACAAATAAACTGATTAAGGAGTTAGTAAAACACAGCCAGGATGCCAGGACAGGTTATGTGTCACGGCTACGGTATGTGGGAGTTCCTGGATGCCAGTACAGATGCCCCTTGGACAAACACATTTGCGGCTTAAGTGTTAAGGGTTAGGGGAGGTTTGGCTCAGAGTTAATGAGTTGGAGGTGGACATGCAGAGACTGAGACACATCAGGGAGAGGGCAAGTTACCCACTTGCTTTATACCAGAAGGCAGTCACACCCTTCGGGTAGGGTTTGATCAGCCTTTGCAGTGGTTTAGTAATTTTCTGGCTCTCTGGGGTGGTGGTGGGGAGCTGTAGGGTGGATGAGCAAACTGAGCATTGCTCCGGTGCAGATGAGCCATTCAAGTACGGGGAGCAACCAGGAATATCGCGGTTGTGGAGGAGAGTGAGTGGGAATGCCCCCATTTCTTTGCAGAAAGGCATGAGTCTAGATGACTCTGTTGCCTGTCCAGAGCCAGGACTCAGGACATCTCCTTATGGCCAGCAAGGAACTTGCAATGGCAGTCACGGTTCATGGAGCTGCTGACAACATACCTCGAACTAGGGAAAAGGTTAATGTGATGAGTTGGCACTGAATTAAGAAACAGAACCTCAGAGATGATCATCTCTGAGTTATGTGCAAATAAATTTAGAGAATTTAATACGTGGCTCTAAGACTGGGTGTAGGAGAAGAGGTTCAAGATTAGAGTGGTGTTGGAAAAGCACAGTAGGTCAGGCAAAAGCCCTTCATCAGGAAACATCTTGCTCCCCGGATGCTGCCTGACCTGCTGTGCTTTTCCAGCACCACTCTAATCTTGACTCTGATCTCCAGCATCTGGAGTACCCACTTTCACTTTAGAAGAGACCTTTAGTTCAAGGGCACCAGAACCAATACTAGGGAATGTGAGATCTGAACCTTTGGATAGTCTACACCTAACCCCCACCTGGTGTTCAAGCAAGGCTCACAACTAGAGAGGGAGAGAGAGAGAGAGAGAGAGAGAGAGAATATTTTAAAATAAAGGTTGGGGGCAAGGAATACCCTTGGGGCAGATGAGGTGAGCAAGCGGTAGAGTCAAGGTTAGAGTGGTGTTGGAAAAGCACAGCAGGCCAGGCAGCATCCGAGGAGCAGGAGAATTGATGTTTCAGGCAAAAGCCCTTCATCAGGAATGCTCCCCGGATGCTGCCTGAGCTGCTGTGTCTTTTCCAGCACCCCTATCTTGACTCTAATCTCCAGCTTCTGCAGTCCTCACTTTCGCCTGATCAAGCATTGGAGGCCAGGCGATAGAGAAAGATGGGTAATGATAGACCGTGACAGGGATGGATAGGGAGCAATAATCAGAGAATGTGTCAGCAAATAAGGCTAACCAACAACGAGATAAAAAGAACGGCCCTCTATTTGAGTGTATGTAGCATTAAAATCAAAGCGCATGTACTGAATGGAGAATGTCCATAAATAACTGCAATAAGTGAGTGTGATCTGATAGTTATTACAGAGATACAGCTACAGGATGACACGGATAGGGACCTGAATTTTGAAAGCTGGAGTATATTTAGGAAGGACAGGAGGCTAGGAAAAAGGGGTGTTTTTTTAAATGAATGATGGTATTAGCACATTAGAGAGTTAGGGAAAGCAGGATGTGGAAACAGTTCGGTTAGAGACGAGAAATAACAGAGTGAGAAGTCACTGACAGAACGGTGTGCTGGACTCCTATTGGTAACCACCCAGCAGGTGCAGCATAAACTGGATCTTATCAGAAAGATTTTAATCTGGAAAGTCAGGCAGGTGAAAGAAGGAGCTCAGCTAAAGTTTCTGGATAGTTTCTTGGAACAGCACATTCTGGGTCCCATCAGAGAGCAAGCTAGACTAAACCTGGCATTGTGCACTGAGATAGAATTAATTAATGATCTCCCTGGGCAGCAGCGATCACAACACCCTTTATTTACTTATGCACAGTCCACTTAAAGTCAGTCCCGGAAGTGAGGAGATTCTGAATCCACTGTTTATTCAGTTTTTTTCTATCCCCCGCACTACCACTGTGCAGCGGGAGTTATTAATCCAATTGAATTTTAAAGTGAATCTGAGGGAGAGAAGACTGAGTCCAATGCCAGCATTTTAAACTGAATTAAGGGCAATTAAGAGGGCAGGGGAGCAGAGTTAGATAAGGTGAGCTTGTAAACTATGTTAAAGGATAACTGAATAGAGATACAATGTTACGTATTTGAGGGGATACAGAATACACAAAATAGAAACATTCCAATGAGTAATGACAATCCCAGAAATGGACCCATTATCCATGTTTAAATTAAAAAAAAAACATTAAAGAGAGAAAGCACCTAAGTGCACAAAGACAGATCAGACATTTGGACAGAATATGATCAAAACAGAAATAATGATGAAAAGATTAATAAGAAGGAAAAAATAGTGAGAGAAAGCTAGATAAACATATAAAGCAGGCAGTGAGCGTTTCTATGAATATGCTGTATAAAGGTAAAAGAATGACTTTTGGTGGTTGACAAAGTAATTTGGGGGAATTAATGGAAACAAAGAGTTGCGAGATAAATTGAACATGTATTTTGTCTTCACCTTCACTGGAAATAACACAAGCTACATTCTGGAAGCTGCAGGAAATGGAATAGAGGGAGGGATCTAGGAAAATGATAAGCACCGGGTCAGTGAGACTGAACAAACATTTGGAGCTGCAGACTGATAAATTCCTCAGTCCCAAAGGAATTCATTCTCGGACCTTAAAACTCTTTAGTCAGCTAATTGATGCATCTAATTTTCTAAAATGCCTGAAAGGGCCATAACCAGGTCCAGGCAGCAGGCCATGGAAGGGGGTCGTTAGGGCCGACTGCCTGCCCCTCTTCTGCGGTTATGTCAGAGCCCGGGTGTCTCTGGAGAAGGAGCACGTGGTGTCCACCAGCACCCTGGAGTTGTTCAGGGAGAGGTGGGCACCGCAGGGAGTGGAGTGTATTATTTCCCCCTCTAATTTGATTTAATCCCTGCCCTTCCCTTCTCTATTTGATCATGTAGCATTGCCCTTTCTCTCTCGAGAAGGGCACTGCTTGTCACTGGTCGCTCGACTGTATCCTTTCTTCCTGGTGGTGGAATACAAATAAAGAATTACAGGCTTGTTGTACCTCACTGTGTCCGACACCTGCACACACATAACATGGGCCCTGGGGAAAAATAAGCACTACCGCTGTTAGGCCTTAGTGTGGGGGGAAATGTTTAAAAAAGGTGAAAAAAAAATGCCTGAGAGGCATCATTAGATTAGAACACACTGAATGTAACTCCTTTATTTAAAAAGGGAGGGAGATACCAAACAGGAAACTCCAGGCCATATGTGTTGTAGTGAGAATGTTAGAAGCCATTTTGAAGGACATTACATTACAGCCTATATTAGAATTCAATACACCATAGTTTTTCAAAGGGAAATCAGGTTGAACAAATTCATTGGAGTGCTTTGAAGAAATAACTTGCGCAGTGGGTAAAGGGGAAGCAGTGAGTGTTTTAGATATCCATAAGGCTTATGGTAACGTGCCACCTTAAAGGTTATTGTGGAAAATAAAGGTTTGTGGTATGGAGAGTAACATCGATAGAAACTTGGCTGGCTAATAACAGTAAGTATAAGGCAAGTCATTTCCTGCTTGGGAAGATGTGATGTGTGGTGTGTCACATGGAGAGGTGTTGGAGCCTGAATGTTTTAACCATTTTTATAAATGAAGCGTACCAAAGGTATGGTTGCTAAATTTTCAAATCACATAAAGTTAGGCAGAAAAATAAGCTGTGATGATGACAGAGGGAGGCTAAGTAAGAATCTAAATTGGTTCAGCGAGTATGCAAAGGCCTGGCGAATGGGGTATAATGTGGAAAGACGTGAAATTGCCCATTTAGTGTGAAGAAGCAGCGAGAGTCTGCAGAGCTCTGAGATGCAGAGGGATCTGGGTGAGCCAGGGCATGAATTGCAAAAGGCTAGTGTGCAGGTCCAGCAAGCAATGAGTTCTGCTTGAAACCAAGACTGTGTTGTAAACAGCACAAAGGGACTGTTGCCAGGAAAGAATGGAACAGCAGAAAAGGACACACACAGCGAGAGGTCACTCACTTGTCAAAAATCGCACCGATGTTCTAAAATACAAAGAAAGGGGGGAATGTCAGCACAAAACAGTGGCAGTGACGGGCAACCAAACTCAAAGCTGAACAGCATTCAATGCTTCATATTTATTCGTGATCAGGGTAACAGAGTCATACAGCACGGAAACAGACCCTTCGGTTCAACTGGTCTACACCGACAATGCTGTTAAACTGAACCAGTCCCACCTGCCTGCTCCTGGCCCACATCCCTCCATGTCCTTGCTATTGATGTACTTATCTGAATGTTTATTCGACATTGTAACTCTACTTGCAACCACTCCATCCTTAGCAAGTTCATTCCAAACACTCTGTATAAAAAGGTTGCCCCTCATGTCTCTCTCCTCTCACCTTAAAAATGTGCCCCCTGGGTTTGAACTCCCCCTCTCCAGGGCAAAGACCCTTGGCAGAACTGAAAATGTGTTGCAGGAAAAGCGCAGCAGGTCAGGCAGCATCCAAGGAGCAGGAGAATCGACGTTTCGGGCATGAGCCCTTCTTCAGGAATCCTTGGATGCTGCCTGACCTGCTGTGCTTTTCCAGCAACACATTTTCAGCTCTGATCTCCAGCATCTGCAGTCCTCACTTTCTCCTAAAAGACCCTTGGCAGGCCACCTTATCCATGCCTCGCATGATTTCACAAACCTCTGTAAGGTCACCCCTCAACCTCCTAAACTCCAGTGAAAAAACTCCCAGTCTTTTTCTACCTCTCAAACTCTCCATTCCTGGCAATATCCTGGTAAATCTTTTCTGACCCCTTCCCAATTTAATAATATCCTTCCTAGGACAGGACGACCAGAACTGGACACAGTACTCTAGAAGAGGCCTCACCAACGTCCTGTACAAACTCAATGTGATGTCCCAACTCCAATACTCCAAGGCCTGAACAATGAAGGCAAGCATGCTAAACATCTTCTTCAACTACTCTGTCTCCCAGTGGTGCAAGGTGGAAGGATTATGTGCCTGAACTCCTAAGTCTCCCTGTTCCATAACACTACCCAGGGCCCTACCATTAATGATCTAAGTCCTGTCCTTGTCTCTATTACCAAAATGCAATACCTCACTGTACTCAAATTAAGTGCTTAATGTCTGTAACCCAGTGGACTGTAGATTAACTGGACTGGTGCTGAGATTTCAATGGTTAAATTGTAAGGAGAGCTGACACATACTAAGGCTGTTGCCTCTGGAATTTTAAAGGTTAAATGGCAACATGGAAAAGAGGAGCAAGTGTAGGCCATTTGGACGATCAAGCCTGCATTCAGTATGATCATGACTGATTTTCCATCTGAAGGCCATATTTCCACTCTCTCTCCCCATATAGCCTTGACACATTTCAGAATCATACAATCATACACCACAGAAGAGGCCCTTCGACCTCTCAAGCCTCTAACCACCAAAAAAACACTACTACCTACACTGGTCCCACTTACCCACACTAGGCCATTGGCCTTCAACACTAAGACAGTTCAAGTATTCACCTTCTAAAGGTTGTGAGGTCTCCTGCCTTAACTATCCCCCTTCGGTAGTGCACTCCAGGCCCCCATTCCCCTCTGAGTGTAAGAACATTTCTCAAAATCGCCTCTAGGCCTCCTGCCTTCCACTTTAAATCTATTCCCCCTTGCTGTTGACCCTTCAGCTAAGGGGAACAGCTGATATCTATATCACCCTGTTCATGTTCCTCACAATTGTGTGCACCTCTCTGAGGTCCCCACCCACCCTTCTTGGCTCCAAAAGAAACATCCCAAGTTTATCCAGCTTCCCTTTAGAGATGGAATGCTCCCTCCCAAGCCATATGTGTTGACAAATGTATTTCGTTCTTAACTATATTCTGTGGCTTGGCCTCCACAGCCCTGGGTGTGAGAGAATTCCACACAGGTTTACAGGTTGATAGGATTGAAGTACTTAAGCTCCTAAGGGACGCAGTTGGTGGATGGAAGTCTGGGTTCCCGGGGCCCAGTTGAAATATTAGAAACAGATTTCTCAGGTCAGAGGTTAATGACCACCACTGCACACCAAAGGGTGCAGGAGGTCAGACCTCATTTCTGCAAACAGCAACTGAAGCTACATCATGGGTATGTGAATTGGAAGGGTTTGGAGGGATATGGGCCGCGTGCTGGAAGATGGGACTAGATTGGGTTGGGATATCTGGTCGGCATGGACGGGTTGGACCGAAGGGTCGGTTTCCAAGCTGTACATCACTATGACTCTATGACTCTAAGTATCTGTCAGAAATCCAGAAGGTTCTCTTAGTTGATTTGTTCGCTGGATGTGAGCCAACATTTATTATTCATCTCGAATCGCCTAAAGCTCAGTCAATAGTCAACCACATTGACTGTGGGCCTGAAGACACATGGAGACCAGGTCGGGTAAGGATGGCAGATCTGGTTTTCTGAAAGGGGTGTTAGTGAACCAGATGGGTTTTTACAACAATGGTTACACAGTCACCATCAGGGCCAGCTCTTTTATTCCGGATTTTTGCTAAATTCACATTTTAATCATCTTTCAGAGTGGGATTCAAACACAGAACATTGGTCAAGGTGGGGGATGGGGTGCTGAATGAAACGTTCAATGGCATTGCCACTGCCTTGTCTCTGTGTTGTATCACAGGGTAAATGGCACAGAGAGAGGTGCCATTCATATTCCACACAAGATGCCTCTCGAATTTCCTCATCCATCATGGCCCTCCGTCAACTGCTTGTGTAGCTTCTCCTTAAATCGGAAAGGGGTTCAGGACAACCGATGGGGTGGTGAGTTTGGGATTTTGGGGTCCCGAGCCTCAGTGGCCACCCCAGGGCTCTGATGGAGTTACAACTGCGAGCTACACTGACAGGGAAACCCTCGAACCTGGGCTGGAAGGCCATCAGTCTCGCATGCATTTCCACACCCCCTCCACCCCCTCACATTTGGAGTCGCAACAATTGCCACCTCTGGGACGCACTGCCTGATCCCCTCTGGGACGCACTGCCTGATGCCCTCTGGGACGCACTGCCTGATGCCCTCTGGGACGCACTGCCTGATGCCCTCTGGGACGCACTGCCTGATGCCCTCTGGGACGCACTGCCTGATCCCCTCTGGGACGCACTGCCTGATGCCCTCTGGGACGCACTGCCTGATGCCCTCTGGGAAGCACTGCCTGATCCCCTCTGGGACGCACTGCCTTTTGTGATTCTACACTGCCCACTTCATCCTGCGGGGGTGAATTTCACCTGCTTAACACCGACTGGATAAAGAGATTCTTCCCAAATTCCCCATTCGATTTCCTGCCTTATATTGACAGACTGTAGTTCCCCCAATGAGAGAAAACATTCTCTCTCGCCACCTGAATCCCAAATCTTTCAGAATTTCAGTCACATCTGTTAGGTCATCCCTCAGTCTTCACTTTTGCAAGTCCGAGTTGATCCAGCAACACAGTCCTTTCCCAATGTTTATACTATTATGGACAGGGCCAGAGCCACCCGCATCCCCCCCCCCTCCCCCCACCAAAAAACATTTCCAGACTCACACTTTGTTCATTGTTTTAACCCGGTGTAATGCGGATATTCCAGGAGGGATGCAGCTGCTAAAACCACTTTGTTTTAAACAAAACAGAATTTATTTACAGAATAGGTTAAACTACCCAAAGAACCCAGCAGATTAGCGCAGCAGGTCAGGCAGCATCCAAGGAGCAGGAGAATCGACGTTTCGGGCATGAGCCCTTCTCCCTGAAGGGCTCATACCCAAAAAGTCGATTCTCCTGTTCCCTGGATGCTGCCTGACCTGCTGCGCTTCTCCAGCAACACATTTTCAGCTCTGATCTCCAGCATCTGCAGTCCTCACTTTCTCCTCCAGCCCAGCAGATTACCCCACCTTAATGATGCTGCTCCCAACAATCCCCATAAACACACCTCCGCACAAAAGGTAAGATCAAACCCAGGGTCTTACAGGAGAGAGGGCAGAGAGAGAGAGAGAGAGAGGACCAGCCTGGATCTGCCTCTCAAGGTCCAGCAGCCTTAAAACTGCCTGACTGCTTTCAGTGAATAGCCATGCTGCTAAAGGTCAAATCAAATCAGGGAAAAGCTGAGCTGGGAGAACTGGCCGCTGCCCTTTCACTGTACAAGAGTTTTTTTTTTAAACTTGAAAGCCTTTTGCCTGAGGCAGTATCTGTTAGCTATAATCAAACTGGTCCTAAAACCCATCCAAGCCCAGACATTTCAGGACCTGTGCATTTATGACCTCCTGAGGGAAAAAAAATCCCAAGGACAACATAGTCTTGTTAAAGGAACAGCATCATCAACATGTCAACACATTTTCGGTATCATCTTTGTAAATCTTCTCTTCACCTGAGCCTCCTTGTCCTTTTTTAATAATATTGAGACAGAACTATACACACCAAGTGCTGGCTCTGCTCCTATCTGCACCATCAGTTCCCTGGATCCCATAACAACACTGGCCAAGGCTTGATACACGTTCAGTGCAAGCTCTCGATGGCCCCTTTAGAAATAAGGGGTGGCACTTGACTTGATTCAGTAAAAAGAAGTTCTGATGGTTAACTGCCAATCATCAGTAACTGGTGCATTCTTCAAGCTAGTGTCTTAACTAACCGAAGAATTAGTGTTCTCCTCTCATATAGCAAAAATTACTTGTTATATATAGCACATAAACAAACGTTATGGCCCATCTAGCCAATGCTACCCCCCCTCCCCCCCCCCGCCCCACACACACACCTAAATTCATCATCGCTGTCAATGTATCTTTAATATCTATTCATGGGAGATGGGCATCACTGGCTATGCCAGCATTTATTTCCCAAGGGGGCAGTTAAGCGTCAATCATGTTGCTGTGGGTCTGGAGTCACATGTTGGCCAGACCAGAGAAGGAGGGCAGATTTCCTTCCCTAAAGAGCATGAATGAACCACACGGGTCGCGACGCAATCTGCACTAGTTACCACTAGCTTCAAATGTTGGCTCCCCCTTTTGCAAAATGCCCTGATGAGTCACACGCTTTGTGAAATTGTGCCTATTCTTAAAATGAAGAGGCCCGTCTCCTCACCTTAAGCAAGGGGATATCTTCCTGCGGTAATTTCTTTTTAATATCCGAGATTAAGTGCTCGACGGTGACAGGGTTCCCTCCACTTTGAGTGGCGCTTTCTTCCAGCTGCTGCAGAAAATGCTCCTCTTGCATCTCGACCTGTCCCTTGATGGTGCCTTCCTCCTTCTCCAGAAACTTCCGCAGGTCGTTGAAAGCTTTTTCGATCTTTTCCCGGACGGCGTCTCCTTGATTCTGGGCGAAGGAACGCACGTCAGTACCACACAAAGACGAACCGGCCTTTGGGAACACCTCTCCCACCTCTCCCCCCACCAGCACCTTTTCCCATTGAGAGAGCTGAACCGGTGACCTCTACCTCCTGTCACCAGCAGGGGGCGGAGGAAGTCACCCAGCCGCTGTCCAGAGGAAGGGCAGGGGGATATGAGAGACAGCAGTTAGCTCTCCACCCAGGTCACAACGCACGTATTGCACCGTCACAGTCTCATAGCTGCTGGTGGGACCACACTGTGCAGAAAGTGGCTGCATAAATGCTTGGAAGGAGACAGTGGCACCGTGGAAACGTCACTGGAACAGCAGCTAGTTGAATTTAAATTGCATCAATAAGTCTGGAATTATGAACAAGTTGCAGTGACAGCATGTAGCATGGATTATTGGTTCACTAATCAGGGAGAGGATTCTGTTGCCCTTACCTGGTCTGGCCGATGTGTAAGGAGCTGGAGTAGGCCATTCAGCCCATCTGCTATTGAACACGGTCAGGGCTCATCTCATCTCAGCCTCAACTCGACTTTCCTGCCCGCTCCCCACAATTCTTGAAGCCACTGCTGATTAACTTTCTATTTCCTGCTCCTGAGATAGAGAATTCCACAGGTTCATGACCCTTTGAGAGACACAATTCTGCCTCATCTCTGTTTTAAATCCCCTAAAGCTATGACCTCGGGTTCTAGAATGGCAGCTGCTACTACGACCAAGACGTTGACCATGTTGCTGTGGGTCTGGAGTCATATGTTGGCCAGACCAGAGAAGGAGGGCAGATTTCCTTCGCTAAAGAGCATGAATGAACCACACGGGTCGCGACGCAATCTGCACTAGTTACCACTAGCTTCAAATGTTGGCTCCCCCTTTTGCAAAATGCCCTGATGAGTCACACGCTTTGTGAAATTGTGCCTCTTCTTAAAATGAAGAGGCCCGTCTCCTTACCTTCTACGCCAATCTCCAGTCACCTGGTATCATGGCCAAGTGCTGGCTCGGCTCCTATCTGCAACATCAGCTCCCTGGATCCCATACCAACGCCGGCCAGTGATTTTATGGGCGTATTGTGGAGACAGTCAATAGGCAGACCACATACTTCCGGAAAGATGACGACTCCAATAGAAATCGTGAGTCGACAGGCAGGAGGCTGGAAGAACACAGCAGGCCAGGCAGCATCAGGAGGGGGAGAAGTCGACATTTCGGGTGTAACCCTTCTTCAGGGGTGGAACAGACTCAAAGGGCCAAATGGCCTACACTCGCTCCTATTTCCTGTTTAGATGTAAAATTTGCAGCTTGATTTTACCTTATCGAGATCTCCCGCAATTCATTTTAATATGTATGGTGGAGGGGTCAGGGTAGCTCACTGTTTATCAAGGTCCTGAGCTTCTCCACCTCCTGACACTGCCTGGCTTGCTGTGTTCTTCCAGCCTCCTGCCTGTCCACTTTGGACCTGCTGTTTTTATTTTTTGCCTCTCCAGTAGAAATCGGGATCGGCCGAAGCGGTTTTTCAGGAAATTACATTTTGTCTTCTGGAGCACGAGCCGACACATATCGCAAAATGAAAGCATTCCAGCAGGAACCACAGATACCAATGTTGTGGGCTCAACGGTGTTGTGAGGCTCCTCTCACCGAATCTCCCCAAGACGAGGGACGGACAGTAAATGCTGGCGAGTCGGGTGCGCCCAGGAGTAAATTTAAAAAAAAACGCACACAGGCAGAGCAGAGGGGAACATAATTCCGGAGAGCTATAAGACAATAAGACAGAGTAAGGCCATTCGGCCCATTGAGTCCACTCTGCCATTCAATCACGGCTGATGGGCATTTCAATGCCACTTACCCAATTCACACCGATCAGGTACCACAACCTGCAATGTGTCATCATTAGATTGGAGCTGTCTCCCTCAGGGGAGTACACCAGCATTGACTCACTGCTACTGAGACTTTATAAAGCCCCGTTTACAATACTGTGTCCAGTTTTGGGCCCCACACCTCAGGAAGGATCTACTGGCATAGAAGCGTGTCCAGGGGAGATTCACACGGATTAACCCAGCGAATGGTAGGTTTAACATATAATTGAACAGCTGAGGATCCTGGGATTGTATACATTACAGTTCAAAAGGTTGAGGGGAGATCTAATAGAAACTTACAGGATAATGCATGGTTTGGAAAGGGTGGATGCTGGGAATTTGTTTCCGTTAGGTGGGGAGACTAGGACCATGGGCACAGCCTCAGAATTAGAGGGGGTCAATTTAGAATGGAAATGAGGAGACATTTCTTCAGCCAGAGAGTGGTGGGCCTGAGGAATTCATTGCCACGGAGCACAGTGGAGGCCGGGACGTTAAATGTCTTCAAGGCAGAGAATGACAAATTCTTGATCTCACAAGGAATTAAGGGAATACAGGGAGAGTGCGGGTAAATGGCGTTGAAATGTCCATCAGCCATGATTGAATGGCGGAGTGGACTCGATGGGCCGAATGGCCTTACTTCCACTCCTATGTCTTATGGTCTTACAGTCCGCCCGATAGCTCTCTGGAATTACATTCCTGTTTACTTTACATGAGAAATATAACTTGAGGACCGAGGGTAGACCTTATAGGATTGTTATGAGGAGAAATTTCTTCACCCAGAGAGTGGAATTCACTTCTACAGAAAACACTTGAGGCCAAGAAAGAATTGGATATAGCACTTAGGGTTAAAGGAGTCAAAGGAGAAGCAGGAACAGGGTACTGAGTTGGATGAACAACTATGCTCACAATGAATGGTGGAATAGACTCAAAGGGCCGAATGGCCGACACCTGCTCCTATTTTCTATGTTTAGATGTAAAACTGGCTTCAAATTTTGATTGTTTTTTAACCTGCTGTACCTACCAAAATCTACCGCAATTCATTTTAATGTGTATGATGGAGGGCTCAGGGCTGTTCACTGTTCAACAATGCCCTGAAAGAATGGCCGAGGGAACGCTTAGCATCGACCTGAGAAGGGAGGTGGGTTTTGAAAGTCTGAAAATAGCACCACCGACAGTGCAGCACTCCTGCACCGGACGTCACCATGGATTGTCAGTTCCAGCGTGGGAGCTTTGTGGTTTGTGATCACTGATATTTGTGGTTCCTGGTGGAATATGTTTTATGTAGCGATGTGACATGCTCCAGAAGATAAAATGTAACTTCCTGAGAACTGTTTCAGCTGTATCAACCATCATTGAGGTGTCTTGGCAAGGGAGGGGAGAGAGAGAGAGGTGAAGGAGCCAGGGAAACAGAAAGGGTGAGGGTGGAAAGGTTCGAGAGAGAGAGAAGGCGAGAGGAAGAAGGCAAGAGGACGGGGGAGAGAGAGAGAGAGAGAGAGCGGAGGAGAGCACGGGTTAGAGAGAGAGAAGACGAGGGGTGGCGAGGGTGACGAGAGATGGGCCGGAGTGAGAGGACTTGTCAGAGTAACAGAGAACAAGAGCAAAAGCAACAAGTGAGAACGGGAGATTGAGAAGTAAAGGGAGAGAAAGAAGGAAACAGAGAGAGAGAGAGAAGGTCCTGGAAAGGGAGAGATGTGAGGAAGAAAAGAGAAACAGCAATAGGAAGGGAGGGGGAGGGAAAGAGAGAGAGAGGGGCAAATTACTGAAGGGTGCAAGGACTATTGAGTAGTGGTATAGGGCAAGTTCGAAAGCCTTATAGAAGTAATGTGATTAAGGGCAAAGAGGGGACAAATTTCCAAAGACAACTTTCTTGACAATGCTTCTGCTCAACCAGGAAAGAGACGTTGCTTCATCTGGCCCTGAGGGAGGAATCAAATGGATCAAGTGTCAGTGGGAAAGACTTAGGGGACTGTGAACATTGTATCTGAAGGTTCAGGTTAGCTGTGGAAAAGACCAAGGAGGAAGCTAGATTAAAAACACTTAATCATAAGGTGGTTGATTTCAATCGATTGAGAATACAGCTGTCTCAGACAAATTGGGATGAGCCACTTACAGTCGGAGTGAGTCGGCAGGGGGGGGGGGGGGGGGGTGAGTATGCAGGAAACCAAGGCTGGAGTTGGATAGTGAGATAAAACAGCAAAATGGTATGTTTGACCAACACTAGGTTGTAACAGAAAGTCGAATATTCAAAGCTCAGAGGGTCAGTGGCATAAAGATGAGAGGCAAAGAGGGAGCAGGAGAAAACATGGGCAGTTAATTAAAATGGGAATCTAAATGCCTGCTTGAGGTACTTAAATGGCAAAAGGTTGGAAAAGAAGAGATGGGAACAATTAGGAAGGGGGGGGGAGAGAGAGAGACACTGAGGACATGGCCGTGGTAATACATGCCAGGAGGAAATTGAAGTTAAAGTCGGAGTCAAGGTGGAAGGTGGTGTTGTTGCAGTAATGTCATCAGACTAGACTCCCAAGTTAATATGGTCCAAATTCCAATACAGCAATTGGTGCAGTTTAAATTCAACTAATTAATACCTGGAAGTGAAATCAAGACTTAGAATTATAAGGAGCTAACCATCAGTTGGTATGAAACAAACATTTACATATTTCATTAATACCCTTTTGGACAGGGAATCTGCCAACTTTCTCTGGTCTGCATGTGACTTCAAACCCACAGCAAAAAGTGGTAACCTGCCTTCTGAATGGCTCAGCAGGCCGACTTCTCCAGGGCAACAAGTACTGGCCTTGCAAGTGATACCCACATCCTGTACACAGGCTAATTAACTGAGCCACTGGATGGCTGAGTGATTGAGTAAGAGGAGGCATTGGAAGGGCTGGGTGTACTTAATTCCAAAGGACCCAATAGGATGCAAGGGAAAGTAATGGTGTAAATTGTGGATGAGATTAACAGTCACTTGACAAATATAGATTGATTTACTCCTTGTTCACACCATCGATAGGACCAGTTACCTTCAGACAGTGTTGGTGAGTTGCCTCCTTGAACTACTGCAGTCAGTAGTGGCTGGGGCAGGGGGAGAAAATACACCCTCAGGGCTATTAGGAAGGGAGTACAAAATGTTTTGACCCAAGGCAATAAAGGAACAGTGATATAGTTCCAAGCCCATGTGGAATGGAACTTGGAGGGGAATTTGTGGATGACCCTATTTCCATGTATCTGCTACCGTTGACTTGCAAAATGTTAGAAGCCATGAGTTTTGAAAGGGACTATCAAGGGAGGCTTGTTGAGTTGTGCACTGCATCTTGTAGATGGTTCACACTGTCCATTCCTGGGGAAGGCAGGTGATTGGATGCTGGACTGCTTTGTCCTGGAGTGTTGTTGGGGCTGTACTCATCCAGGCAAGTGGGGAGTATTCCATCACACTCCTGACTTGCACTTTGGGGACAGGCTGTGGGGAGTCAGGAGGTGAGCTATACACCACAGAATTGCCAGCCTCTGATCTGTTCTTGTAACCACTGCATTTATATGGTCAAGTTCGGTTTCTGCTCGATGGTCACCCTGCAGCATGTTAATGAGTCATAGAGTCGTAGAGATGTACAGCACGGAAACAGACCCTTCGGTCCAACTCGTCCATGCTGACCAGATATCCCTACCTAAACTAGTCCCACTTGCCAGCACTTGGTCCAAACTCTTCCTATTCATATGCCCATCCAGATGCCTTTTAAATGCTGTAATCGTACCAGCTTCGAACAGTTCCTCTGGCAGCTCATTCCATATACGCACGACCCTCTGTGTGAGAAAAGTTGCCCCTTAGGTCCCTTTTTATCTTTCCCCTCTTACCCTAAACTTTAACCCTCTAGTTCTGGACTCCCCCACCCTAGGGAAAAGACCTTGTTTGTTTATCCTATCCATGCCCTAATAGCAGTCGGGTGATTGAAGGACTCATAGGCTGACAGATTTTGGAAAAATGCAGATGGAGCAGGATTGTGGGTATGGGTGACTTCAACTTTCCCATTATTGACTGGAACCTCCTTAGTGCGGGTGGTTTGGATGGAGCTGTTTTTGTCAGGTGTGTTCAGGAGGGTTTCCTTACTCAGTATGTAGACAGACCGACGAGGGGAGAGGCCATTTTGGATTTGGAGCTTGGCAATGAGCCAGGACAGGTGTCAGATCTTGTGGTGGGAGAGCACAGTGACCACAACTGCCTCACATTTACCACAGCCTTGGAGAGGGAAAGGAGCAGTTACCAAGGGAGATATTTAATTGGGAATAAGGAAATTATGACGCTATCAGACAGGAGTTGTGAAGTACAGACTGGGAGCAATTGTTCCACAGAAAGGGCACAGCAGCCATGTGGAGACTATTTAAGGAGCAGTTGTTGCGAGTGATGCACAAATTTGTCCCTCTGAGACAGGTAAGAAGGGGTAAGATTAAGGAGCCTTGGATGACGAGAACAGAGGAACTTCTCGTCAAAAGGAAGAAGGCAGTTTATGTAAGGTGGAGGAAGCAAAGATCCAGCACAGCTTTACAGGATTACAGGCTTGCGAGAAAGGAGCTCAGAAATGGACTGAGGAGAGCCAGGAAGGGGCATGAAAAAGGTTTGGCAGGAAGGATTAGGGAGAACCCAAAGGCATTTTACTCATACATGAGGAATAAGAGAATGATTAGGGAGAAGGTTGTGCCAGTCAGGGATAGCGTAGGGAACTTGTGTGTGGAGTCTGAGCAGATAGGGGAAGCCCTAAATGAGTTTTTTGCTTCAGTTTTCACTAAAGAATGTTGAGAATGGGAACTTTGAGGAGCTGGGATACAGTCTTGACCAGACCAAGATTGATGAAGTCGATGTACAAGAGATTTTGCCAAACATTAAGATTGATAAGTCCCCAGGGCCAGACCAGATTTATCCCAGGCTGCTCCAGGAAGTGAGAAAGGAGGTTGCTAAGCTGCTGGCAAAGATCTTTGCTTCCTCACTCTCCACGGGAGTCATACCAGAGGATTGGAGGGTGGCAAATGTTGTTCCTCTGTTCAAGAAGGGGAATAGGGAAATCCCTGGCAATTACAGACCAGTCAGTCTTACATCTGTGGTCAGCAAAGTTTTGGAAAGAATTCTGACGGATAGAATTTATGACTATTGGGAAAAGCATAGCGTGATTAAAGACAGTCAGCATGGTTTTGTAAGGGACAGGTCATGCCTAACAAACCTTATTGAGTTCTTTGAGAGGGTGACAAGACAGGTTGACGATGGTCGAGCAGTGGATGTGGTGTATATGGACTTCAGCGAGGCATTTGATAAGGATTCCCATGGTAGGCTCATTCATAAAGTCAGGAAGTATGGGATACAGGGAGATTTGGCAATCTGGATTCGGGATTGGCTGGCTGACTGAAGACAGAGAGTGGTTGTAGATGGAAAGAATTTTGCCTGGAAGTCAGTGTTGAGTGGGCTCCTGCAGGGGTCTGTTCTTGGGCCTCTGCTCTTTGTAGTTTTATAAATGACTTGGATGAGGAGGTTGAGGGGTGGGTTAGTAAATTTGCAGATGACACAAAGGTTGGAGGTATCGTTGATAGTATAGAGGGCTACTGCAGGCTGCAGCATGACAGGATGCAGAGCTGGGCTGAGAAATGGCAGGTGGAGTTCAACCTGGGTAAATGCGAAGTGATGTATTTTGGAAGGTGGAAATCGAATGCTGAAAATAGGATTAAAGACAGGATTCTTGGCAGTGTGGAGAAACAGAGGGATTAGATTAGATTACTTACAGTGTGGAAACAGGCCCTTTAGCCCAACAAGTCCACACCAACCTGCTAAAGCGCAACCCACCCATACCCCTACATTTACCCCTTCACCTAACACTATGGGCAATTTAGCATGGCCAATTCACCTGACCTGCACTACTTTGGACTGTGGGAGGAAACCGGAGCACCCGGAGGAAACCCACGCAGACACGGGGAGAATGTGCAAACTCCGCACAGTCAGTCGCCTGAGGCGGGAATTGAACCCAGGTCTCTAGCACTGTGAGACAGCAGTACTAACCACTGTACCACCGAGGTCTTCAAAGCTACCGCCCACATGGATAGGGTTGTTAAGAAAGCATATGGTGTTTTAGCTTTCATTAACAGGGGGATCAAGTTTAAGAGCTGTGAGGTTTTGCTGCAGCTCTACATGACCCTGGTGAGACCACACTTGGAATATCGTATCCAGTTCTGGTCGCCCTACTATAGGCTTTGGAGAGGGTGCAAAGAAGGTTTACCAGGAAGATGCTTTATGAAGAGAGGTTGACTAAGCTCGGACTTTTCTCTCTGGAGAGAAGGAGGAAGAGATGTGACCTGATCAAGGTATACAAGGTAATGAGAGGCATGGATGGGGTCAATAGCCAGAGACGTTTCCCCAGAGCAAGAGTGACCAGCATGAGGGGGTCATAGTTTTAAGGTGTTAGGAGGAAGGTATAGAGGAGACATCAGAGGTAGGTTCTTTACGCAGAGAGTTGTGAGCACATGGAATGCGTTGCCAGTGGTGGTGGTGGAAGCAGAGTCATTAGGGACATTTAAGCGACTGCTGGACATTCACATGGATAGCAGTGAGTTGAGGGGTGTGTAGGTTAGGTTATTTTATTTTAGATTAGGAATAATCCTCGGCACAGCATCGTGGGCCAAAAGGGGTGTGTTCTGTGCTGTACTTTACTATGTCCCGTGCCCCTCATGATTTTGTAAACCTCTGTAAGGTCACCCCTCAGCCTCCGACGCTCCAGGGAAAACAGCCCCAGCCTGTTCAGCCTCTCCCTGTAGCTCAAACCCTCCAACCCTGGCAACATCCTTGTAAGTCTTTTCTGAACCCTTTCAAGTTTCACAACATTTTTCCGATAGGAAGGAAATGAGAATTGCGCGCAATATTCCAGCAGTGGCTTAACCAACGTCCTGTACAGCCGCAACATGGTGGAAGATTCAGTGATGTCAATGCCATTGAACGTCAGGGGGAAGCTGGTTAGAGTCACCCTTGTTGGATACAATCATTGCCTGACATTTGAACAGCAAGGATATTGTCCAGACCTTGTCGCGTTTGGACACGGACTGCTTCAGTATCCGAGGACTCGCGAATGGTGCTGAATGGTGCAATCAGTGAACATCCCCACTTCCGGCCTTAAGATGGAGGAAAGGTCATTGATGAAGCAAAGGCAAAACTTGGAGGAACTCAGCAGGTCTAACAGAGCCTGTAATGCCACCTGACCTGCTGAGCTTCTCCAGCACTTTCTGTCTTAATCTCAGATTTCCAGCATCCACAGTATTTTTTTTTTGCTTTTAATTTTCATTGACAAAGCAGCTGGAGCTGGTTGGGCCCACAAGGTCACTCTGAGGACCATCTGCAGCGTTGCCCTGGGACTGAGGTGATTAACCTCCAAATAACCAATGACCTTCCTTTGCACAGGATACGCCATCATTCAGCAGAGAGTGGGCCCCCTATTCTCATTGACTGCAATTTTCAAAGGAATCTTCATGTTCGATCCAAAGTCTTAAGAAGACCTGGAGACAAAAACCCATCCAGGTTTCGTTAGGAACCGAGGAAACCCAGCATGGATTTTGCAAAGGCAAGTCAAATAGAACTAACTTAACTGAATATTTTTCTGAGGTGAGGGAAGGCTGATGGGGATAATGAGTCAAGCAGCCACACAATTGGGTTGCCAGCAATCCAGAAGGCGCATGGCATTAAAAGGGAAAGTGACAACATAGAAACACAACTATTGTGAGCTGTGAGGAGGGTAGTGACAGTGAACACTGATGGACAGACAAATAGCCAAAGGAATTTTACAGAGAAATGCAAAGCAATCACAGAGGGAGCGTAGAAGCACTTGAGATATAATATTTAAAAAAGGGGTACACAGTGAGACATGGAGAGAGGAAGAGAAGGCGCGGGAAATTTTCAAAGGTTTGGTGGCAGTCTGTCAGATAAAGCAGTTGCCGGCTTGTTGTAAAAGTACAGTTGGAGGAAATCAGTGAGCTGGGAAATGGACAGTGTGTGAGATTCTGTGTCACTTTGTGTGTGTTTGCCTGTGTGTTTGTTCATGTGTCTGTTCCTGTGTGTGTTTGCGCACGTCTGTGTGTTGGCCTGCGTATTTGTGCTTATGTGCGTGTGTCTGTGTTTGCCTGCGTGTCTGTCTTTGTGTGTATTTGTGCATATGTCTGTGTGTTTGCCTGTGTGTTTGTGTGTGTGTGTGTGCATCTGTTTGTGTGTGTTTGTGTGTGTGTGTGTGTGTGCGCGTCTGTCTGTGTGTGTTTGTGTGCATTTGGCTGTCTGCCTGTGCTGGGGTGTCTTGAAGTGGTTCATATGTGGAATGAACTTCCAGAGGAAGTCATGGATGTGGGTGCTGTGACAAAGTTTAAAAGACTTTTGGATAAGTCCATGAATAGGAAAGCTTTGGAGGGACATGGGCTAGGAGCAGGCAGGTGGGACTGGTTCAGTTTGGAAATATGTCAGCATGGATTGCTTGGACCAAAGGGTTTGATTCTGTGCTGTATGACTCTATGATTCTAGTCCACTTACAAGGAGGGGACGGTAACAATTCAGCACTGAAGCCTTGTGTTACACTATATTATGAGGAAGAGCTAATCTCCTCACGTCCCCCACAGGAGGTTGGGGGATGATGTTGGAGGTTTCTGTTCCTTATTTGGTCACGAGATGAGGCCATCACTGGCCAGGCAGCATTTATTGTATTGTTCTGTCCCTAATTGCCCTGAGGGCAGTTAAGAGTCAACCCCACCGCTGTGGGTCTGGAGTCACATCTCGGCCAGACCAGGTAAGGATGGCAGTTTCCTTCCTTAAAGGACATTAGTGAAGCAGATGGGGATTCCCCCCACTCCCCCTCTCCGCCCACAACACTGGGTTATTTTCCAACAATCGACAAGTCATCATGAGACTCTTAATTCCAGATTTTACTGAGTTCAAATTACACCAACTACCATGGCCGGATTCAAACCCAGGGCCCCGGAATATTACCTGGGTCTCTGGGTTAACTGTCCAGCATTAATATCACTAGGCCATCACCTCCCCTAGTGAACTAATGTGGTTATAATCTCTCCAAAAAAAAAAGACCACTCGTATGAATTTCCTGGCACCATTCTTCCCTTCTCATTGTACGATGCACGATTGTGAAGAGGACTTGATCAGATGGGTAGGGGGGGGATCTGGTTATCTCTCCAGAGGGGAGGGGGTGCAGAGCGCAGTCCCAGGATAAACACAGCAAACACTGAAGACAGAGTATCTGTGGGATTCTTTGCCCAAAGGGGATTATGGACGCTCCCATCAATGAAGATGTTTAAGGCAGGGCTCGAGATAGCTTTGGTCTCTCAGAGACTACGAAGGGGGCACGGAAGCCTGAGATGAGACGTGACCAGATTGAGTGGTGGAGCACTTTGGTGATTGACAGGGGTCTCCTGCTCCTGCGTCATGAGCCTTTACGTTCCAGAGCTTCTCTCGAAGCTCTGCTCTTGTAGGGAGAGCCACCTCAGAGCGCTACCAATCCTTTCAGCTACTCTCAAAGTGTGAGGTCCCAGTGACACCAGGGGCTGACCACTTCAGGCAGAAACTGGCCAGTTATTTCTCGATTCTCTCCTTGCCGCTTCCCGTCAGATTCCAGCAGTCCTTTCAAGAAAAATAAGCGAGGTTTCACTATCTTTATCCGGTTTCTCGTCCTGAGGCGTGAGGTCAGTAATTGCAACTTTTTTGAACTATTCGGACCACAAGGAGTGTGAAAAACAAACCAGGAGTAAACAGCTATCAACATCTGTTTGAAAAGACACTCTGACACACTTTTCAAGTAAGTGTACAGTCCATCGTTGCACAGCCGGGGACAGAGAGAGATGGATTTGTGTTCATATAAAGCCCCAGCAGGTTGCACAGGAATGCCACAGAATCACTCTCATTACTTCTGGGAGTCTTACAGTCAAACCTTTACACAGACACTGTCGGTGCTGTTGTTTAGTGGTCAGGAGTCATGGGGGGGAGGAGTGGGGGAGGTGTGTGGGGTGGGGGAGTGCAGACATGAAGGTGGAGTGGAGATCACAGCTAGATCAGCCTCCATCTTACTGGATAGTGGGACAGCTTCCAATGGCCTAGTCTTTCTGACAATCATGCGTGGGACGTGAGCGTCCCTGACTGGCTCAGCATTTATTCCCCACTTCTCGTTGCCCCTTGAGAAGGTGCCTGCTTGAAATGCCACAGTTCACCTGCCTTGGTGTGACCCACAATGCCATGAGGGAGGGAGCTGAAAATGTGTTGCTGGAAAAGCTCAGCAGGTCAGGCAGCATCTCCTGCACCTTGGATACTGCCTGACCTGCTGCGCTTCTCCAGCAACACATTTTCAGCTCTGATCTCCAGCATCTGCAGCCCTCACTTTCTCCATGAGGGAGGGAGCCCAGGAGTTTGACCCAGCGACAGTGAAGGAGCGCCGATACATTTTCAAGTCAGGGTGGTGAGTGGCTTGGAGGGAAACTTGGGGGTGGGGGGGGGGGCGGGTGTTGTTCCCCTGTATCTGCTACCCTCATCCTTCTAGATGGAAGTCGTCGTGAGTTTGGAAGATGCTGCCGGAGGAGTCTTAGCGATCACTCCTTTAACTCAGCCCTACATTCCCATACTATGCCTCACACATTTAGTTAGTTTGCCCTCTCATATTGACCTGTATTGTTTGCCTTAGCCAATCCCTGTAGTAGTTAGTTCCACAGTCTCACCACCCTCTGGGTGAAGAGGTTTCTCCTGAAAGCCCCAGTGAATGGATTACTAATGCTCTTAGACTGATAACAAATCCAGAAAATTATGGTTACTTATGGGGAGCGGTGGTGGGGGGGGGGGGTACCAATGGTGGTGTATCTGCCAGTGGGAGGCAGCTCAATGCAGCCACATTTGCTACTTGGCTTCCTGACGGCCGGCCAACTTGTAATTATATGCACTTAGAATTAGCACTTAATTCCCTTTGTTCCCTGCGTGTCGCGGTGACAATATGCCCTTTGTACCCTGTGTGTCACTGTGACAATGTGCCCTTTGTTCCCTATGTGTCACTGTGACAATGTGCCCTTTGTTCCCTATGTGTCGCTGTGACAATGTGCCCTTTGTACCCTGTGTGTCGCTGTGACAATGTGCCCTTTGTACCCTGTGTGTCACTGTGACAATGTGCCCTTTGTTCCCTATGTGTCACTGTGACAATGTGCCCTTTGTACCCTGTGTGTCGCTGTGACAATGTGCCCTTTGTACCCTGTGTGTCACTGTGACAATGTGCCCTTTGTACCCTGTGTGTCACTGTGACAATGTGCCCTTTGTTCCCTATGTGTCACTGTGACAATGTGCCCTTTGTACCCTGTGTGTCACTGTGACAATGTGCCCTTTGTTCCCTATGTGTCACTGTGACAATATGCCCTTTGTACCCTGTGTGTCGCTGTGACAATGTGCCCTTTGTACCCTGTGTGTCACTGTGACAATGTGCCCTTTGTTCCCTATGTGTCACTGTGACAATGTGCCCTTTGTACCCTGTGTGTCGCTGTGACATTGTGCCCTTTGTTCCCTGTGTGTCGCTGTGACAATGTGCCCTTTGTACCCTGTGTGTCGCTGTGACCGTGTGCCCTTTGTACCCTGTGTGTCACTGTGACAATGTGCCCTTTGTTCCCTGTGTGTCGCTGTGACAATGTGCCCTTTGTACCCTGTGTGTCACTGTGACAATGTGCCCTTTGTTCCCTGTGTGTCGCTGTGACCATGTGCCCTTTGTTCCCTATGTGTCACTGTGACAATGTGCCCTTTGTTCCCTGTGTGTCGCTGTGACAATGTGACCTTTGTACCCTGTGTGTCACTGTGACATTGTGCCCTTTGTTCCCTGTGTGTCGCTGTGACAATGTGCCCTTTGTTCCCTGTGTGTCGCTGTGACATTGTGCCCTTTGTTCCCTGTGTGTCGCTGTGACAATGTGCCCTTTGTTCCCTGTGTGTCGCTGTGACATTGTGCCCTTTGTTCCCTGTGTGTCGCTGTGACAATGTGCCCTTTGTTCCCTGTGTGTCGCTGTGACAATGTGCCCTTTGTTCCCTGTGTGTCACTGTGACAATGTGCCCTTTGTTCCCTGTGTGTCGCTGTGACAATGTGACCTTTGTACCCTGTGTGTCACTGTGACAATGTGCCCTTTGTTCCCTGTGTGTCGCTGTGACCGTGTGCCCTTTGTTCCCTATGTGTCACTGTGACAATGTGCCCTTTGTTCCCTGTGTGTCGCTGTGACCGTGTGCCCTTTGTTCCCTATGTGTCACTGTGACAATGTGCCCTTTGTTCCCTGAGTGTCACTGTGACAATGTGCCCTTTGTTCCCTGTGTGTCGCTGTGACAATGTGCCCTTTGTTCCCTGTGTGTCACTGTGACAATGTGCCCTTTGTACCCTGTGTGTCGCTGTGACAATGTGCCCTTTGTTCCCTGAGTGTCACTGTGACCGTGTGCCCTTTGTTCCCTGTGTGTCGCTGTGACAATGTGCCCTTAGTTCCCTGTGTGTCACTGTGACAATGTGCCCTTTGTTCCCTGTGTGTCACTGTGACAATGTGCCCTTTGTTCCCTGTGTGTCACTGTGACAATGTGCCCTTTGTACCCTGTGTGTCGCTGTGACAATGTGCCCTTTGTTCCCTGAGTGTCACTGTGACCGTGTGCCCTTTGTTCCCTGTGTGTCGCTGTGACAATGTGCCCTTTGTTCCCTGTGTGTCGCTGTGACAATGTGCCCTTTGTTCCCTGTGTGTCACTGTGACAATCTGCCCTTTGTTCCCTGTGTGTCACTGTGACAATGTGCCCTTTGTTCCCTGTGTGTCGCTGTGACAATGTGCCCTTTGTTCCCTGTGTGTCGCTGTGACAATGTGCCCTTTGTACCCTGTGTGTCACTGTGACAATGTGCCCTTTGTTCCCTGTGTGTCGCTGTGACAATGTGCCCTTTGTACCCTGTGTGTCACTGTGACAATGTGCCCTTTGTTCCCTGTGTGTCGCTGTGACAATGTGCCCTTTGTACCCTGTGTGTCACTGTGACAATGTGCCCTTTGTTCCCTGTGTGTCGCTGTGACATTGTGCCCTTTGTTCCCTGTGTGTCACTGTGACAATGTGCCCTTTGTTCCCTGTGTGTCACTGTGACAATCTGCCCTTTGTTCCCTGTGTGTCACTGTGACAATGTGCCCTTTGTTCCCTGTGTGTCGCTGTGACATTGTGCCCTTTGTTCCCTGTGTGTCACTGTGACATTGTGCCCTTTGTTCCCTGTGTGTCGCTGTGACAATGTGCCCTTTGTTCCCTGTGTGTCGCTGTGACATTGTGCCCTTTGTTCCCTGTGTGTCACTGTGACAATCTGCCCTTTGTTCCCTGTGTGTCACTGTGACCGTGTGCCCTTTGTTCCCTGTGTGTCACTGTGACAATGTGCCCTTTGTTCCCTGTGTGTCGCTGTGACAATGTGCCCTTTGTTCCCTGTGTGTCACTGTGACAATGTGCCCTTTGTTCCCTGTGTGTCACTGTTACAATGTGCCCTTTGTTCCCTGTGTGTCGCTGTGACAATGTGCCCTTTGTTCCCTGTGTGTCGCTGTGACAATGTGCCCTTTGTTCCCTGTGTGTCGCTGTGACAATGTGCCCTTTGTTCCCTGTGTGTCGCTGTGACAATGTGCCCTTTGTTCCCTGTGTGTCACTGTGACAATGTGCCCTTTGTTCCCTGTGTGTCACTGTGACCGTGTGCCCTTTGTTCCCTGTGTGTCGCTGTGACAATGTGCCCTTTGTTCCCTGAGTGTCACTGTGACCGTGTGCCCTTTGTTCCCTGTGTGTCACTGTGACAATGTGACCTTTGTTCCCTGTGTGTCACTGTGACAATGTGCCCTTTGTTCCCTGTGTGTCGCTGTGACAATGTGCCCTTTGTTCCCTGTGTGTCGCTGTGACAATGTGCCCTTTGTACCCTGTGTGTCGCTGTGACAATGTGCCCTTTGTTCCCTGTGTGTCGCTGTGACAATGTGCCCTTTGTTCCCTGTGTGTCGCTGTGACAATGTGCCCTTTGTTCCCTGTGTGTCGCTGTGACAATGTGCCCTTTGTTCCCTGTGTGTCGCTGTGACAATGTGCCCTTTGTTCCCTGTGTGTCGCTGTGACAATGTGCCCTTTGTTCCCTGTGTGTCACTGTGACAATCTGCCCTTTGTTCCCTGTGTGTCACTGTGACAATGTGCCCTTTGTTCCCTGTGTGTCGCTGTGACAATGTGCCCTTTGTTCCCTGAGTGTCACTGTGACCGTGTGCCCTTTGTTCCCTGTGTGTCACTGTGACAATGTGACCTTTGTTCCCTGTGTGTCACTGTGACAATGTGCCCTTTGTTCCCTGTGTGTCGCTGTGACAATGTGCCCTTTGTTCCCTGTGTGTCACTGTGACATTGTGCCCTTTGTTCCCTGTGTGTCACTGTGACAATCTGCCCTTTGTTCCCTGTGTGTCGCTGTGACAATGTGCCCTTTGTTCCCTGTGTGTCACTGTGACCGTGTGACCTTAGTTCCCTGAGTGTCACTGTGACCGTGTACCCTTTGTACCCTGTGTGTCACTGTGACAATGTGCCCTTTGTTCCCTGTGTGTCGCTGTGACCGTGTGCACTTTGTTCCCTGTGTGTCGCTGTGACAATGTACAATTTGTTCCCTGTGTGTCGCTGTGACCATTTGCCCTTTGTTCCCTGTGTGTCACTGTGACAGTGTGCCCTTTGTACCCTGTGTGTCACTGTGACAATGTGCCCTTAGTTCCCTGTGTGTCGCTGTGACAATGTGCCATTTGTTCCCTGTGTGTCACTGTGACAGTGTGCTCTTTGTACCCTGTGTGTCACTGTGACAATGTGCCCTTAGTTCCCTGTGTGTCGCTGTGACCATTTGCCCTTTGTACCCTGTGTGTCGCTGTGACCAATTGCCCTTTGTTCCCTGTGTGTCACTGTGACAGTGTGCCCTTTGTACCCTGTGTGTCACTGTGACAATGTGCCCTTTGTTCCCTGTGTGTCGCTGTGACAATGTGCCCTTTGTTCCCTGTGTGTCACTGTGACAGTGTGCCCTTTGTACCCTGTGTGTCACTGTGACAATGTGCCCTTAGTTCCCTGGGTGTCGCTGTGACCATTTGCCCTTTGTTCCCTGTGTGTCTCTGTGACCGTGTGCCCTTTGTTCCCTGTGTGTCGCTGTGACAATGTGCCCTTTGTTCCCTGTGTGTCACTGTGACATTGTGCCCTTTGTTCCCTGTGTGTCGCTGTGACAATGTGCCCTTAGTTCCCTGTGTGTCACTGTGACAATGTGCCCTTAGTTCCCTGTGTGTCACTGTGACAATGTGCCCTTTGTTTCCTGTGTGTCACTGTGACAATGTGACCTTTGTTCCCTGTGTGTCACTGTGACATTGTGCCCTTTGTTCCCTGTGTGTCGCTGTGACAATGTGCCCTTTGTTCCCTGTGTGTCACTGTGACAATGTGCCCTTTGTACCCTGTGTGTCACTGTGACAATGTGCCCTTTGTACCCTGTGCGTCGCTGTGACATTGTGCCCTTAGTTCCCTGTGTGTCACTGTGACAATGTGCCCTTTGTTCCCTCTGTGTCGCTGTGACATTGTGCCCTTTGTTCCCTGTGTGTCACTGTGACATTGTGCCCTTTGTTCCCTGTGTGTCACTGTGACAGTGTGCCCTTTGTACCCTGTGTGTCACTGTGACAATGTGCCCTTTGTTCCCTGTGTGTCACTGTGACATTGTGCCCTTTGTTCCCTGTGTGTCACTGTGACATTGTGCCCTTTGTTCCCTGTGTGTCACTGTGACCGTGTGCCCTTTGTTCCCTGTGTGTCACTGTGACAATGTGCCCTTTGTACCCTGTGTGTCACTGTGACAGTGTGCCCTTTGTACCCTGTGTGTCACTGTGACAATGTGCCCTTAGTTCCCTGTGTGTCACTGTGACATTGTGCCCTTTGTTCCCTGTGTGTCGCTGTGACAATGTGCCCTTTGTTCCCTGTGTGTCGCTGTGAAAATGTGCCCTTTGTTCCCTGTGTGTCACTGTGACAATGTACCCTTTGTTATCTGTGTGTCGCTGTGACAATGTGCCCTTTGTTCCCTGAGTGTCGCTGTGAAAATGTGCCCTTTGTTCCCTGTGTGTCACTGTGACAATGTACCCTTTGTTATCTGTGTGTCGCTGTGACAATGTGCCCTTTGTACCCTGTGTGTCGCTGTGACAATGTGCCCTTTGTTCCCTGTGTGTCACTGTGACAATGTGCCCTTTGTTCCCTGTGTGTCACTGTGACAATGTGCCCTTTGTTCCCTGTGTGTCACTGTGACAATGTGCCCTTTGTTCCCTGTGTGTCGCTGTGACATTGTGCCCTTTGTTCCCTGTGTGTCACTGTGACAATCTGCCCTTTGTTCACTGTGTGTCACTGTGACAATCTGCCCTTTGTTCCCTGTGTGTCACTGTGACCGTGTACCCTTTGTTCCCTGTGTGTCGCTGTGACAATGTGCCCTTAGTTCCCTGTGTGTCACTGTGACAATGTGCCCTTTGTTCCCTGTGTGTCGCTGTGACAATGTGCCCTTAGTTCCCTGTGTGTCACTGTGACAATGTGCCCTTTGGTCCCTGTGTGTCACTGTGACAATGTGCCCTTTGTTCCCTGTGTGTCGCTGTGACCGTGTGCCCTTTGTTCCCTGTGTGTCACTGTGACAATGTGCCCTTTGTTCCCTGTGTGTCGCTGTGACAATGTGCCCTTTGTTCCCTGTGTGTCACTGTGACAATGTGCCCTTTGTTCCCTGTGTGTCGCTGTGACAATGTGCCCTTAGTTCCCTGTGTGTCGCTGTGACAATGTGCCCTTAGTTCCCTGTGTGTCACTGTGCCATTGTGACCTTTGTTCCCTGTGTGTCGCTGTGACAATGTGCCCTTAGTTCCCTGTGTGTCGCTGTGACAATGTGCCCTTAGTTCCCTGTGTGTCGCTGTGACAATGTGACCTTTGTTCCCTGTGTGTCGCTGTGACAATGTGCCCTTTGTACCCTGTGTGTCGCTGTGACAATGTGCCCTTAGTTCCCTGTGTGTCACTGTGACATTGTGCCCTTTGTTCCCTGTGTGTCGCTGTGACAATGTGCCCTTTGTTCCCTGTGTGTCACTGTGACAATGTGCCCTTAGTTCCCTGTGTGTCGCTGTGACAATGTGCCCTTAGTTCCCTGTGTGTCACTGTGACATTGTGCCCTTTGTTCCCTGTGTGTCGCTGTGACAATGTGCAATTTGTTCCCTGTGTGTCGCTGTGACATTGTGCCCTTTGTTCCCTGTGTGTCGCTGTGACAATGTGCCCTTAGTTCCCTGTGTGTCACTGTGACATTGTGCCCTTTGTTCCCTGTGTGTCGCTGTGACAATGTGCCCTTTGTTCCCTGTGTGTCACTGTGACATTGTGCCCTTTGTTCCCTGTGTGTCACTGTGACATTGTGCCCTTTGTTCCCTGTGTGTCACTGTGACCGTGTGCCCTTTGATCCCTGTGTGTCACTGTGACAATGTGCCCTTTGTTCCCTGTGTGTCGCTGTGACAATGTGCCCTTTGTTCCCTGTGTGTCACTGTGACAATGTGCCCTTTGTTCCCTGTGTGTCGCTGTGACAATGTGCCCTTAGTTCCCTGTGTGTCACTGTGACATTGTGCCCTTTGTTCCCTGTGTGTCACTGTGACAATGTGCCCTTTGTTCCCTGTGTGTCACTGTGACATTGTGCCCTTTGTTCCCTGTGTGTCACTGTGACATTGTGCCCTTTGTTCCCTGTGTGTCACTGTGACATTGTGCCCTTTGTTCCCTGTGTGTCGCTGTGACAATGTGCCCTTTGTTCCCTGTGTGTCACTGTGACAATGTGCCCTTTGTTCCCTGTGTGTCGCTGTGACAATGTGCCCTTTGTTCCCTGTGTGTCACTGTGACATTGTGCCCTTTGTTCCCTGTGTGTCACTGTGACAATGTGCCCTTTGTTCCCTGTGTGTCACTGTGACATTGTGCCCTTTGTTCCCTGTGTGTCACTGTGACATTGTGCCCTTTGTTCCCTGTGTGTCACTGTGACAATGTGCCCTTTGTTCCCTGTGTGTCACTGTGACATTGTGCCCTTTGTTCCCTGTGTGTCACTGTGACAATGTGCCCTTTGTTCCCTGTGTGTCACTGTGACAATGTGCCCTTTGTTCCCTGTGTGTCGCTGTGACAATGTGCCCTTTGTTGCCTGTGTGTCACTGTGACAATGTGCCCTTTGTTCCCTGAGTGTCACTGTGACAATGTGCCCTTTGTTCCCTGTGTGTCACTGTGACAATGTGCCCTTTGTTCCCTGTGTGTCACTGTGACAATGTGCCCTTTGTTCCCTGTGTGTGGCTGTGACAATGTGCCCTTTGTTCCCTGTGTGTCACTGTGACATTGTGCCCTTTGTTCCCTGTGTGTCGCTGTGACATTGTGCCCTTTGTACCCTGTGTGTCACTGTGACATTGTGCCCTTTGTTCCCTGTGTGTCACTGTGACCGTGTGCCCTTTGTTCCCTGTGTGTCACTGTGACAATGTGCCCTTTGTTCCCTGTGTGTCACTGTGACAATCTGCCCTTTGTTCCCTGTGTGTCGCTGTGACATTGTGCCCTTTGTTCCCTGTGTGTCACTGTGACAATGTGCCCTTTGTTCCCTGTGTGTCACTGTGACCGTGTGCCCTTTGTACCCTGTGTGTCACTGTGACAATGTGCCCTTTGTTCCCTGTGTGTCACTGTGACAATGTGCCCTTTGTTGCCTGTGTGTCGCTGTGACATTGTGCCCTTTGTTCCCTGTGTGTCACTGGGACAATGTGCCCTTTGTTCCCTGTGTGTCACTGTGACCGTGTGCCCTTTGTTCCCTGTGTGTCACTGTGACAATGTGCCCTTTGTTCCCTGTGTGTCGCTGTGACAATGTGCCCTTTGTTCCCTGTGTGTCGCTGTGACAATGTGCCCTTTGTTCCCTGTGTGTCGCTGTGACAATGTGCCCTTTGTTCCCTGTGTGTCGCTGTGACAATGTGCCCTTAGTTCCCTGTGTGTCACTGTGACAATGTGCCCTTTGTTCCCTGTGTGTCGCTGTGACAATGTGCCCTTTGTTCCCTGTGTGTCGCTGTGACAATGTACCCTTTGTTCCCTGTGTGTCGCTGTGACAATGTGCCCTTTGTTCCCTGTGTGTCACTGTGACATTGTGCCCTTTGTTCCCTGTGTGTCACTGTGACAATGTGCCCTTTGTTCCCTGTGTGTCACTGTGACATTGTGCCCTTTGTTCCCTGTGTGTCGCTGTGACAATGTGCCCTTTGTTCCCTGTGTGTCACTGTGTCCGTGTGCCCTTTGTACCCTGTGTGTCGCGGTGACAATGTGCCCTTTGTTCCCTGTGTGTCGCTGTGACATTGTGCCCTTTGTACCCTGTGTGTCGCTTTGACAATGTGCCCTTAGTTCCCTGTGTGTCGCTGTGACAATGTGCCCTTTGTTCCCTGTGTGTCACTGTGACATTGTGCCCTTTGTTCCCTGTGTGTCACTGTGACATTGTGCCCTTTGTTCCCTGTGTGTCACTGTGACAATGTGCCCTTTGTTCCCTGTGTGTCACTGTGACATTGTGCCCTTTGTACCCTGTGTGTCACTGTGACAATGTGCCCTTAGTTCCCTGTGTGTCACTGTGACATTGTGCCCTTTGTTCCCTGTGTGTCGCTTTGACAATGTGCCCTTAGTTCCCTGTGTGTCGGTGTGACAATGTGCCCTTAGTTCCCTGTGTGTCACTGTGACAATGTGCCCTTTGTTCCCTGTGTGTCACTGTGACCGTGTGCCCTTAGTTCCCTGCGTGTCACTGTGACAATGTGCCCTTTGTTCCCTGTGTGTGGCTGTGACAATGTGCACTTTGTTCCCTGTGTGTGGCTGTGACAATGTGCCCTTTGATCCCTGTGTGTCGCTGTGACAATGTGCCCTTTGATCCCTGTGTGTCGCTGTGATATTGTGCCCTTTGTACCCTGTGTGTCACTGTGACAATCTGCCCTTTGTACCCTGTGTGTCACTGTGACATTGTGCCCTTTGTTCCCTGTGTGTCACTGTGACAATGTGCCCTTTGTTCCCTGTGTGTGGCTGTGACCGTCTGCCCTTTGTTCCCTGTGTGTCGCTGTGACATTGTGCCCTTTGTACCCTGTGTGTCGCTTTGACAATGTGCCCTTAGTTCCCTGTGTGTCGCTGTGACAATGTGCCCTTTGTTCCCTGTGTGTCACTGTGACATTGTGCCCTTTGTTCCCTGTGTGTCACTGTGACATTGTGCCCTTTGTTCCCTGTGTGTCACTGTGACAATGTGCCCTTTGTTCCCTGTGTGTCACTGTGACATTGTGCCCTTTGTACCCTGTGTGTCACTGTGACAATGTGCCCTTAGTTCCCTGTGTGTCACTGTGACATTGTGCCCTTTGTTCCCTGTGTGTCGCTTTGACAATGTGCCCTTAGTTCCCTGTGTGTCGCTGTGACAATGTGCCCTTAGTTCCCTGTGTGTCACTGTGACAATGTGCCCTTTGTTCCCTGTGTGTCACTGTGACCGTGTGCCCTTAGTTCCCTGCGTGTCACTGTGACAATGTGCCCTTTGTTCCCTGTGTGTGGCTGTGACAATGTGCACTTTGTTCCCTGTGTGTGGCTGTGACAATGTGCCCTTTGATCCCTGTGTGTCGCTGTGACAATGTGCCCTTTGTTCCCTGTGTGTCACTGTGACAATGTTCCCTTTGTAGCCTGTGTGTCGCTGTGACAATGTGCCCTTTGTTCCCTGTGTGTCACTGTGACAATGTGCCCTTTGTTCCCTGTGTGTGGCTGTGACCGTCTGCCCTTAGTTCCCTGTGTGTCGCTGTGACCATTTGCCCTTTGTTCCCTGTGTGTCACTGTGACAGTGTGCCCTTTGTACCCTGTGTGTCGCTGTGACAATGTGCCCTTTGTTCCCTGTGTGTCACTGTGACAATGTGCCCTTTGTACCCTGTGTGTCGCTGTGACAATGTGCCCTTTGTTCCCTGTGTGTCGCTGTGACAATGTGCCCTTTGTTCCATGTGTGTCGCTGTGACAATGTGCCCTTTGTTCCCTGTGTGTCGCTGTGACAATGTGCCCTTTGTTCCCTGTGTGTCGCTGTGACAATGTGCCCTTTGTTCCCTGTGTGTCACTGTGACAATGTACCCTTTGTTATCTGTGTGTCGCTGTGACAATGTGCCCTTTGTTCCCTGTGTGTCACTGTGACAATGTGCCCTTTGTTCCCTGTGTGTCGCTGTGACAATGTGCCCTTAGTTCCCTGTGTGTCACTGTGACATTGTGCCCTTTGTTCCCTGTGTGTCGCTGTGACAATGTGCCCTTTGTTCCCTGTGTGTCGCTGTGACAATGTGCCCTTTGTTCCCTGTGTGTGGCTGTGACCGTCTGCCCTTTGTTGCCTGTGTGTCGCTGTGACAATGTGCCCTTTGTTGCCTGTGTGTCGCTGTGACAATGTGCCCTTTGTTCCCTGTGTGTCACTGTGACAATGTGCCCTTTGTTCCCTGTGTGTGGCTGTGACCGTCTGCCCTTTGTTCCCTGTGTGTCGCTGTGACATTGTGCCCTTTGTACCCTGTGTGTCGCTTTGACAATGTGCCCTTAGTTCCCTGTGTGTCGCTGTGACAATGTGCCCTTTGTTCCCTGTGTGTCACTGTGACATTGTGCCCTTTGTTCCCTGTGTGTCACTGTGACATTGTGCCCTTTGTTCCCTGTGTGTCACTGTGACAATGTGCCCTTTGTTCCCTGTGTGTCACTGTGACATTGTGCCCTTTGTACCCTGTGTGTCACTGTGACAATGTGCCCTTAGTTCCCTGTGTGTCACTGTGACATTGTGCCCTTTGTTCCCTGTGTGTCGCTTTGACAATGTGCCCTTAGTTCCCTGTGTGTCGCTGTGACAATGTGCCCTTAGTTCCCTGTGTGTCACTGTGACAATGTGCCCTTTGTTCCCTGTGTGTCACTGTGACCGTGTGCCCTTAGTTCCCTGCGTGTCACTGTGACAATGTGCCCTTTGTTCCCTGTGTGTGGCTGTGACAATGTGCACTTTGTTCCCTGTGTGTGGCTGTGACAATGTGCCCTTTGATCCCTGTGTGTCGCTGTGACAATGTGCCCTTTGATCCCTGTGTGTCGCTGTGATATTGTGCCCTTTGTACCCTGTGTGTCACTGTGACATTGTGCCCTTTGTACCCTGTGTGTCACTGTGACATTGTGCCCTTTGTACCCTGTGTGTCACTGTGACAATGTGCCCTTAGTTCCCTGTGTGTCACTGTGACATTGTGCCCTTTGTTCCCTGTGTGTCGCTTTGACAATGTGCCCTTAGTTCCCTGTGTGTCACTGTGACAATGTGCCCTTTGTTCCCTGAGTGTCACTGTGACATTGTGCCCTTTGTTCCCTGTGTGTCACTGTGACAATGTGCCCTTTGTTCCCTGTGTGTGGCTGTGACAATGTGCACTTTGTTCCCTGTGTGTGGCTGTGACAATGTGCCCTTTGATCCCTGTGTGTTGCTGTGACAATGTGCCCTTTGTACCCTGTGTGTCACTGTGACATTGTGCCCTTTGTTCCCTGTGTGTGGCTGTGACAATGTGCCCTTTGTTCCCTGTGTGTGGCTGTGACAATGTGCCCTTTGATCCCTGTGTGTCGCTGTGACATTGTGCCCTTTGTACCCTGCGTGTCACTGTGACATTGTGCCCTTTGTACCCTGTGTGTCACTGTGACAATGTGCCCTTAGTTCCCTGTGTGTCACTGTGACATTGTGCCCTTTGTTCCCTGTGTGTCGCTTTGACAATGTGCCCTTAGTTCCCTGTGTGTCACTGTGACAATGTGCCCTTTGTTCCCTGTGTGTGGCTGTGACAATGTGCCCTTTGTTCCCTGTGTGTCGCTGTGACAATGTGCCCTTTGTTCCCTGTGTGTCACTGTGACAATGTGCCCTTTGTTCCCTGTGTGTCACTGTGACAATGTGCCCTTAGTTCCCTGTGTGTCGCTGTGACAATGTGCCCTTTGTTCCCTGTGTGTCACTGTGACAATGTGCCCTTTGTTCCCTGTGTGTCGCTGTGACAATGTGCCCTTTGTTCCCTGTGTGTGGCTGTGACCGTCTGCCCTTTGTTGCCTGTGTGTCGCTGTGACAATGTTCCCTTTGTACCCTGTGTGTCGCTGTGACAATGTGCCCTTAGTTCCCTGTGTGTCGCTGTGACAATGTGCCCTTTGTTCCCTGTGTGTCGCTGTGACAGTGTGCCCTTTGTACCCTGTGTGTCGCTGTGACAATGTGCCCTTTGTTCCCTGTGTGTGGCTGTGACCGTCTGCCCTTTGTTGCCTGTGTGTCGCTGTGACAATGTGCCCTTTGTTCCCTGTGTGTCACTGTGACATTGTGCCCTTTGTTCCCTGTGTGTCGCTGTGACAATGTGCCCTTTGTTCCCTGTGTGTCGCTGTGACAATGTGCCCTTTGTTCCCTGTGTGTCGCTGTGACAATGTGCCCTTTGTTCCCTGTGTGTCGCTGTGACAATGTGCCCTTTGTTCCCTGTGTGTGGCTGTGACCGTCTGCCCTTTGTTGCCTGTGTGTCGCTGTGACAATGTGCCCTTTGTTCCCTGTGTGTCGCTGTGACAATGTGCCCTTTGTTCCCTGTGTGTCACTGTGACAATGTGCCCTTTGTTCCCTGTGTGTGGCTGTGACCGTCTGCCCTTTGTTGCCTGTGTGTCGCTGTGACAATGTTCCCTTTGTACCCTGTGTGTCGCTGTGACACTGTGCCCTTTGTTCCCTGTGTGTCACTGTGACAATGTGCCCTTTGTTCCCTGTGTGTGGCTGTGACCGTCTGCCCTTAGTTCCCTGTGTGTCGCTGTGACCATTTGCCCTTGTTCCCTGTGTGTCACTGTGACAATGTGCCCTTAGTTCCCTGGGTGTCGCTGTGACCATTTGCCCTTTGTACCCTGTGTGTCACTGTGACAATGTGCCCTTAGTTCCCTGTGTGTCGCTGTGACAATGTGCCCTTTGTTCCCTGTGTGTCACTGTGACAATGTGCCCTTTGTACCCTGTGTGTCGCTGTGACAATGTGCCCTTTGTTCCCTGTGTGTCGCTGTGACAATGTGCCCTTTGTTCCCTGTGTGTCGCTGTGACAATGTGCCCTTCGTTCCATGTGTGTCGCTGTGACCGTGTGCCCTTTGTTCCCTGTGTGTCGCTGTGGCAATGTACCCTTTGTTCCCTGTGTGTCACTGTGACAATGTGCCCTTTGTACCCTGTGTGTCACTGTGACAGTGTGCCCTTTGTTCCCTGTGTGTCGCTGTGACATTGTGCCCTTTGTTCCCTGTGTGTCACTGCGACAATGTGCCCTTTGTTCCCTGTGTGTCGCTGTGACCGTGTGACCTTTATTCCCTGTGTGTCGCTGTGACAATGTGCCCTTTGTTTCCTGTGTGTCGCTGTGACAATGTACCCTTTGTTCCCTGTGTGTCGCTGTGACCGTGTGACCTTTATTCCCTGTGTGTCGCTGTGACAATGTGCCCTTTGTTCCCTGTGTGTCGCTGTGACAATGTGCCCTTTGTTCCCTGTGTGTCGCTGTGACAATGTGCCCTTTGTTCCCTGTGTGTCACTGTGACAATGTACCCTTTGTTATCTGTGTGTCGCTGTGACAATGTGCCCTTTGTTCCCTGTGTGTCACTGTGACCGTGTAGCCTTTGTTCCCTGTGTGTCACTGTGACAATCTGCCCTTTGTTCCCTTTGTGTGGCTGTGACTGTGTGCCCTTTGTTCCCTGTGTGTCACTGTGACATTGTGCCCTTTGTTCCCTGTGTGTCACTGTGACAATGTGCCCTTTGTTCCCTGTGTGTCACTGTGACATTGTGCCCTTTGTTCCCTGTGTGTCACTGTGACAATGTGCCCTTTGTTCCCTGTGTGTCGCTGTGACAATGTGCCCTTAGTTCCCTGTGTGTCACTGTGACATTGTGCCCTTTGTTCCCTGTGTGTCGCTGTGACAATGTGCCCTTTGTTCCCTGTGTGTCGCTGTGACAATGTGCCCTTTGTTCCCTGTGTGTGGCTGTGACCGTCTGCCCTTTGTTGCCTGTGTGTCGCTGTGACAATGTGCCCTTTGTTCCCTGTGTGTCGCTGTGACAATGTGCCCTTTGTTCCCTGTGTGTCGCTGTGACAATGTGCCCTTTGTTCCCTGTGTGTTACTGTGACAATGTGCCCTTTGTTCCCTGTGTGTCACTGTGACAATGTGCCCTTAGTTCCCTGTGTGTGGCTGTGACCGTCTGCCCTTTGTTGCCTGTGTGTCGCTGTGACAATGTTCCTATTGTACCCTGTGTGTCACTGTGACAATGTGCCCTTTGTTCCCTTTGTGTCACTGTGACAATGTGCCCTTTGTTCCCTGTGTGTCGCTGTGACAATGTGCCCTTTGTTCCCTGTGTGTCGCTGTGACAATGTGCCCTTTGTTCCCTGTGTGTCGCTGTGACATTGTGCCCTTTGTTCCCTGTGTGTGGCTGTGACAATGTGCCCTTTGTTCCCTGCGTGTCGCTGTGACAATGTGCCCTTTGTTCCCTGTGTGTCGCTGTGACAATGTGCCCTTTGTTCCCTGTGTGTCGCTGTGACAATGTGCCCTTTGTTCCCTGTGTGTCGCTGTGACAATGTGCCCTTTGTTCCCTGTGTGTCGCTGTGACATTGTGCCCTTTGTTCCCTGTGTGTCACTGTGACAATGTGCCCTTTGTTCCCTGTGTGTCACTGTGACCGTGTGCCCTTTGTTCCCTGTGTGTCACTGTGACAATGTGCCCTTAGTTCCCTGTGTGTCGCTGTGACAATGTACCCTTTGTTCCCTATGTGTCACTGTGACAATGTGCCCTTTGCTCCCTGTGTGTCGCTGTGACAATGTGCCCTTTGTTCCCTGTGTGTCGCTGTGACAATGTGCCTTTGTTCCCTGCGTGTCGCTGTGACAATGTGCCCTTTGTTCCCTGTGTGTCGCTGTGACCGTGTGACCTTTATTCCCTGTGTGTCGCTGTGACAATGTGGCCTTTGTTCCCTGTGCTCGCTGTGGCAATGTGCCCTGTGTTCCCTGTGTGTCACTGTGACAATGTGCCTTTGTTCCCTGCGTGTCGCTGTGACCGTGTGACCTTTATTCCCTGTGTGTCGCTGTGACAATGTGGCCTTTGTTCCCTGTGCTCGCTGTGACAATGTGCCCTTTGTTCCCTGTGTGTCACTGTGACAATGTGCCCTTTATTCCCTGTGTGTCGCTGTGACAATGTGCCCTTTGTACCCTGTGTGTCGCTGTGACAATGTACCCTTTGTTCCCTGTGTGTCGCTGTGACATTGTGCCCTTTGGTCCCTGTGTGTCGCTGTGACCGTGTTCACTTTGTTCCCTGTGTGTCGCTGTGACAATGTGCCCTTTGTTCCCTGTGTGTCGCTGTGACAATGTGCCCTTTGTACCCTGTGTGTCACTGCGACAATGTGCCCTTTGATCCCTGTGTGTCACTGTGACAATGTGCCCTTTGTTCCCTGTGTGTCGCTGTGACAATGTGCCCTTTGTTCCCTGTGTGTCACTGTGACAATGTGCCCTTTGTACCCTGTGTGTCGCTGTGACAATGTGCCCTTTGTACCCTGTGTGTCACTGTGACAATGTGCCCTTTGTTCCCTGTGTGTCGCTGTGACAATGTGCCCTTTGTTCCCTGTGTGTCACTGTGACAATGTGCCCTTTGTACCCTGTGTGTCACTGTGACAATGTGCCCTTAGTTCCCTGTGTGTCACTGTGACAATGTGCCCTTTGTACCCTGTGTGTCGCTGTGACAATGTGCCCTTTGTACCCTGTGTGTCACTGTGACAATGTGCCCTTTGTACCCTGTGTGTCACTGTGACAATGTGCCCTTTGATCCCTGTGTGTCGCTGTGACATTGTGCCCTTTGTTCCCTGTGTGTCACTGTGACAATGTGCCCTTTGTTCCCTGTGTGTCACTGTGACAATGTGCCCTTTGTTCCCTGTGTGTCGCTGTGACAATGTGCCCTTTGTTCCCTGTGTGTCGCTGTGACAATGTGCCCTTTGTTCCCTGTGTGTCACTGTGACAATGTGCCCTTTGTTCCCTGTGTGTCGCTGTGACAATGTGCCCTTTGTTCCCTGTGTGTCACTGTGACCGTGTGCCCTTTGTACCCTGTGTGTCACTGTGACCGTGTGCCCTTTGTACCCTGTGTGTCACTGCGACAATGTGCCCTTTGTTCCCTGTGTGTCGTTGTGACATTGTGTCCATTGTACCCTGTGTGTCTCTGTGACAATGTGCCCTTTGTTCCCTGTGTGTCGCTGTGACCGTGTGCCCTTTGTTCCCTGTGTGTCGCTGTGACAGTGTGCCCTTTGTTCCCTGTGTGTCACTGTGACAATGTGCCCTTTGTTCCCTGTGTGTCACTGTGACCGTGTACCCTTTGGTCCCTGTGTGTCACTGTGACAATGTGCCCTTTGTACCCTGTGTGTCACTGCGACAATGTGCCCTTTGTTCCCTGTGTGTCGCTGTGACAATGTGCCCTTTGTACCCTGTGTGTCACTGCGACAATGTGCCCTTTGTTCCCTGTGTGTCACTGTGACAATGTGCCCTTTGATCCCTGTGTGTCACTGTGACAATGTGCCCTTTGTTCCCTGTGTGTCGCTGTGACAATGTGCCCTTTGTACCCTGTGTGTCGCTGTGACAATGTGCCCTTTGTTCCCTGTGTGTCGCTGTGACAATGTGCCCTTTGTTCCCTGTGTGTCGCTGTGCCATTGTGCCCTTTGTTCCCTGTGCGTCTCTGTGAAAATGTGTCCTTTGTTCCCTGTGTGTCACTGTGACAGTGTGCCCTTTGTACCCTGTGTGTCGCTGTGACAATGTGCCCTTTGTTCCTTGTGCGTCTCTGTGACAATGTGCCCTTTGTTCCCTGTGTGTCACTGTGACCGTGTGCCCTTTGATCCTTGTGTGTCACTGTGACAATGTGCCCTTTGTTCCCTGTGTGTCGCTGTGACAATGTGCCCTTTGTTTCCTGTGTGTCACTGTGACCGTGTGCCCTTTGTTCCCTGTGTGTCACTGTGACAATGTGCCCTTTGTACCCTGTGTGTCGCTGTGACAATGTGCCCTTTGTTCCCTGTGTGTCGCTGTGACAATGTGCCCTTTGTTCCCTGTGTGTCGCTGTGACAATGTGCCCTGTGTTCCCTGTGTGTCGCTGTGACAATGTGCCCTTTGTTCCCTGTGTGTCACTGTGACAATGTGCCCTTTGTTCCCTGTGCGTCTCTGTGAAAATGTGCCCTTTGTTCCCTGTGTGTCACTGTGACCGTGTGCCCTTTGTACCCTGTGTGTCGCTGTGACATTGTGCCCTTTGTTCACTGTGTGTCACTGTGACCGTGTGCCCTTTGATCCCTGTGTGTCACTGTGACAATGTGCCCTTTGTTCCCTGTGTGTCACTGTGACAATGTGCCCTTTGTTCCCTGTGTGTCACTGTGACCGTGTGCCCTTTGTTCCTTGTGTGTCGCTGCGACAATGTGCCCTTTGTTCCCTGTGTGTCGCTGTGCCAATGTGCCCTTTGTACCCTGTGTGTCACTGTGCCAATGTGCCCTTTGTTCCCTGTGTGTCACTGTGACAATGTGCCCTTTGTTCCCTGTGTGTCGCTGTGACAATGTGCCCTTTGTACCCTGTGTGTCACTGTGACAATGTGCCCTTTGTTCCCTGTGTGTCGCTGTGACAATGTGCCCTTTGTACCCTGTGTGTCACTGTGACAATGTGCCCTTTGTTCCCTGTGTGTCGTTGCGACAATGTGCCCTTTGATCCCTGTGTGTCTCTGTGACACTGTGCCCTTTGTTCCCTGTGTGTCACTGTGACAATGTGCCCTTTGTTCCCTGTGTGTCACTGTGACCGTGTGCCCTTTGTTCCCTGTGTGTCACTGTGACAATGTGCCCTTTTTTACCCTGTGTGTCACTGTGACCGTGTGCCCTTTGTACCCTGTGTGTCGCTGTGACAATGTGCCCTTTGTACCCCGTGTGTCACTGTGACAATGTTCCCTTTGTTCCCTGTGTGTCGCTGTGACAATGTACCGTTTGTTCCCTGTGTGTCACTGCGACAATATGCCCTTTGTTCCCTGTGTGTCGCTGTGACAATGTGCCCTTTTTTCCCTGTGTGTCACTGCGACAATATGCCCTTTGTACCCTGTGTGTCGCTGTGACAATGTGCCCTTTGTTCCCTGTGTGTTGCTGTGACATTGTGCTCTTTGTACCCTGTGTGTCACTGTGACAATGTGCCCTTTGTACCCTGTGTGTCACTGTGACAATGTGCCCTTTGTTCCCTGTGTGTCGCTGTGACCATGTGCCCGTTGTTCCCTGTGTGTCACTGCGACAATATGCCCTTTGTACCCTGTGTGTCACTGTGACAATGTGCCCTTTGTTCCCTGTGTGTGGCTGTGACCGTGTGCGCTTTGTACCCTGTGTGTCACTGTGACAATGTGCCCTTTGTTCCCTCTGTGTCGCTGTGACAATGTGCCCTTTGTTCCTTGTGTGTCGCTGTGACAATGTGCCCTTTGTTCCCTGTGTGTCGCTGTGACAATGTGCCCTTTGTTCCCTGTGTGTGGCTGTGACCGTGTGCGCTTTGTACCCTGTGTGTCACTGTGACAATGTGCCCTTTGTTCCCTCTGTGTCGCTGTGACAATGTGCCCTTTGTTCCTTGTGTGTCACTGTGACAATGTGCCCTTTGTTCCCTGTGTGTCGCTGTGACAATGTGCCCTTTGTTCCCTGTGTGTCGCTGTGACAGTGTGCCCTTTGTTCCCTGTGTGTCACTGTGACAATGTGCCCTTTGTACCCTGTGTGTCACTGTGACAATGTGCCCATTGTACCCTGTGTGTCGCTGTGACAATCTGCCCTTTGTACCCTGTGTGTCGCTGTGACAATGTGCCCTTTGTTCCCTGTGTGTCACTGTGACCATGTGCCCATTGTACCCTGTGTGTCGCTGTGACAATGTGTCCTTTGTTCCCTGTGTGTCACTGTGACAATGTGCCCTTTGTTCCCTGTGTGTCACTGTGACCATGTGCCCTTTGTTCCCTGTGTGTCACTGTGACAATGTGCCCTTTGTACCCTGTGTGTCGCTGTGACCGTGTGCCCTTTGTTCCGTGTGTCACTGTGACAATGTTCCCTTTGTTCCATGTGTGTCTCTGTGACAATGTGCCCTTTGTACCCTGTGTGTCACTGTGACAATGTGCCCTTAGTTCCCTGTGTGTCGCTGTGACAATGTACCCTTAGTTCCCTGTGTGTCACTGTGACATTGTGCCCTTTGTTCCCTGTGTGTCACTGTGACAATGTTCTCTTTGTTCCATGTGTGTCTCTGTGACAATGTGCCCTTTGTACCCTGTGTGTCACTGTGACAATGTGCCCTTTGTTCCCTGTGTGTCACTGTGACAATATGCCCTTTGTACCCTGTGTGTCGCTGTGACAATGTGCCCTTTGTTCCCTGTGTGTCGCTGTGACATTGTGCCCTTCGTTCCCTGTGTGTCACTGTGACATTGTGCCCTTTGTTCCCTGTGTGTCACTGTGACAATGTGCCCTTTGTACCCTGTGTGTCGCTGTGACAATGTGCCCTTTGTTCCCTGTGTGTCACTGTGACAATGTGCCCTTTGTTCCCTGTGTGTCGCTGTGACAATGTGCCCTTTGTTCCCTGTGTGTCGCTGTGACAATGTGCCCTTAGTTCCCTGTGTGTCACTGTGACATTGTGCCCTTTGTTCCCTGTGTGTCACTGTGACATTGTGCTTTTTGTACCCTGTGTGTCACTGTGACCGTGTGCCCTTTGTTCCCTGTGTGTCACTGTGACAATGTGCCCTTTGTTCCCTGTGTGTCGCTGTGACAATGTGCCCTTTGTTCCCTGTGTGTCACTGTGACAATGTGCCCTTTGTTCCCTGTGTGTCACTGTGACCGTGTGCCCTTTGTTCCCTGTGTGTCGCTGTGACAATGTGCCCTTTGTTCCCTGTGTGTCACTGTGACATTGTGCCCTTTGTTCCCTGTGTGTCACTGTGACAATGTGCCCTTTGTTCCCTGTGTGTCGCTGTGACAATGTGCCCTTTGTTCCCTGTGTTTCGCTGTGACATTGTGCCCTTTGTACCCTGTGTGTCGCTGTGACATTGTGCCCTTTGTTCCCTGTGTGTCGCTGTGACATTGTGCCCTTTGTTCCCTGTGTGTCGCTGTGACAATGTGCCCTTTGTTCCCTGTGTGTCGCTGTGACATTGTGCCCTTTGTTCCCTGTGTGTCGCTGTGACATTGTGCCCTTTGTACCCTGTGTGTCGCTGTGACATTGTGCCCTTTGTACCCTGTGTGTCACTGTGACAATGTACCCTTTGTACCCTGTGTGTCACTGTGACAATGTACCCTTTGTACCCTGTGTGTCGCTGTGACCGTGTGCCCTTTGTACCCTGTGTGTCGCTGTGACATTGTGCCCTTTGTTCCCTGTGTGTCGCTGTGACATTGTGCCCTTTGTTCCCTGTGTGTCGCTGTGACAATGTGCCGTTTGTACCCTGTGTGTCGCTGTGACATTGTGCCCTTTGTTCCCTGTGTGTCGCTGTGACAATGTGCCCTTTGTACCCTGTGTGTCACTGTGACCGTGTACCCTTTGTTCCCTGTGTGTCACTGTGACAATGTGCCCTTTGTTCCCTGTGTGTCACTGTGACAATGTGCCCTTTGTTCCCTGTGTGTCACTGTGACATTGTGCCCTTTGTTCCCTGTGTGTCGCTGTGACATTGTGCCCTTTGTTCCCTGTGTGTCACTGTGACAATGTGCCCTTTGTTCCCTGTGTGTCGCTGTGACAATGTGACCTTTGTTCCCTGTGTGTCGCTGTGACAATGTGCCCTTTGTTCCATGTGTGTCACTGTGACAATGTGCCCTTTGTACCCTGTGTGTCACTGTGACAATGTGCCCTTTGTTCCCTGTGTGTCGCTGTGACATTGTGCCCTTTGTTCCCTGTGTGTCGCTGTGACATTGTGCCCTTTGTTCCCTGTGTGTCGCTGTGACAATGTACCCTTTGTTCCCTGTGTATCACTGTGACAATGTGCCCTTTGTTCCCTGTGTGTCACTGTGACATTGTGCCCTTTGTTCCCTGTGTGTCACTGTGACATTGTGCCCTTTGTTCCCTGTGTGTCACTGTGACAATGTGCCCTTTGTTCCCTTTGTGTGTCACTGTGACATTGTGCCCTTTGATCCCTGTGTGTCGCTGTGACAATGTGCCCTTTGTTCCCTGTGTGTCACTGTGACAATGTGCCCTTTATTCCCTGTGTGTCACTGTGACAATGTGCCCTTTGTACCCTGTGTGTCACTGTGACAATGTGCCCTTTGTTCCCTGTGTGTCACTGTGACAATGTGCCCTTTGTTCCCTGTGTGTCGCTGTGACAATGTGCCCTTTGTTCCCTGTGTGTCACTGTGACATTGTGCCCTTTGTTCCCTGTGTGTCACTGTGACAATGTGCCCTTTGTTCCCTGTGTGTCACTGTGACATTGTGCCCTTTGTACCCTGTGTGTCACTGTGACATTGTGCCCTTTGTTCCCTGTGTGTCACTGTGACATTGTGCCCTTTGTTCCCTGTGTGTCGCTGTGACATTGTGCCCTTTGTTCCCTGTGTGTCACTGTGACAATGTGCCCTTTGTTCCCTTTGTGTGTCACTGTGACATTGTGCCCTTTGTTCCCTGTGTGTCGCTGTGACATTGTGCCCTTTGTTCCCTGTGTGTCGCTGTGACATTGTGCCCTTTGTACCCTGTGTGTCACTGTGACATTGTGCCCTTTGTTCCCTGTGTGTCGCTGTGACATTGTGCCCTTTTTTCCCTGTGTGTCGCTGTGACATTGTGCCCTTTGTACCCTGTGTGTCACTGTGACATTGTGCCCTTTGTTCCCTGTGTGTCGCTGTGACAATGTGCCCTTTGTTCCCTGTGTGTCACTGTGACATTGTGCCCTTTGTTCCCTGTGTGTCACTGTGACATTGTGCCCTTTGTTCCCTTTGTGTGTCACTGTGACATTGTGCCCTTTGTTCCCTGTGTGTCGCTGTGACATTGTGCCCTTTGTTCCCTGTGTGTCGCTGTGAAAATGTGCCCTTTGTACCCTGTGTGTCACTGTGACATTGTGCCCTTTGTTCCCTGTGTGTCGCTGTGACAATGTGCCCTTTGTACCCTGTGTGTCACTGTGACATTGTGCCCTTTGTTCCCTGTGTGTCGCTGTGACAATGTGCCCTTTGTACCCTGTGTGTCACTGTGACATTGTGCCCTTTGTTCCCTGTGTGTCGCTGTGACATTGTGCCCTTTGTTCCCTGTGTGTCGCTGTGACAATGTGCCCTTTGTACCCTGTGTGTCACTGTGACATTGTGCCCTTTGTTCCCTGTGTGTCACTGTGACATTGTGCCCTTTGTTCCCTGTGTGTCGCTGTGACAATGTGCCCTTTGTTCCCTGTGTGTCGCTGTGACAATGTGCCGTTTGTACCCTGTGTGTCGCTGTGACATTGTGCCCTTTGTTCCCTGTGTGTCGCTGTGACATTGTGCCCTTTGTTCCCTGTGTGTCACTGTGACATTGTGCCCTTTGTTCCCTGTGTGTCGCTGTGAGAATGTGCCGTTTGTACCCTGTGTGTCGCTGTGACATTGTGCCCTTTGTTCCCTGTGTGTCGCTGTGACCGTGTGCCCTTTGTTCCCTGTGTGTCACTGTGACATTGTGCCCTTTGTGCCCTGTGTGTCACTGTGACCGTGTGCCCTTTGTTCCCTGTGTGTCGCTGTGACATTGTGCCCTTTGTTCCCTGTGTGTCGCTGTGAAAATGTACCCTTTGTTCCCTGTGTGTCGCTGTGACAATGTGCCCTTTGTTCCGTGTGTCACTGTGACAATGTGCCCTTTGTGCCCTGTGTGTCACTGTGACCGTGTGCCCTTTGTTCCCTGTGTGTCACTGTGACATTGTGCCCTTTGTTCCCTGTGTGTCGCTGTGACAATGTACCCTTTGTTCCCTGTGTGTCACTGTAACAATGTGCCCTTTGTACCCTTAGTGTCACTGTGACAATGTGCCCTTTGTTCCCTGTGTGTCACTGTGACATTGTGCCCTTTGTTCCCTGTGTGTCACTGTGACAATGTGCCCTTTGTTCCCTGTGTGTCACTGTGACATTGTGCCCTTTGTTCCCTGTGTGTCGCTGTGACATTGTGCCCTTTGTTCCCTGTGTGTCGCTGTGACAATGTGCCCTTTGTTCCCTGTGTGTCGCTGTGACATTGTGCCCTTTGTTCCCTGTGTGTCACTGTGACAATGTGCCCTTTGTTCCCTGTGTGTCACTGTGACAATGTGCCCTTAGTTCCCTGTGTGTCACTGTGACAATGTGCCCTTTGTTCCCTGTGTGTCGCTGTGACAATGTGCCCTTTGTTCCCTGTGTGTCACTGTGACCGTGTGCCCTTTGTTCCCTGTGTGTCACTGTGACAATGTGCCCTTTGTACCCTGTGTGTCGCTGTGACAATGTGCCCTTTGTGCCCTGTGTGTCGCTGTGACAATGTGCCCTTTGTTCCCTGTGTGTCACTGTGACCGTGTGCCCTTTGTTCCCTCTGTGTCGCTGTGACAATGTGCCCTTTGTTCCCTGTGTGTCGCTGTGACAATGTGCCCTTTGTTCCCTGTGTGTCACTGTGACCGTGTGCCCTTTGTTCCCTGTATGTCGCTGTGACAATGTGCCCTTTGTACCCTGTGTGTCGCTGTGACAATGTGCCCTTTGTGCCCTGTGTGTCGCTGTGGCAATGTGCCCTTTGTTCCCTGTGTGTCACTGTGACCGTGTGCCCATTGTTCCCTCTGTGTCGCTGTGACAATGTGCCCTTTGTTCCCTGTGTGTCGCTGTGACAATGTGCCCTTTGTTCCCTGTGTGTCACTGTGACCGTGTGCCCTTTGTTCCCTCTGTGTCGCTGTGACAATGTGCCCTTTGTTCCCTGTGTGTCGCTGTGACAATGTGCCCTTTGTTCCCTGTGTGTCACTGTGACCGTGTGCCCTTTGTTCCCTCTGTGTCGCTGTGACAATGTGCCCTTTGTTCCCTGTGTGTCACTGTGACCGTGTGCCCTTTGTTCCCTCTGTGTCGCTGTGACAATGTGCCCTTTGTTCCCTCTGTGTCACTGTGACATTGTGCCCTTTGTTCCCTGTGTGTCGCTGTGACAATGTGCCCTTTGTTCCCTGTGTGTCACTGTGACAATGTGCCCTTTGTTCCCTGTGTGTCACTGTGACAATGTGCCCTTTGTTCCCTGTGTGTCACTGTGACAATGTGCCCTTTGTTCCCTGTGTGTCACTGTGACAATGTGCCCTTTGTTCCCTGTGTGTCACTGTGACAATGTGCCCTTTGTTCCCTGTGTGTCGCTGTGACATTGTGCCCTTTGTTCCCTGTGTGTCACTGTGACAATGTGCCCTTTGTTCCCTGTGTGTCACTGTGACAATGTGCCCTTTGTTCCCTGTGTGTCACTGTGACAATGTGCCCTTTGTTCCCTGTGTGTCACTGTGACATTGTGCCCTTTGTTCCCTGTGTGTCACTGTGACAATGTGCCCTTTGTTCCCTGTGTGTCGCTGTGACAATGTGCCCTTTGTTCCCTGTGTGTCGCTGTGACATTGTGCCCTTTGTTCCCTGTGTGTCACTGTGACAATGTGCCCTTTGTTCCCTGTGTGTCACTGTGACATTGTGCCCTTTGTTCCCTGTGTGTCACTGTGACAATGTGCCCTTTGTTCCCTGTGTGTTGCTGTGACAATGTGCCCTTTGTTCCCTGTGTGTCACTGTGACATTGTGCCCTTTGTTCCCTGTGTGTCGCTGTGACAATGTGCCCTTTGTTCCCTGTGTGTCACTGTGACAATGTGCCCTTTGTTCCCTGTGCGTTGCTGTGACAATGTGCCCTTTGTTCCCTGTGTGTCACTGTGACATTGTGCCCTTTGTTCCCTGTGTGTCACTGTGACAATGTGCCCTTTGTTCCCTGTGTGTCGCTGTGACAATGTGCCCTTTGTTCCCTGTGTGTCACTGTGACAATGTGCCCTTTGTTCCCTGTGTGTCACTGTGACAATGTGCCCTTTGTTCCCTGTGTGTTGCTGTGACAATGTGCCCTTTGTTCCCTGTGTGTCGCTGTGACATTGTGCCCTTTGTTCCCTGTGTGTCACTGTGACAATGTGCCCTTTGTTCCCTGTGTGTCGCTGTGACAATGTGCCCTTTGTTCCCTGTGTGTCGCTGTGACCGTGTGCCCTTTGTTCCCTGTGTGTCGCTGTGACAATGTGCCCTTTGTTCCCTGTGTGTCACTGTGACAATGTGCCCTTTTTTCCCTGTGTGTTGCTGTGACATTGTGCCCTTTGTTCCCTGTGTGTCGCTGTGACATTGTGCCCTTTGTTCCCTGTGTGTCACTGTGACAATGTGCCCTTTGTTCCCTGTGTGTCGCTGTGACAATGTGCCCTTTGTTCCCTGTGTGTCACTGTGACAATGTGCCCTTTGTTCCCTGTGTGTCGCTGTGACAATGTGCCCTTTGTTCCCTGTGTGTTGCTGTGACAATGTGCCCTTTGTTCCCTGTGTGTCGCTGTGACATTGTGCCCTTTGTTCCCTGTGTGTCACTGTGACAATGTGCCCTTTGTTCCCTGTGTGTCGCTGTGACAATGTGCCCTTTGTTCCCTGTGTGTCACTGTGACAATGTGCCCTTTGTTCCCTGTGTGTCGCTGTGACATTGTGCCCTTTGTTCCCTGTGTGTCACTGTGACAATGTGCCCTTTGTTCCCTGTGTGTCGCTGTGACAATGTGCCCTTTGTTCCCTGTGTGTCACTGTGACATTGTGCCCTTTGTTCCCTGTGTGTCACTGTGACAATGTGCCCTTTGTTCCCTGTGTGTTGCTGTGACAATGTGCCCTTTGTTCCCTGTGTGTCACTGTGACATTGTGCCCTTTGTTCCCTGTGTGTCACTGTGACAATGTGCCCTTTGTTCCCTGTGTGTCACTGTGACAATGTGCCCTTTGTTCCCTGTGTGTTGCTGTGACAATGTGCCCTTTGTTCCCTGTGTGTCACTGTGACATTGTGCCCTTTGTTCCCTGTGTGTCGCTGTGACAATGTGCCCTTTGTTCCCTGTGTGTCACTGTGACAATGTGCCCTTTGTTCCCTGTGTGTCACTGTGACAATGTGCCCTTTGTTCCCTGTGTGTTGCTGTGACAATGTGCCCTTTGTTCCCTGTGTGTTGCTGTGACAATGTGCCCTTTGTTCCCTGTGTGTCACTGTGACATTGTGCCCTTTGTTCCCTGTGTGTCACTGTGACAATGTGCCCTTTGTTCCCTGTGTGTCACTGTGACATTGTGCCCTTTGTTCCCTGTGTGTCACTGTGACAATGTGCCCTTTGTTCCCTGTGTGTCGCTGTGACAATGTGCCCTTTGTTCCGTGTGTCACTGTGACAATGTGCCCTTTGTGCCCTGTGTGTCACTGTGACCGTGTGCCCTTTGTTCCCTGTGTGTCACTGTGACATTGTGCCCTTTGTTCCCTGTGTGTCGCTGTGACAATGTACCCTTTGTTCCCTGTGTGTCACTGTGACAATGTGCCCTTTGTACCCTGTGTGTCACTGTGACATTGTGCCCTTTGTTCCCTGTGTGTCGCTGTGACATTGTGCCCTTTGTTCCCTGTGTGTCGCTGTGACAATGTGCCCTTTGTTCCCTGTGTGTCGCTGTGACATTGTGCCCTTTGTTCCCTGTGTGTCACTGTGACAATGTGCCCTTTGTTCCCTGTGTGTCGCTGTGACAATGTGCCCTTTGTTCCCTGTGTGTCACTGTGACAATGTGCCCTTTGTTCCCTGTGTGTCACTGTGACCGTGTGCCCTTTGTTCCCTGTGTGTCACTGTGACAATGTGCCCTTTGTACCCTGTGTGTCGCTGTGACAATGTGCCCTTTGTGCCCTGCGTGTCGCTGTGACAATGTGCCCTTTGTTCCCTGTGTGTCACTGTGACCGTGTGCCCTTTGTTCCCTCTGTGTCGCTGTGACAATGTGCCCTTTGTTCCCTGTGTGTCGCTGTGACAATGTGCCCTTTGTTCCCTGTGTGTCGCTGTGACAATGTGCCCTTTGTTCCCTGTGTGTCACTGTGACCGTGTGCCCTTTGTTCCCTCTGTGTCGCTGTGACAATGTGCCCTTTGTTCCCTGTGTGTCGCTGTGACAATGTGCCCTTTGTTCCCTGTGTGTCACTGTGACCGTGTGCCCTTTGTTCCCTCTGTGTCGCTGTGACAATGTGCCCTTTGTTCCCTGTGTGTCGCTGTGACAATGTGCCCTTTGTTCCCTGTGTGTCACTGTGACAATGTGCCCTTTGTTCCCTGTGTGTCACTGTGACAATGTGCCCTTTGTTCCCTGTGTGTCACTGTGACATTGTGCCCTTTGTTCCCTGTGTGTCACTGTGACAATGTGCCCTTTGTTCCCTGTGTGTCGCTGTGACAATGTGCCCTTTGTTCCCTGTGTGTCGCTGTGACATTGTGCCCTTTGTTCCCTGTGTGTCACTGTGACAATGTGCCCTTTGTTCCCTGTGTGTCACTGTGACATTGTGCCCTTTGTTCCCTGTGTGTCACTGTGACAATGTGCCCTTTGTTCCCTGTGTGTTGCTGTGACAATGTGCCCTTTGTTCCCTGTGTGTTGCTGTGACAATGTGCCCTTTGTTCCCTGTGTGTCACTGTGACATTGTGCCCTTTGTTCCCTGTGTGTCACTGTGACAATGTGCCCTTTGTTCCCTGTGTGTCACTGTGACAATGTGCCCTTTGTTCCCTGTGTGTTGCTGTGACAATGTGCCCTTTGTTCCCTGTGTGTCGCTGTGACATTGTGCCCTTTGTTCCCTGTGTGTCACTGTGACAATGTGCCCTTTGTTCCCTGTGTGTCGCTGTGACAATGTGCCCTTTGTTCCCTGTGTGTCGCTGTGACCGTGTGCCCTTTGTTCCCTGTGTGTCGCTGTGACAATGTGCCCTTTGTTCCCTGTGTGTCGCTGTGACCGTGTGCCCTTTGTTCCCTGTGTGTCGCTGTGACAATGTGCCCTTTGTTCCCTGTGTGTCACTGTGACAATGTGCCCTTTTTTCCCTGTGTGTTGCTGTGACATTGTGCCCTTTGTTCCCTGTGTGTCGCTGTGACAATGTGCCCTTTGTTCCCTGTGTGTCGCTGTGACAATGTGCCCTTTGTTCCCTGTGTGTCACTGTGACAATGTGCCCTTTGTTCCCTGTGTGTCGCTGTGACAATGTGCCCTTTGTTCCCTGTGTGTTGCTGTGACAATGTGCCCTTTGTTCCCTGTGTGTCACTGTGACAATGTGCCCTTTGTTCCCTGTGTGTCGCTGTGACAATGTGCCCTTTGTTCCCTGTGTGTCACTGTGACAATGTGCCCTTTGTTCCCTGTGTGTCGCTGTGACATTGTGCCCTTTGTTCCCTGTGTGTCACTGTGACAATGTGCCCTTTGTTCCCTGTGTGTCGCTGTGACAATGTGCCCTTTGTTCCCTGTGTGTCGCTGTGACATTGTGCCCTTTGTTCCCTGTGTGTCACTGTGACAATGTGCCCTTTGTTCCCTGTGTGTCGCTGTGACAATGTGCCCTTTGTTCCCTGTGTGTCACTGTGACATTGTGCCCTTTGTTCCCTGTGTGTCACTGTGACAATGTGCCCTTTGTTCCCTGTGTGTTGCTGTGACAATGTGCCCTTTGTTCCCTGTGTGTCACTGTGACATTGTGCCCTTTGTTCCCTGTGTGTCACTGTGACAATGTGCCCTTTGTTCCCTGTGTGTCACTGTGACAATGTGCCCTTTGTTCCCTGTGTGTTGCTGTGACAATGTGCCCTTTGTTCCCTGTGTGTCACTGTGACATTGTGCCCTTTGTTCCCTGTGTGTCGCTGTGACAATGTGCCCTTTGTTCCCTGTGTGTCACTGTGACAATGTGCCCTTTGTTCCCTGTGTGTCACTGTGACAATGTGCCCTTTGTTCCCTGTGTGTTGCTGTGACAATGTGCCCTTTGTTCCCTGTGTGTTGCTGTGACAATGTGCCCTTTGTTCCCTGTGTGTCACTGTGACATTGTGCCCTTTGTTCCCTGTGTGTCACTGTGACAATGTGCCCTTTGTTCCCTGTGTGTCACTGTGACATTGTGCCCTTTGTTCCCTGTGTGTCACTGTGACAATGTGCCCTTTGTTCCCTGTGTGTCGCTGTGACAATGTGCCCTTTGTTCCGTGTGTCACTGTGACAATGTGCCCTTTGTGCCCTGTGTGTCACTGTGACCGTGTGCCCTTTGTTCCCTGTGTGTCACTGTGACATTGTGCCCTTTGTTCCCTGTGTGTCGCTGTGACAATGTACCCTTTGTTCCCTGTGTGTCACTGTGACAATGTGCCCATTGTACCCTGTGTGTCACTGTGACATTGTGCCCTTTGTTCCCTGTGTGTCGCTGTGACATTGTGCCCTTTGTTCCCTGTGTGTCGCTGTGACAATGTGCCCTTTGTTCCCTGTGTGTCGCTGTGACATTGTGCCCTTTGTTCCCTGTGTGTCACTGTGACAATGTGCCCTTTGTTCCCTGTGTGTCGCTGTGACAATGTGCCCTTTGTTCCCTGTGTGTCACTGTGACAATGTGCCCTTTGTTCCCTGTGTGTCACTGTGACCGTGTGCCCTTTGTTCCCTGTGTGTCACTGTGACAATGTGCCCTTTGTACCCTGTGTGTCGCTGTGACAATGTGCCCTTTGTGCCCTGTGTGTCGCTGTGACAATGTGCCCTTTGTTCCCTGTGTGTCACTGTGACCGTGTGCCCTTTGTTCCCTCTGTGTCGCTGTGACAATGTGCCCTTTGTTCCCTGTGTGTCGCTGTGACAATGTGCCCTTTGTTCCCTGTGTGTCACTGTGACCGTGTGCCCTTTGTTCCCTGTGTGTCGCTGTGACAATGTGCCCTTTGTACCCTGTGTGTCGCTGTGACAATGTGCCCTTTGTGCCCTGTGTGTCGCTGTGGCAATGTGCCCTTTGTTCCCTGTGTGTCACTGTGACCGTGTGCCCTTTGTTCCCTGTGTGTCGCTGTGACAATGTGCCCTTTGTTCCCTGTGTGTCACTGTGACAATGTGCCCTTTTTTCCCTGTGTGTTGCTGTGACATTGTGCCCTTTGTTCCCTGTGTGTCGCTGTGACAATGTGCCCTTTGTTCCCTGTGTGTCGCTGTGACAATGTGCCCTTTGTTCCCTGTGTGTCACTGTGACAATGTGCCCTTTGTTCCCTGTGTGTCGCTGTGACAATGTGCCCTTTGTTCCCTGTGTGTTGCTGTGACAATGTGCCCTTTGTTCCCTGTGTGTCACTGTGACAATGTGCCCTTTGTTCCCTGTGTGTCGCTGTGACAATGTGCCCTTTGTTCCCTGTGTGTCACTGTGACAATGTGCCCTTTGTTCCCTGTGTGTCGCTGTGACATTGTGCCCTTTGTTCCCTGTGTGTCACTGTGACAATGTGCCCTTTGTTCCCTGTGTGTCGCTGTGACAATGTGCCCTTTGTTCCCTGTGTGTCGCTGTGACATTGTGCCCTTTGTTCCCTGTGTGTCACTGTGACAATGTGCCCTTTGTTCCCTGTGTGTCGCTGTGACAATGTGCCCTTTGTTCCCTGTGTGTCACTGTGACATTGTGCCCTTTGTTCCCTGTGTGTCACTGTGACAATGTGCCCTTTGTTCCCTGTGTGTTGCTGTGACAATGTGCCCTTTGTTCCCTGTGTGTCACTGTGACATTGTGCCCTTTGTTCCCTGTGTGTCACTGTGACAATGTGCCCTTTGTTCCCTGTGTGTCACTGTGACAATGTGCCCTTTGTTCCCTGTGTGTTGCTGTGACAATGTGCCCTTTGTTCCCTGTGTGTCACTGTGACATTGTGCCCTTTGTTCCCTGTGTGTCGCTGTGACAATGTGCCCTTTGTTCCCTGTGTGTCACTGTGACAATGTGCCCTTTGTTCCCTGTGTGTCACTGTGACAATGTGCCCTTTGTTCCCTGTGTGTTGCTGTGACAATGTGCCCTTTGTTCCCTGTGTGTTGCTGTGACAATGTGCCCTTTGTTCCCTGTGTGTCACTGTGACATTGTGCCCTTTGTTCCCTGTGTGTCACTGTGACAATGTGCCCTTTGTTCCCTGTGTGTCACTGTGACATTGTGCCCTTTGTTCCCTGTGTGTCACTGTGACAATGTGCCCTTTGTTCCCTGTGTGTCGCTGTGACAATGTGCCCTTTGTTCCGTGTGTCACTGTGACAATGTGCCCTTTGTGCCCTGTGTGTCACTGTGACCGTGTGCCCTTTGTTCCCTGTGTGTCACTGTGACATTGTGCCCTTTGTTCCCTGTGTGTCGCTGTGACAATGTACCCTTTGTTCCCTGTGTGTCACTGTGACAATGTGCCCATTGTACCCTGTGTGTCACTGTGACATTGTGCCCTTTGTTCCCTGTGTGTCGCTGTGACATTGTGCCCTTTGTTCCCTGTGTGTCGCTGTGACAATGTGCCCTTTGTTCCCTGTGTGTCGCTGTGACATTGTGCCCTTTGTTCCCTGTGTGTCACTGTGACAATGTGCCCTTTGTTCCCTGTGTGTCGCTGTGACAATGTGCCCTTTGTTCCCTGTGTGTCACTGTGACAATGTGCCCTTTGTTCCCTGTGTGTCACTGTGACCGTGTGCCCTTTGTTCCCTGTGTGTCACTGTGACAATGTGCCCTTTGTACCCTGTGTGTCGCTGTGACAATGTGCCCTTTGTGCCCTGTGTGTCGCTGTGACAATGTGCCCTTTGTTCCCTGTGTGTCACTGTGACCGTGTGCCCTTTGTTCCCTCTGTGTCGCTGTGACAATGTGCCCTTTGTTCCCTGTGTGTCGCTGTGACAATGTGCCCTTTGTTCCCTGTGTGTCACTGTGACCGTGTGCCCTTTGTTCCCTGTGTGTCGCTGTGACAATGTGCCCTTTGTACCCTGTGTGTCGCTGTGACAATGTGCCCTTTGTGCCCTGTGTGTCGCTGTGGCAATGTGCCCTTTGTTCCCTGTGTGTCACTGTGACCGTGTGCCCTTTGTTCCCTCTGTGTCGCTGTGACAATGTGCCCTTTGTTCCCTGTGTGTCGCTGTGACAATGTGCCCTTTGTTCCCTGTGTGTCACTGTGACCGTGTGCCCTTTGTTCCCTCTGTGTCGCTGTGACAATGTGCCCTTTGTTCCCTGTGTGTCGCTGTGACAATGTGCCCTTTGTTCCCTGTGTGTCACTGTGACCGTGTGCCCTTTGTTCCCTGTGTGTCACTGTGACCGTGTGCCCTTTGTTCCCTGTGTGTCGCTGTGACAATGTGCCCTTTGTTCCCTGTGTGTCGCTGTGACAATGTGCCCTTTGTTCCCTGTGTGTCACTGTGACCGTGTGCCCTTTGTTCCCTGTGTGTCGCTGTGACAATGTGCCCTTTGTACCCTGTGTGTCGCTGTGACAATGTGCCCTTTGTGCCCTGTGTGTCGCTGTGGCAATGTGCCCTTTGTTCCCTGTGTGTCACTGTGACCGTGTGCCCTTTGTTCCCTCTGTGTCGCTGTGACAATGTGCCCTTTGTTCCCTGTGTGTCGCTGTGACAATGTGCCCTTTGTTCCCTGTGTGTCACTGTGACCGTGTGCCCTTTGTTCCCTCTGTGTCGCTGTGACAATGTGCCCTTTGTTCCCTGTGTGTCGCTGTGACAATGTGCCCTTTGTTCCCTGTGTGTCACTGTGACCGTGTGCCCTTTGTTCCCTCTGTGTCGCTGTGACAATGTGCCCTTTGTTCCCTGTGTGTCACTGTGACAATGTGCCCTTTGTTCCCTGTGTGTCACTGTGACATTGTGCCCTTTGTTCCCTGTGTGTCACTGTGACAATGTGCCCTTTGTTCCCTGTGTGTCGCTGCGACAATGTGCCCTTTGTTCCCTGTGTGTCGCTGTGACATTGTGCCCTTTGTTCCCTGTGTGTCACTGTGACAATGTGCCCTTTGTTCCCTGTGTGTCACTGTGACATTGTGCCCTTTGTTCCCTGTGTGTCACTGTGACAATGTGCCCTTTGTTCCCTGTGTGTTGCTGTGACAATGTGCCCTTTGTTCCCTGTGTGTTGCTGTGACAATGTGCCCTTTGTTCCCTGTGTGTCACTGTGACATTGTGCCCTTTGTTCCCTGTGTGTCACTGTGACAATGTGCCCTTTGTTCCCTGTGTGTCACTGTGACAATGTGCCCTTTGTTCCCTGTGTGTTGCTGTGACAATGTGCCCTTTGTTCCCTGTGTGTCGCTGTGACATTGTGCCCTTTGTTCCCTGTGTGTCACTGTGACAATGTGTCCTTTGTTCCCTGTGTGTCGCTGTGACAATGTGCCCTTTGTTCCCTGTGTGTCGCTGTGACCGTCTGCCCTTTGTTCCCTGTGTGTCGCTGTGACAATGTGCCCTTTGTTCCCTGTGTGTCACTGTGACAATGTGCCCTTTTTTCCCTGTGTGTTGCTGTGACATTGTGCCCTTTGTTCCCTGTGTGTCGCTGTGACATTGTGCCCTTTGTTCCCTGTGTGTCACTGTGACAATGTGCCCTTTGTTCCCTGTGTGTCGCTGTGACAATGTGCCCTTTGTTCCCTGTGTGTCACTGTGACATTGTGCCCTTTGTTCCCTGTGTGTCACTGTGACAATGTGCCCTTTGTTCCCTGTGTGTCGCTGTGACAATGTGCCCTTTGTTCCCTTTGTGTCGCTGTGACATTGTGCCCTTTGTTCCCTGTGTGTCACTGTGACAATGTGCCCTTTGTTCCCTGTGTGTCGCTGTGACATTGTGCCCTTTGTTCCCTGTGTGTCACTGTGACAATGTGCCCTTTGTTCCCTGTGTGTCGCTGTGACAATGTGCCCTTTGTTCCCTGTGTGTCACTGTGACATTGTGCCCTTTGTTCCCTGTGTGTCACTGTGACAATGTGCCCTTTGTTCCCTGTGTGTCGCTGTGACAATGTGCCCTTTGTTCCCTGTGTGTCACTGTGACATTGTGCCCTTTGTTCCCTGTGTGTCACTGTGACAATGTGCCCTTTGTTCCCTGTGTGTTGCTGTGACAATGTGCCCTTTGTTCCCTGTGTGTTGCTGTGACAATGTGCCCTTTGTTCCCTGTGTGTCACTGTGACATTGTGCCCTTTGTTCCCTGTGTGTCACTGTGACAATGTGCCCTTTGTTCCCTGTGTGTCACTGTGACAATGTGCCCTTTGTTCCCTGTGTGTTGCTGTGACAATGTGCCCTTTGTTCCCTGTGTGTCACTGTGACATTGTGCCCTTTGTTCCCTGTGTGTCGCTGTGACAATGTGCCCTTTGTTCCCTGTGTGTCACTGTGACAATGTGCCCTTTGTTCCCTGTGTGTCACTGTGACAATGTGCCCTTTGTTCCCTGTGTGTTGCTGTGACAATGTGCCCTTTGTTCCCTGTGTGTTGCTGTGACAATGTGCCCTTTGTTCCCTGTGTGTCACTGTGACATTGTGCCCTTTGTTCCCTGTGTGTCACTGTGACAATGTGCCCTTTGTTCCCTGTGTGTCGCTGTGACATTGTGCCCTTTGTTCCCTGTGTGTCACTGTGACATTGTGCCCTTTGTTCCCTGTGTGTCGCTGTGACAATGTACCCTTGGTTCCCTGTGTGTCGCTGTGACAATGTGCCCTTTGTTCCCTGTGTGTCACTGTGACAATGTGCCCTTTGTTCCCTGTGTGTCGCTGTGACAATGTGCCCTTTGTTCAATGTGTGTTGCTGTGACAATGTGCCCTTTGTTCCCTGTGTGTCGCTGTGACATTGTGCCCTTTGTTCCCTGTGTGTCACTGTGACAATGTGCCCTTTGTTCCCTGTGTGTCGCTGTGACAATGTGCCCTTTGTTCCCTGTGTGTCACTGTGACAATGTGCCCTTTGTTCCCTGTGTGTCGCTGTGACATTGTGCCCTTTGTTCCCTGTGTGTCACTGTGACAATGTGCCCTTTGTTCCCTGTGTGTCGCTGTGACAATGTGCCCTTTGTTCCCTGTGTGTCACTGTGACATTGTGCCCTTTGTTCCCTGTGTGTCACTGTGACAATGTGCCCTTTGTTCCCTGTGTGTTGCTGTGACAATGTGCCCTTTGTTCCCTGTGTGTCACTGTGACATTGTGCCCTTTGTTCCCTGTGTGTCACTGTGACAATGTGCCCTTTGTTCCCTGTGTGTCACTGTGACAATGTGCCCTTTGTTCCCTGTGTGTTGCTGTGACAATGTGCCCTTTGTTCCCTGTGTGTCACTGTGACATTGTGCCCTTTGTTCCCTGTGTGTCGCTGTGACAATGTGCCCTTTGTTCCCTGTGTGTCACTGTGACAATGTGCCCTTTGTTCCCTGTGTGTCACTGTGACAATGTGCCCTTTGTTCCCTGTGTGTTGCTGTGACAATGTGCCCTTTGTTCCCTGTGTGTTGCTGTGACAATGTGCCCTTTGTTCCCTGTGTGTCACTGTGACATTGTGCCCTTTGTTCCCTGTGTGTCACTGTGACAATGTGCCCTTTGTTCCCTGTGTGTCACTGTGACATTGTGCCCTTTGTTCCCTGTGTGTCACTGTGACAATGTGCCCTTTGTTCCCTGTGTGTCGCTGTGACAATGTGCCCTTTGTTCCGTGTGTCACTGTGACAATGTGCCCTTTGTGCCCTGTGTGTCACTGTGACCGTGTGCCCTTTGTTCCCTGTGTGTCACTGTGACATTGTGCCCTTTGTTCCCTGTGTGTCGCTGTGACAATGTACCCTTTGTTCCCTGTGTGTCACTGTGACAATGTGCCCTTTGTACCCTGTGTGTCACTGTGACATTGTGCCCTTTGTTCCCTGTGTGTCGCTGTGACATTGTGCCCTTTGTTCCCTGTGTGTCGCTGTGACAATGTGCCCTTTGTTCCCTGTGTGTCGCTGTGACATTGTGCCCTTTGTTCCCTGTGTGTCACTGTGACAATGTGCCCTTTGTTCCCTGTGTGTCGCTGTGACAATGTGCCCTTTGTTCCCTGTGTGTCACTGTGACAATGTGCCCTTTGTTCCCTGTGTGTCACTGTGACCGTGTGCCCTTTGTTCCCTGTGTGTCACTGTGACAATGTGCCCTTTGTACCCTGTGTGTCGCTGTGACAATGTGCCCTTTGTGTCGCTGTGACAATGTGCCCTTTGTTCCCTGTGTGTCACTGTGACCGTGTGCCCTTTGTTCCCTCTGTGTCGCTGTGACAATGTGCCCTTTGTTCCCTGTGTGTCGCTGTGACAATGTGCCCTTTGTTCCCTGTGTGTCACTGTGACCGTGTGCCCTTTGTTCCCTGTGTGTCGCTGTGACAATGTGCCCTTTGTACCCTGTGTGTCGCTGTGACAATGTGCCCTTTGTGCCCTGTGTGTCGCTGTGGCAATGTGCCCTTTGTTCCCTGTGTGTCACTGTGACCGTGTGCCCTTTGTTCCCTCTGTGTCGCTGTGACAATGTGCCCTTTGTTCCCTGTGTGTCGCTGTGACAATGTGCCCTTTGTTCCCTGTGTGTCACTGTGACCGTGTGCCCTTTGTTCCCTCTGTGTCGCTGTGACAATGTGCCCTTTGTTCCCTGTGTGTCGCTGTGACAATGTGCCCTTTGTTCCCTGTGTGTCACTGTGACATTGTGCCCTTTGTTCCCTGTGTGTCACTGTGACAATGTGCCCTTTGTTCCCTGTGTGTCACTGTGACAATGTGCCCTTTGTTCCCTGTGTGTCACTGTGACATTGTGCCCTTTGTTCCCTGTGTGTCACTGTGACAATGTGCCCTTTGTTCCCTGTGTGTCGCTGTGACAATGTGCCCTTTGTTCCCTGTGTGTCGCTGTGACATTGTGCCCTTTGTTCCCTGTGTGTCACTGTGACAATGTGCCCTTTGTTCCCTGTGTGTCACTGTGACAATGTGCCCTTTGTTCCCTGTGTGTCACTGTGACAATGTGCCCTTTGTTCCCTGTGTGTCACTGTGACAATGTGCCCTTTGTTCCCTGTGTGTTGCTGTGACAATGTGCCCTTTGTTCCCTGTGTGTTGCTGTGACAATGTGCCCTTTGTTCCCTGTGTGTCACTGTGACATTGTGCCCTTTGTTCCCTGTGTGTCACTGTGACAATGTGCCCTTTGTTCCCTGTGTGTCACTGTGACAATGTGCCCTTTGTTCCCTGTGTGTTGCTGTGACAATGTGCCCTTTGTTCCCTGTGTGTCGCTGTGACATTGTGCCCTTTGTTCCCTGTGTGTCACTGTGACAATGTGCCCTTTGTTCCCTGTGTGTCGCTGTGACAATGTGCCCTTTGTTCCCTGTGTGTCGCTGTGACCGTGTGCCCTTTGTTCCCTGTGTGTCGCTGTGACAATGTGCCCTTTGTTCCCTGTGTGTCGCTGTGACATTGTGCCCTTTGTTCCCTGTGTGTCACTGTGACAATGTGCCCTTTGTTCCCTGTGTGTCGCTGTGACAATGTGCCCTTTGTTCCCTGTGTGTCGCTGTGACCGTGTGCCCTTTGTTCCCTGTGTGTCGCTGTGACAATGTGCCCTTTGTTCCCTGTGTGTCACTGTGACAATGTGCCCTTTGTTCCCTGTGTGTCGCTGTGACAATGTGCCCTTTTTTCCCTGTGTGTTGCTGTGACATTGTGCCCTTTGTTCCCTGTGTGTCACTGTGACAATGTGCCCTTTGTTCCCTGTGTGTCGCTGTGACAATGTGCCCTTTTTTCCCTGTGTGTTGCTGTGACATTGTGCCCTTTGTTCCCTGTGTGTCGCTGTGACATTGTGCCCTTTGTTCCCTGTGTGTCACTGTGACAATGTGCCCTTTGTTCCCTGTGTGTCGCTGTGACAATGTGCCCTTTGTTCCCTGTGTGTTGCTGTGACAATGTGCCCTTTGTTCCCTGTGTGTCGCTGTGACATTGTGCCCTTTGTTCCCTGTGTGTCACTGTGACAATGTGCCCTTTGTTCCCTGTGTGTCGCTGTGACAATGTGCCCTTTGTTCCCTGTGTGTCACTGTGACAATGTGCCCTTTGTTCCCTGTGTGTCGCTGTGACATTGTGCCCTTTGTTCCCTGTGTGTCACTGTGACAATGTGCCCTTTGTTCCCTGTGTGTCGCTGTGACAATGTGCCCTTTGTTCCCTGTGTGTCACTGTGACATTGTGCCCTTTGTTCCCTGTGTGTCACTGTGACAATGTGCCCTTTGTTCCCTGTGTGTTGCTGTGACAATGTGCCCTTTGTTCCCTGTGTGTTGCTGTGACAATGTGCCCTTTGTTCCCTGTGTGTCACTGTGACATTGTGCCCTTTGTTCCCTGTGTGTCACTGTGACAATGTGCCCTTTGTTCCCTGTGTGTCACTGTGACAATGTGCCCTTTGTTCCCTGTGTGTTGCTGTGACAATGTGCCCTTTGTTCCCTGTGTGTCACTGTGACATTGTGCCCTTTGTTCCCTGTGTGTCGCTGTGACAATGTGCCCTTTGTTCCCTGTGTGTCACTGTGACAATGTGCCCTTTGTTCCCTGTGTGTCACTGTGACAATGTGCCCTTTGTTCCCTGTGTGTTGCTGTGACAATGTGCCCTTTGTTCCCTGTGTGTTGCTGTGACAATGTGCCCTTTGTTCCCTGTGTGTCACTGTGACATTGTGCCCTTTGTTCCCTGTGTGTCACTGTGACAATGTGCCCTTTGTTCCCTGTGTGTCACTGTGACAATGTGCCCTTTGTTCCCTGTGCGTCGCTGTGACATTGTGCCCTTTGTTCCCTGTGTGTCGCTGTGACAATGTGCCCTTTGTTCCCTGTGTGTCGCTGTGACAATGTGCCCTTTGTTCCCTGTGTGTCACTGTGACAATGTGCCCTTTGTTCCCTGTGTGTCACTGTGACCGTGTGCCCTTTGTTCCCTCTGTGTCGCTGTGACAATGTGCCCTTTGTTCCCTGTGTGTCACTGTGACATTGTGCCCTTTGTTGCCTGTGTGTCACTGTGACAATGTGCCCTTTGTTCCCTGTGTGTCGCTGTGACATTGTGCCCTTTGTTCCCTGTGTGTCACTGTGACAATGTGCCCTTTGTTCCCTGTGTGTCGCTGTGACAATGTTCCCTGTGTGTCACTGTGACATTGTGCCCTTTGTTCCCTGTGTGTCACTGTGACAATGTGCCCTTTGTTCCCTGTGTGTCACTGTGACTTTGTGCCCTTTGTTCCCTGTGTGTCGCTGTGACATTGTGCCCTTTGTTCCCTGTGTGTCGCTGTGACAATGTGCCCTTTGTACCCTGTGTGTCGCTGTGACATTGTGCCCTTTGTACCCTGTGTGTCACTGTGACAATGTGCCCTTTGTTCCCTGTGTGTCGCTGTGACAATGTGCCCTTTGTACCCTGTGTGTCGCTGTGACATTGTGCCCTTTGTTCCCTGTGTGTCACTGTGACATTGTGCCCTTTGTTCCCTGTGTGTCGCTGTGACAATGTGCCCTTTGTTCCCTGTGTGTCGCTGTGACAATGTGCCCTTTGTACCCTGTGTGTCGCTGTGACATTGTGCCCTTTGTACCCTGTGTGTCACTGTGACAATGTGCCCTTTGTTCCCTGTGTGTCACTGTGACAATGTGCCCTTTGTTCCCTGTGTGTCGCTGTGACAATGTGCCCTTTGTACCCTGTGTGTCGCTGTGACATTGTGCCCTTTGTTCCCTGTGTGTCACTGTGACAATGTGCCCTTTGTACCCTGTGTGTCGCTGTGACAATGTGCCCTTTGTTCCCTGTGTGTCACTGTGACAATGTGCCCTTTGTACCCTGTGTGTCACTGTGACAATGTGCCCTTTGTTCCCTGTGTGTCACTGTGACATTGTGCCCTTTGTTCCCTGTGTGTCGCTGTGACAATGTGCCCTTTGTACCCTGTGTGTCGCTGTGACAATGTGCCCTTTGTACCCTGTGTGTCGCTGTGACAATGTGCCCTTTGTTCCCTGCGTGTCACTGTGACCGTGTGCCCTTTGTTCCCTGTGTGTCGCTGTGACATTGTGCCCTTTGTTCCCTGTGTGTCACTGTGACAATGTGCCCTTTGTACCCTGTGTGTCGCTGTGACAATGTGCCCTTTGTTCCCTGTGTGTCGCTGTGACATTGTGCCCTTTGTTCCCTGTGTGTCACTGTGACAATGTGCCCTTTGTTCCCTGTGTGTCACTGTGACAATGTGCCCTTTGTTCCCTGTGTGTCGCCGTGACAATGTGCCCTTTGTTCCCTGTGTGTCACTGTGACAATGTGCCCTTTGTACCCTGTGTGTCGCTGTGACATTGTGCCCTTTGTTCCCTGTGTGTCGCTGTGACAATGTGCCCTTTGTTCCCTGTGTGTCGCTGTGACATTGTGCCCTTTGTTCCCTGTGTGTCGCTGTGACAATGTGCCCTTTGTTCCCTGTGTGTCGCTGTGACATTGTGCCCTTTGTTCCCTGTGTGTCACTGTGACAATGTGCCCTTTGTTCCCTGTGTGTCACTGTGACATTGTGCCCTTTGTAACCTGTGTGTCACTGTGACATTGTGCCCTTTGTACCCTGTGTGTCACTGTGACAATGTGCCCTTTGTTCCCTGTGTGTCGCTGTGACATTGTGCCCTTTGTTCCCTGTGTGTCACTGTGACAATGTGCCCTTTGTTCCCTGTGTGTCGCTGTGACAATGTGCCCTTTGTTCCCTGTGTGTCACTGTGACAATGTGCCCTTTGTTCCCTGTGTGTCACTGTGACATTGTGCCCTTTGTTCCCTGTGTGTCGCTGTGACCGTGTGCCCTTTGTTCCCTGTGTGTCACTGTGACAATGTGCCCTTTGTACCCTGTGTGTCGCTGTGACAATGTGCCCTTTGTTCCCTGTGTGTCGCTGTGACAATGTGCCCTTTGTTCCCTGTGTGTCACTGTGACAATGTGCCCTTTGTTCCCTGTGTGTCACTGTGACATTGTGCCCTTTGTTCCCTGTGTGTCGCTGTGACCGTGTGCCCTTTGTTCCCTGTGTGTCACTGTGACAATGTGCCCTTTGTACCCTGTGTGTCGCTGTGACAATGTGCCCTTTGTTCCCTGTGTGTCGCTGTGACAATGTGCCCTTTGTTCCCTGTGTGTCGCTGTGACAATGTGCCCTTTGTTCCCTGTGTGTCGCTGTGACATTGTGCCCTTTGTTCCCTGTGTGTCACTGTGACAATGTGCCCTTTGTTCCCTGTGTGTCACTGTGACAATGTACCCTTTGTACCCTGTGTGTCGCTGTGACATTGTGCCCTTTGTTCCCTGTGTGTCGCTGTGACAATGTGCCCTTTGTTCCCTGTGTGTCGCTGTGACATTGTGCCCTTTGTTCCCTGTGTGTCGCTGTGACAATGTGCCCTTTGTTCCCTGTGTGTCGCTGTGACATTGTGCCCTTTGTTCCCTGTGTGTCACTGTGACAATGTGCCCTTTGTTCCCTGTGTGTCACTGTGACATTGTGCCCTTTGTAACCTGTGTGTCACTGTGACATTGTGCCCTTTGTACCCTGTGTGTCACTGTGACAATGTGCCCTTTGTTCCCTGTGTGTCGCTGTGACATTGTGCCCTTTGTTCCCTGTGTGTTGCTGTGACAATGTGCCTTTTGTTCCCTGTGTGTCACTGTGACATTGTGCCCTTTGTTCCCTGTGTGTCACTGTGACCATGTGCCCTTTGTACCCTGTGTGTCGCTGTGACAATGTGCCATTTGTTCCCTGTGTGTCACTGTGGCATGTGCCCTTTGTTACCTGCATGTTGTTGTGGCAATGTGCCCGTTGTTACCTGCGTGTTGCTGTGGCAACGTGCCCGTTGTTACCTGCGTGTTACTGTGACAATGTGCCCTCTTTAACCTGCATGTAGTAACCCGGAGTTGGGAAGAGTGATGGTAAACACTCCCCTCATGCTCTTTCCATCATGCGGCTGACCTGCAACTCCTCCCGTACTGACCTCCTGCTTCCGGCATATGGTGCTCGGATTCACAGTTTGATAAACGCGCCAAATCGCTGTGCTGCAAGCAGACCTTCCTTGACCACTGTTTCCTGGATTAGGACTTGAACCCAGAGATTCGAGCCCGGGAGTGGGACGACATCCACTTAGGCACAAGACATTGAAAACATTGAAACACAGAAAATAAGTGCAGGAGAAGGCCATTCGACCCTTCAAGCCTGCACCACCATTCAATACGATCATGGCTGGCCATGCAATCTCAGTGTCCCACTTCCACCCTCTCCCCATACCCTTTGAGCCTTTTTGCCACAAGGGCTCCATCCAGCTCCCTCTTGAATGCATCTCATGAACTAGCCCCAACAGCTTCCTGCGGGAGAGGTTCGCAACTCTCTGAGTGAAGAAATTCTTCCTCATTATCAGTCCTGAATGGCTTCCCTTTATTCATAGACTGTGACTCCTCAACATTGGGAATCCGTCCAGTCCCATCAGGATTTTATATGTTTCTGTGAGATCCCCCCCCCCCTCCTCCCCTCCCCCCACCTCATTCTTCTACCTTCCAGCGAATACAAGCCCAGTCAATCCAGTCTTTCCTCACATCTCAGTCCTGCCATCCCGGGAATCAGTCTGGTGGTCATTCCCTGGTCTCCCTCAGTAGCAACAATATCCTTCCTCCGACTCATGAGACTAAAGCTGCACACGATCCTCCAGCTCTGATCTCACCAAGGCCCTGTATCACTGCAGCTAAAGACCTTCAAACAATCGTGATTTGTCGGGGTTTAGAGAGATCGTTTCCCATTGTGGGAGCATCTAGAACCAAAGGGTTCAAATCTCAGAGGAAGGGGTTGCCTGTTTAAAACAGGGATGAGGAGGAATTTCTTCTCTCAAAGGGGAGTACATTTTTACCACAGAGAGTTGCAGAGGTTGAGCCAGTATATATCACATCCCAGGTGGATAGTGCTGTTCAGAAGGCATATGGTGTGTTAGGTTTCATTGGTAGAGGGATTGAGTTCCAGAGCTGCATTATCATGTTGCAACTATACAAAACGCTAGTCCGGCCACACTTGGAATATTGTGCACAGTTCTGGTCCACATATTTCGGGAAGGATGTGGAAGCATTGGAAAAGGTGCAGAGGGGATTTAACAGGATGTTGCCTGGTCTGGAGGGAAGGTCTTATGAGGAAAGGCTGAGAGACTTTGGTCTGCTCTCATTAGAAAGAAGAAGGCTAAGAGGGGATTTGATAGAGACATAACAAGATGATCTGAGGATTAGACAGGGTGGACAGTGAAAGTCTTTTTCCAAGGATGATGGCGTCAGCTTGTACGAGAGGGCATAACTACAAATTGAGGGGTGATAGATTTAAGACAGATGTCAGGGGCAGGTTCTTTACGCAGAGAGTGGTAAGGGTGTGGAATGCCCTACCTGCTAATGTAGTTACCTCAGCCACGTTAGGGAGATTTAAACAATCCTTAGATAAGCACATGGATGATGATGTAGGGGGAACGAGCTGAGAACAGTTCACAGGTCGGCGCAACATCGAGGGCCGAAGGGCCTGTTCTGCGCTGGGTTGTTCTATGTTCTATATTCAAAGCTGAGATAGACAGACTCTTTGTGAGGGAATTGAGGGTTAATGGGAAAGGCAGGCAAGTGGAGTTGAGGATTGTCAGACTCGCCGTGATCTCAATGGAACGGAAAGAAATTTCGATGGGCCAAATGGCCTCTGTCAGCTCTTACATCCGTTACCCAACATAACATTCAATCACGGATGGCCTTCTGTCAGTCTGCTGTTAACCCCGACTCTCTGTTCAACCGCCCGCTTTGCCATTCATTATCTCTGGCTCCATTAGGCTCACTTGGTCAATGGTTGAGTGACCCTTTACTATTGGTGGTAACTTGTTCGATTTTTTTTCCATTCTTCCACAGGGATCGTGAGCACCACTGGCTGCGGCCAGAATTGGTTCCCCATCTCTAGCTGTCCTGGAATTGAATGGGACATTTCAGGGGACATTTAAGAATCAGCCACATCACATCGAGGCCAGACCAGGTGAAGAAGGCAGATTTCCTTCTCTTCAGGACATTGAGTCGAACCGGGCAGTGTCCAAAGCAACCATCCATTGAACCCAGGTATGATGTGACGTGGGTTACCCTGCATTTATCCACTTCTCGCTCAGTAACCATTGGCGCACAGTGTGACCTCTCGACCTTTAACCCCGCCCCTTCCCACTCTGCACACCTCACCTTCAGGTCTACGAGGTTCATTTGCTCATCGCGCCCTGCATTTTCCTTTGCTTGTTTTTCCAGGTATTCCAAGGCTTGCTGCAGCTTTTCCTGAAACACAGAAAGCCGACAGGATTAAAACAAAGGGAGGAGTGTGTCCCCAGGATGTCCAGTTGGGGTACCCTGAACTGGTTCAAGGCAGGCAGTCATAAAGTTATACAGCACAGAAACAGACCCTTCAGTCCACCTCATGCTTACCGACCGGATATTCCAAATTAATCTAGTCCCGTTTGCCAGCACTTGGCCCATATCCCTCCAAACCCTTCCTATTCATGTACCCATCCAGATGCCTTTTAAATGTTGCAATTGTACCAGCCTCCACCACTTCCTCTGGCAGTTCATTCCACACACGTACCACCCTCTGTTACCACTTAGGTCCCTTTTAAATCCTTCCCCTCTCACCTTAAACCTATGCCCCTCTAGTTCTGGACTAACCTACCCCAGGGAAAAGACCTTGTCTATTTACCCTAGCAATGCCCCTCATGATTTTATAAACCTCTATAAGGTCACCCCTCAGCCTCTGATGCTCCAGGGAAAACAGCCCCAGCCTGTTCAGCCTCTCCCTATAGCTCAAACCCTCCAACCCTGGCAACCTTCTCCATTTTTCCCCGCAGCAGGGAGACGAAAACTGAATGCAGTATTCCGAAAGTGGCCGGACCACTGTCCTGTACAGCTGTAAGATGACCTCCCAACTCTGGTACTCAATGCACTGACCAATAAAGGCTTGCAGACCAAATGCCTTCTTCACTACCCTACCTACATGTGACTCCACTTTCAAGTAAATATAAACCTGCACACCAAGCTCCCTTTGTTCGGAAACACTCCCCAGGACCTTACCCTGATTTGCCATACTAAAATGCAGCACCTATCTTTTATTTAATTAAACTCCAATTTCCACTCCTTGGCCCATCGGCCATCCGATCAAGGTGCTGCTATACTCTGAAGTAACCTTCTTCGCTGTCCACTACACCACCAATTCTGCAAACTTACTAACCATATCTGCTATGTTCACATCCAAATCACTTATATGAATGACAAAAGGTAGAGGACCCAGCACCGATCCTTGTGGCACTCCACTGGCCACAGGCCTCCAGTCTGAAAAACAACCCTCCACCTCCACCCTCTGTCTTCTACCTTTGAGCCAGTTGGGTATCCACATGGCTAGTTCTCTCTGTATTCCGTGAGATCTAACCTTCAGTTATATCAGTCAGACAGTCGTGGGAGGGAAGGCAATGGCCATGTGATACTATCACTGGACTGTTAATCCAGAGATCCAGGTAATGTTCTGAGGACCCCAGTTTAAACCTTACAGTAGCAGATGGTGGAATTTGCATTCAACTAAACAAAAATCAGGAGTTATGAGTTTAATGACGACCATAAAGCATTGTTGATTGTCAGAAAAATGCTCATCTGGTTCCCTTTGGGAAGGGTAACTCCCATCCCTACCCGGTGTGGTCTACATGTGACTCCAGACCCGCAGCAATGTGGTTGACTCTTAACTGTCCTCGTGGCAATTAGGGATGGGCAATAAATGCTGACCCAGCCAGTGACACCCTCATCCCCTGAATGAATTTTTAATAAAAAGTTCCTTGGAGTAACATTTACACCACACTGTGGTGAAACTGTTAAAAATTATGTCCCAATACATGTGTGAATCTAACCGGAATGGAGGTGTTGCTTAGTCCCGTGTGAATCTTATTACACACCTCCCCGTGTGAATCTTCTTATCTGTATGTAACCAGAATGGAATGTGTTTTTTAGCCTTGCTCTGCTGTTCACATGAATGTTTATATCTGGAAAAGAGTATATCAGCTGGAAAAGTCTCCAGTTCGGTGAGTCTGCTCCGGGGTTACGTTTAACCGCCGAGCGTGGGTTGTTGGCAACCGCTCTACGAGAACTGACGGCTCCCAGTTCCGGTAACATGTAGAGTGAGTATAAGCCAGACCCGTTGTAAGTATGAGACCTGGTTGTGGCGACGCTGCGGGGAATAAAATGCTCATATTCTAGCAGACTCGCCTCTTGGTCGTTTGTTCTGTGTCAGACTACTCTCCTACGAACCTGACCTTGAGAATTTTTTAAAACACACACAAATAACAAACGATGACCATATCGCCCCTTGGCATCCAATGGCATCACTGTCGCTGAGTCTTCCACCATCTACATCTTTGGAGTGGGGCACTTATGATCAGAAATTGACCGGTATTTTGAACTAACAACACTGAAGGAACAGCAATGCATTTCCAATTCTGGGTGGTGAGTAGGTTGGAGAACAAGCTTGTAGATGGTGATGTCCCTATGCATCTGTTGCTCCTGTCCATCTAGATGGCAGAGGTCATGGGTTTGGAGGTTAGGGAGGAAGGAACTTTGAGGAGTTACTGCACTGGATCTCGAGATAGTGTATGTATTTCTGGAAATGGTAGGTACACATACAGGAAAGGATTGTTAGACTGTGTCAGGGAGATGATGGTTGAGAGTATTAGTGCTCACTATTAATCCAGATTGCAGCCGGGCACTGGGTTTGAATGCTGCTATGGCAAATGGTGGAATTTGAATTCCATTTTTTTTTGAAAGAAGTCTGAAATTAAACATCTACTAATGACCGTAAAACCATTATTGGGGAAATCCCGTCTGACTTCAGGGAAGGAAATCTGCTATTGTCACCGGGACTGGCCGACATGTGACTCCAGGTCCATGGCAATCCTCTCCAACCTACTCACTGCCCAGAATTGGAAATGCATGGTTGTTCCTACAATTCCGTTAGGTCAAAAGGCCAGTCAATCTCTGGTCAACGGCGACCTCCCAGATCAAGGAAGATTCAGCAGTAGTGATAACATTGGATGCCAAGGGGCGATCTGGTCAAGATGGTTTGTTATTTGTGGCATAAATATTCCTTCCAAGGCACTTTGTTCTTTAATTCATTTGGAGATGAGGGCTAGGTCAGCATTTATTGCCCATCCCTAATTGCCACGAGGACAGTTAAGAGTCAACCACATTGCTGGGGGTCTGGAGTCACATGTGGACCACACCAGGTAGGGATGGTAGTTGCCCTTCCTAAAGGGTGTTAGTGAACCAAATGTGGTTGACTCTCAACTGCCCTCTGAAGTGGCTGGAGACCCAGAAAATCTGCCGATGCTGGAATCCAAAGCAGACAGGCAGGAGGCTGGAAGAGCACAACACGCCAGGCCGCATCAGGAGGCGGAGAGGTCGACCCCATTGAAGACGTCCTCTGCCTCACCCGAAACGTCGACTTCTCCACCTCCTGATGCTGCCTGGCTCGCTGTGCTCCTCCAGTCTCCTGCCTGCCTACTCCGAAATGGCCAAGCCAGCCACTCAGTTTGAGGGCAACTAGGGACGGGCAATAAATGTTAGCCAGCCAGTGATGCCCTTGGCCCATAAAGGAAATGAAGAGAGGCTGGGTGTGACTGAGCCCTTTAAAATTATAAAAGATTTCAATAGAATGGATACAAGGAGAATACTTCCTCTTGTGGGGAACTGCAATAAATAGAAACTTTTAATGTGAGATAATCACAGACAGACCATACAAAATAAAGATGACAGTAATTAAGGATATGTGGAAATGCAGATATTGATCATGAAAGCTGGCAGAGCAGGAAGAGTTAATAAAGCCCACTGTATCCTGGCCTGTAACAATAAGATGACAGAGTACAAGGGGACAAGACAGCTATGCGACCTCAGCTGGCGTATTGTGCACAGTTCTAGGTGTCACACTATTGGAAGGATGCAGACACACTGGAGAGAGCTCTGACATTGGTTCTCAAGCTGAGAAGTGACAATTATGAGGAGAGGTCAGAGAGGGAGGGAACGTTCCCTTTGAAAAAAGGAGATCTATTCGAAGTTTTCAAAATCACGAGGGGTCTGGGATGGTGTAGCTGGGCAATACCAGCTTGTGAAAGGGGTGGAGAGTGGGCGGCCACAGGCTGAAAGTGATTGGCAGAAGTAGGTTATGCGACGTGAGGATAAAGCCGTTGCACACTGTCAGTGGTTGAAGTCTGGAATGCTCTCCCTGGAAAGGTTCTTGCAGCAGCTTCAGCTGAGCCATTGAAAGGAGACTTTGGCTCGTTACTTGGGCAGAAGCAAAGAGCAGGAGAAAGAGCAGGAGAATTGCACTGAGTCATAATGCTCATGAGAGATCTAACACAGGCATGATGGGCTGAATAGCCTCCTTTAGCACTGCTAGTATACGTTTCGAAATGTATTTTATTTTAAACGTATAGGAATTTAGCAACGTAAAATAATGCAACAGGCTCGGAATACCGCTTTAGTGGATCTTTCCCAGTAAGAAAGGATCCGACATAACCTATTAGCAGCTTTTCCTAGAATCATCGAATCCCTACAGTGTGGAATCGGGCCATTTGGCCCATCGAGTGCACAGCAACCCTCCGGAGAGCATCCCGCCCAGATCCACCCCATCCCTGTAACCCTGCATTTCCCACGGCTAACCCACCCAGCCTGCACATTCTGGAAATCAGGGGTCAATTTAACCTGGCCAATCCACCCGAACCTGCACATCTTTGGATTGTGGGAGGAAACCCACGCAGACATGTGGGCAGGACGTGCAAACTCCACACAATCAGTTGCTCGAGTCGGGACTCAAAGCCATGTCCCTGGCGCTGTAAAGCATCTGTGCCTAATTAGATTAGATTACTTACAGTGTGGAAACAAGCCCTTCGGCCCAACAAGTCCACACTGACCCACCAAAGCGCAACCCACCCATTCCCCTACAATTACCCCTTCACCTAACACTATGGGCAATTTAGCATGGCCAATTCACCTGACCTGCACATCTTTGGACTGTGGAAGGAAACCGGAGCACCCGGAGGAAACCCACGCAGACACGGGGAGAATGTGCAAACTCCATACAGACAGTCGCCTGAGGCAGGAATTGAACCCGGGTCTCTGACACTGTGAGGCACCAGTGCTAACCACTGTGCCACCGTGCCGCCCAATTACTGAACCATTGTGCTGATTTAATAGTGGTTCTGGTTGGAAAATATGATTCTCTTAACATTAAGTGAAACAAAGTCCAAATCTTCATGGTGTGTTTAAGTGTGGATTTCTTGTTGGAAGTTCAAAGGAACCATAGCAATCCCAAAGGATGGGGAGATTGTGAAAGTCACTACTACAGGGAGTGGACAAAGTGAAACAGTTCAATGTATTTAATAGAAAACCAAAGAGGGAGCAAGGAACAGATGGAGTCAGGTCGGCTTAGGAGGTTGGGACAGTATGGACCAAATGGCTGCCCGTGAGACATAGAATTCCCATGTAATTCCATGTAAAATTCCAGCCTTTCTGCCGACATTGCCGCCCTGGTGTTAACACACTGTTGACGATGCACTGATGAGCATGTGGACACAGCTGGACTGAGGTCCAAAGGAGAGACTCAGAGTCCCAGCCGTGAGGTCTCCCTGTCCGAGGAGGGAGCGATCAGAGTTTGAGGATCAGTGGCACTTCCAGAGAGCTGCAGTCGCAGGGAGGGGTGGAGGGAGCATGGATGCGAGAAGCAAAAGTTGGATGTATTAGCGAAGACTGGGAAGTGGTTGAAAGTGAGTGTGTGTGTGCGCGCATGTGTGTGTGTGTGTGAAGAGCCCAGCTGTACTGTTCGGAGTAGCATCTGTTTGATTCTGTTTCACAGCCTCCTTTGTTATGGATTCCAATGGAAAGGGTGAGCAGCCTATCCCCTCTACCAGATATAGATGGCCATGTGACCCTACAAGTAGTAGTCGCCACAGTCTCTGACCACTGCCCCCTCATTAGAAACAGACAACTGACCATGAGTTTTGCCCTGAGAGTCGCCCCTTGCTTGAGGTGAGGCCAAGAAGGTGGGACCTTCGTGGAGATCTTGGCTGACGCAGGAATTGAACCCATACTGTTGGCGCCCCTCCGCATTGCAAAACAGCCGAAGGGCTAACTGAAGGGGTCATGGGAAAGTGGGACTGTGCAAAGTGGAAAAATGAAGGAAGAAACAGGTCCCTGTTCTCCCAATAGGGTCTGTGCCAGAGTTTTTGACCCTCCTATATTTCAGTCTTTCTGTCTTAATTCCTGCCTTCTTTTACCCCTCATGTGAATGCCTCACTTCCCATGAAATCCAACAGTGTGCCTCTTCCCTCAGCCCCTCTCCAATTTCTTCCCCATTCCCTGGACAAAGAAAACTATGTTAGATATGATGCAGAGCTGGGCTGAGGAGTGGCAGATGGAGTTCAACCCTGTCAAGTGTGAGGTTGTCCATTTTGGAAGGACAAATAAGAATGCGGAATACAGGGTTAACGGTAGGGTTCTGAGTAAGGTGGAGGAGCAGAGGGATCTTGGGGTCTATGTTCATAGCTCTTTGAAAGTTGCCACTCAGGTGGATAGAGCTTGTAAGAAGGCCTATGGTGTATGAGCGTTCATTAGCAGAGGGATTGAATTCAAGAGTCGTGAGGTGATGTTGCAGCTGTACAGGACCTTGGTAAGGCCACATTTGGAGTACTATGTGCAGTTCTGGTCGCCTCACTTTAGGAAAGATGTGGAAGCTTTGGAGAGGGTGCAGAGGAGATTTACCAGGATGTTGCCTGGAATGGAGAATAGGTCGTACGAGGATAGGTTGAGAGTGCTAGGCCTTTTCTCATTGGAACGGTGAAGGATGAGGGGTGACTTGATAGAGGTTTATAAGATGATCAGAGGAATAGATAGAGTAGACAGTCAGAGACATTTCCCCTGGGTACAACAGAGTGTTACAAGGGGACATAAATTTAAGGTGAAGGGTGGAAGGTATAGGGGGGATGTCAGGGATAAGTTCTTTACCCAGAGAGTGGTGGGGGCATGGAATGCGCTGCCTGTGGGAGTGGCAGAGTCAGAATCATTGGTGACCTTTAGGCGACAATTGGATAGGTACATGGATAGGTGCTTAAGCTAGGACAAATGTTCAGCACAACATTGTGGGCCGAAGGGCCTGTTCTGTGCTGTATTGTTCTATGTTCTATGTTCTATCCTGATTTCCCCATTGGATTTGTTAATGGCTACCTTGTAATAATGGCCCAGCAATCACCCCCTCCCCCTTACAAAAGCAGACATGTTTTCTCTGTTCATCAGCAGGACCTGATAGGCCGAGAAGCATCTTTCAAAGCCGCCGTGTGAGTACAGGACCTAGAGTCATACTGCACAGGCCCTTTGGCCCATTCAGTCCATGCCAACCCACCGACACCAACTCCACTATCCAGTCCTGAGCCCCTAGCCTTGTATGTCACAAGTGCTCCTCCACGTTCTGTTTAAATGTGTCCAGTCTCGATGACTCTCCTAGGCAGCGCAGTGCAGATTATTTTGGTAATGCAATATCTTACAACAAGCACAAAAGATGGGCCTCATGTCCGTCGCTGTGAACACAGAGTTGGACTCTTCCACCCCACAGATATAAGCTGCAGGAGGTGTTATCTCAAATGTTATACTCACAACGCCCACCTCTTTCAAACCAGTTAATACTGCCGAAAATAATCACCAAAGTGATACAAATGTTAACTGTCTGTCTGTAATCTTACTCAGTAACTTCCTGGCTATTGCTATAAATGTGAACTGGCTTCATTATTGTATCCACTAGGAACAAAAATTGAAAAACAAACAGATCTAACAACTGCAGACCACACTTGAGCACTTTCGTGATTTGCACCATCAGTGTTCTGGGGTGGGGGGGGGGGGCAGGGGGAGGTGACACTGACCAGAAGTTGAACTGGACTCGCCATATACATACAGTGGCTTCAACAGCAGGCCAGAGCCCAGGAATCCATTTTACGCACTCCCCTCAAAATCAAAAGCGTATATATTTGAAATAAAAAGAGAAAGGGTTTTGATTTGGTGGGTAATAGTGGTTTGGTGTGTGTGTGTGGGGGGTGGGGGGGGTGGGGGGGGGGGGGTAGTGGTTGTAAGTACTCAGCGAGTCTGGCAGAGAGAGGAACAGAGTTAAGGTTCCGAGTGGAATATGATGGGTTTTATAATGTTGAGAGGTAAACGGGGGTCTCGAGCACAAGATGTTTTCACCAGACGCTGAGGGGGTGACCCGATAGAAGTATTTACGGTTTATGAGAAACCTGAATAGGGTGGATGATCAGAGGGTGGAAATGTCAAACCCTCGAGGGTGCAGGTTTAAGGTGAGAGGGGGAACATTTAAAGGAGGTGTTTGAGGCATGTTCTTTACCCAGTGGGTGGTAGGGGTGCCTGGAACACACCGCCAGGAGAGGCAGCAGAACGATAACACTGTTATTTACACACACACACACACATGAGCAATAGGGAGATACGGACCGTGTGCAGGCAAATGGGATTACTTCTGAATGGCATCATGGTCAGCACAGTCAGGGTGGGCCAAAGGGCCCGTTCCTGTGCTGCACTGCTCTATGAAAGTGGGAGCAGAGGTAAAGCGTTTTATCACACTGCGTGTGGTCAGATTCGGGAAGCTACTCCCTTGAGAGGGTGGGACGGGGGCAGATTCAGTCGAGGCAGGATTTAGACCACAGCCTGAAGAAAGAAATGAAGAGGGTGTGTTGTGGTAGTGAGGAGGCGGGAAACCAGCACCCAATGAATTTCTCATTCCACAGACAGGATCGGGGTTAATCTTAAGTTTGCACTCCAGTCTCCCTGTCTGTTCCCCTCGTCCAATGTATCAGCAGTGACCAACCCTCCAGTCTGACATCTACGGACGGTCCACCACACCTCCGAGATTTCCAAAGAATCGCACAACCTCCTTCATCAGGTGGTTGTGGAGCAGCACTATAAGTCACAGAATTTATAGCAAAAGATCAAAGTGTCATTCAACTGATGCGACATATTCAACAAATCTAGATTCTGAGACTTAACAGCAATGTCAGTTTGTTCAACACATGGCATCAGTTTTCATACAGATGTACAGCACAGAAACAGACCCTTCAGTCCAACTCGTCCATGCCAACCAGATATCCTAAACTGATGAAGGGCCTTTGCCTGAAACATCAATTTTCCTGCTCCTCGGATGCTGCCTGACCTACTGTGCTTTTCCAGCACCACCCTCTTGACAGATATCCTAAACTAACCCAGTCCCATTTGCCAGCACTTGGCTCATATCCCTCCATACCCTTTGGATTCATGTACCCATCCGGATGCCTTTTAGATGACAAAATTCCTGCTTTAACGGACAGACTGAGTGTGGAACTGTGGAAGAGTTGTATGGCACTTTGATCTTTTACTATAGACTCTGCACTCGCCCCTCTGAAAGTTCCCTTATTCGGTCACTCCCTCGTTTCAGCCTCTCTCCCACTAATGGATATGTGTTCTTGACATCTAACCTGCGAAGTCTCCCCAGATTCTCGGAGGTTTCGATAAAATCACCTCTCATTCTTTTAATCAATCTGTTCAGAGGTGCTGTAACACACCTCTGGAGTGGGTGGGACTTGAACCCAGGTCTTCAGGCTTAGAGGCAGGGACAATATCACAGACACAACCTTTCCCCTCATTCACCCAAACTCCAATGAATACATTGGATCATAGAGATGTACAGCACAGAAACAGACCCTTCGGTCCAACCCGTCCATGCTGACCAGATATCCCAACCCAATCTAGTCCCGTTTGTCAGTATTTGGCCCAGATCCCTCCAAACCCTTCCTGTTCATATACCCATCCAAATGCCTCTTAAATGTTGTAATTGCACCAGCCTCCACCACTTCCTCTGGCAGCTCATTCCACACACGTACCATCCTCTGTGTGAAAAAGTTGGCCCTTGGGTCTCTTCTACATCCTGCCTGGTCTCTAGCCTTGCCCCACGAGCTCCCTGAGGGAGCTTCGAACTTCCAAATAAACCTGTTGGACTGTGGCCTGGTGGTGTGAGCGTGTGTGCGTTTTAAAGCTTTGTCTGCCCCATCACTGTTAAAAGGAGGCTTGCTCCTTGTGCCCCTTCCCCCTCGCTCCCCCTGGAGGAGGGGGAGGGGGGGGGGCGCGGGGAGTGAACCGACCCCGGCTCACCTTGAAGCGCTCGGCGGCTTCCTTGATGGGGATGGTGCGGCACTTGGGGTGCTCCTTGGCCAGCTTGTCGCACATCAGCCGCATGTCATCCAGGCAGAAGACGGTGTAGGGCAGGTTATGTTCCTCGCAGTAGCTGCTGTCGGACGGGCTGAGCTCCAGGATCTTGCGCAGGGTCTCCACCAGCTTGGCGGCCAGCTCGTTGTCCACGATGTCGACCGGGGAGCACTCGCTGGAGCAGCTCGGGCAGCTCACCTTGCCGTCCTTGCTGATGACCAGCTTGGCCACGCAGTCCTTGCAGGAGGTGTGCCCGCAGCCCATGGTCACCGGGTCCTTGAAGAGCAGGCCGCACAGGGCGCAGGTCACCTGCTCCTTCAGCTTGTTGACCTCCTCCTCGCAGGCCATCTCTCCTTCAGCAGGCTGCAGGAACTGACTGAGGCTGGGGGCAGAGAGAGAGAGAGAGAGAGAGATTGCCAGTGCAGTCCTGACTCTGCCTGCAGAGCTCCGCCCTCCCCTGACCCAGTGCAGCCTGCCCAATGGCCATTACTCTAACATTGTTTCAGCTCCCAATAGGATCTCAACTCCTTGCCCTTGAATTTCCTTCCCAGCTCCCCTGGGAGCAAGAGACTGCTTTGAGCTTCTTTCTCTCTCTCTCTCTCTTTCTTCCTGCCCCTCCTTTCTCCCTGCCTCAAGTCAGGGAGCCCTGCTGCCACAGTGAGCTTTACATTTGCCCCCTTCTTTATTCAAGGAGAACGTGAGGACTGCAGATGCTGGAGATCACCTCCAAACGGACCCCACCACCAGGGATATATTTCCCTCCCCTCCCCTATCAGCGTTCCGAAAAGACCACTCCCTCCGTGACTCCCTCGTCAGGTCCACACCCCCCACCAACCCAACCTCCACTCCCGGCACCTTCCCCTGCAACCGCAAGAAATGCAAAACTTGCGCCCACACCTCCCCCCTCACTTCCCTCCAAGGCCCCAAGGGATCCTTCCATATCCGCCACAAATTCACCTGCACCTCCACACACATCATCTATTGCATCCGCTGCACCCGATGTGGCCTCCTCTATATTGGGGAGACAGGCCGCCTACTTGCGGAGCATTTCAGAGAACACCTCTGGGACACCCGGACCAACCAACCCAACCATCCCGTGGCTCAACACTTCAACTCCCCCTCCCACTCCACCAAGGACATGCAGGTCCTTGACTCCTCCATCGCCAGACCATAGCAACACGACGGTTGGAGGAAGAGCGTCTCATCTTCCGCCTAGGAACCCTCCAACCACAAAGGATGAACTCAGATTTCTCCAGTTTCCTCATTTCCCCTCCCCCCACCTTGTCTCAGTCAAATCCCTCGAACTCAGCACCGCCTTCCTAACCTGCAATCTTCTTCCTGACCTCTCCGCCCCCACCCTCACTCCGGCCTATCACCCTCACCTTAACCTCCTCCCACCTATCGCATTTCCAACGCCCCTCCCCCAAGTGCCTCCTCCCTACCTTTTATCTTAGCCTGCTGGACACACCTTCCTCATTCCTGAAGAAGGGCTCATGCCTGAAACGTCGATTCTTCTGCTCCTTGGATGCTGCCTGACCTGCTGCGCTTTTCCAGCAACACATTTTCAGCCCTTCTTTATTCAGCCCAATTTGTGAGCTCGCTGTCCTGCCGTCTGCAATCACAATCAGCAAATGTCTTGAAGGAAGTGAACCTTGACCAAGAGGCTCAAGGGGAACAGATGAAACTTAGGTGGCTCAGCACCAGGGACCCAGGTTCGATTCCCGCCCCCACTAGACTGGCTGGGTGGAGTTTCCACATTCTCCCCCTGTCTGTGTGGGTTTCCTCCCACAATCGAAAGATGCGCAGTTTAGGGTGAATTGACCTTGGGAATTTGCCCAGAGTGTTAGGTGCATTAGTAAATATAGGATAGGGGAACGGGTCTGGGTGGGCTTATACTGGGCGACTCTCCAGAGGGTGTGAATGGACTTGTTGGGCTGAAGGGCCTGTTTCCATACTGTCGGGAATCTAATCCAATCTTTAAAATAAGTCCAGGTTCACCCTCCCCATTACATCTGAGATTAGAATGTTACACCTTTGGATTCCATGATGGCCAGGCCAGCCACAAAGCTAGGCGCTGACTTTTCAGGTTCCTGCCCTCAAATGCTAGAGAGGGTCTTGAACCAGGTACCGTCCTGATTCAGGAAGAAGGGGTGTGGCCACCCCATTCCTGCATTTCCCATGGCTAATCCACCTAGCCTGCACATCCCCGGACGCTATGGGCAATTTCCCAATCCACCTGAGCTGCACATCCCTGAACACTGGGCAATTTAGCATGGCCCATTCACCCGAAGCTGCACACCTTTGGATTGTGGGAGGAAACTGGAGCACCCAGAAAAAACCTAAATGGGCACAGGGAGAACGTGCAAACAGACAGTTATAGAGTCACAGCACAGAAACTGACCATTCGGTCCAACCAGTCCATGCCGACCCAAGCTAAACTAGTTTGTGCTTGGCCCATACCCCTCCAAACATTTTTTTCATGTACTTGTGTTAGTGTCTTCTAAATATAATTGTGACCACATCCACCTTTTCCTCTGGAAGCGCATTCCATATACCAACCACTCTCTGTTTAAAAAAAACTGCCCCCATGTCCTTTTTAAAATGGTTTTCCTCACATCTTAAAATGTGCCCCCTAGTCTTGGAATCCCCCACCCTAGGGAAAAGACACCTGCCTTTCACCTTATCTACAGCCCTCATGATTTTATAAACCTCTGTAAGGACACTTCTCAACCTCCTACACTCCAGCGAAAACATCCAAGCTCTTCCTATATCTCAAACCCTCCGCTGTTGGCAGCATCCTGGTGACTATCTTCTGAACCCTCTCCAGCTCAATAATATCACAGGGTGACCAGAGTGGACACAGTTCTCCACAAGTAGTCTTACTAACATCCTGTACAATCTCAATATGACATCCTAACTCCTATACTCAAAGGACTGAGCTATGAAGTCAAGTATGCCAAATGTCTTTTTAACCACTCCGTGATGGAAACTTTAAAGAATTATGTACCTGAGCCAAAGTTGCCCGAAGCTGGAATCGAACCCAGGTCCCTGGCATGTGAAGCAGCAGTTCTAGCCACTATGCCACCCCTAATTCCTTATTTTTCATTAGCAAGCACTTTGGAAAGACAATAAGACAATGGATCAATACAAACGACATTGTGTTTTCAATGTAGCAACATATCCAAGGTGTTCGTGGGAGCTTGAACAAGCAAGATCAAACACCGAACCTGGTGAAGGCCTTTCACCTCAGGTGGCTAAAAACTTGGGCAAAGAGGCAGGTTTGTGGAGAATGTCTTTGGGAGGGGTGGTAGGGAGGCAGTGAGTTTGAGGGACGGAGTTCCCAGGCAACTGAAGGCACAGCCGTCAATGGCAGAGCAATTAAAATCGCGGTGTGAAAGAAGCCAGAGTTTGGAGGAGGGGAATATCTCAAAGGGCCGTGAGGTGGCAGGAGGTCAGGGAGGCGTAAGACTGCAAAGGGATTTGAAAACAACAAGGAGAATTTTAAAAGCAAAATATTCATTGACCCAGAGCCAATGTAGGTCAGATAGCACAGACAAATATATGACTGAGATGTTTTCAAGTCCTTTCCTAAGATTTTATGCTGCTTAGACAAACTCTCTGTAGTTATTGTAACAAGGTCTGCCAAGGGACCTCAGAATATGAGTTCCCTGTTTGGGGCTGTTAATCTGGCCTAACCAGGAAGCCCCGGCTGAGAGACGGAGTGTCAGAGGTTCTCCTCTCTCTGAGAGCTGGCTCTGAGGATGTCAGACTACGGTCTCGTGTGAATAACGGGTGACTGGGTGACAGGACACCGGCTTCTGTGGAGCTAGTTCACTATCGATTTTACTATTCCATCTGCTATAAGTTTTTAAAATTCTCTCATAGTACATGGAACGTGGGTGTTGCTGACTGGCCAGCATTAAGTGGCCATTCCTAGCTGTGGCCATTGAACTGTGTGGCTTGTTGGACCATTTCGGAAGGAAGTTGAGAGTCGACTCTATTGCTTCAAGTCTGGAATGACATGTAGGCCAGACCAGGAAGGATGGCAGAGTTCCTTGCCTAAGGGACATTAGTGAGTTTTTTTTCCTGACATTGGTTCCATGATCATCAGTACAATCTTAATCCCAGATTTTTTTTAAAAGCTGAATTCAAATTCCATCATCTGCCATGGTAGGATTTGAGTCCAGGTCCCTAGAATATTGGTTAGGTTTTCGAATGAATAGTCTTGTGATAATATCACTCAGCCCCAACTACAAATATCCCAATTATGGAAAACTTCCACCCTAACAAAGAGGTTATTCTGTCCAACCTGGTCAACACTTCAACAAGGGAGCTTGGTGTTTGAGAACATATAAAATCCTGAGTGATCTTGGTTGGTTTGGTTTGATTTATTAATGTCACACGTACCTAGGTACAATGAAAAGTTTTGTTTTGCATGCAATGCAAGCAGATCATACCGTGCACAGAAACAGAGCAAGGAATGTTACGGAAGCTGAGAAGGTGCACAAAGAGTGAGATCACCCATTAAATGTAAAAGTTGAGAGGTCCGTTCAGAAGTCTAACAACAGCAGGGAAGAAGCACTTTTCAAATCTATTGGTACACGTGGTTAAGCTTTTGCATCTTCTGTCCAATGGAAGAGTTTGGAAGAGATTATAACCGGGGTGGGAGGGGTCTCTTCCCGAGGCAGTGTGAAGTGTAAATGGAGTCAATGGATGGAAGGTTGGATTATGGCACGTACGAAATGAAAACCAAAAGAGCTGCGGGTGCTGTAAATCAGAAATGAATCCTGAAGTTTGCTGGAAAAGCTCTAGGCAGCATCTGTGCAGAGAAATCAGAGTTTTGAGAAAGGACCATTGGACCCGTGACGTTAACTCTGATTTCTCTGCACAGATGCTGCCGCACCTGCTGAGCTTTTCCAGCAAACTTCTGTTTTTGATTATGAATAGAATCCTGGGAGAGGTGAAGAAATGGAAAAAAGGCAAAGAAGGTGGGGAGTGCTGGCAAATCCAACAGGGAGCTGGATGGGATAACGGGCAGAGGAAATGACTGAGTGAGCAAGTGGACCATTGGATCCTTTCAGATCACGGCAGGGTAGTTGAGGGTAGATGCTGAGAGGAGGCTTCCTGCTGTGGGAGAGACTAAAATGCAGTGATAGAGGTTAAAGCAAGCGGTCTCCCATTTAAGATGAGGTCTTTCTTTCTCTCAGAGGCTGGTGAAGAGTAAGAGACGTTCTGATTTTTCTGAGCGATCTTGGCTGGTTTAGTTTGATTTGGTTTGGTTTATTCTTGTCACATGTACCTCGGGACAATGAAATGTTTTGTATGCAGTGCAATCAGATCATTCCATATAAAGTGCATGAGACACTGAAACAGAGAAAGGAATGGTATGGAAGATGAGAAGGTGTGAAAAGTGTGAGATCACCTTTAAATGTAAAATTTGAGAGGCCCATTCAGAAATCTAATAACAGCAGGGAAGAAGCAGTTTTGAAATCTGTTGGCACACAAGTTTAACCTTCTGAATCTTCTGTCCACTGGAAGAGATTATAACCGGGGTGGGAGGGGTCTCTGATTATATTGGCTGCCTTTCTGAGGCAGTGAGAAGTGTAAATGGAGTCAGTGGATAGAAGGTTGGCTTATGTAATGGGCTGTGTTCACAACTCTCTGTAGTTTCTTATGGTCCTGTGCATACCAGTTGGCATACCAAGCCATAAAGCATTCAAGTAGAATGCTTTCTATGGTGCACCTATAAAGATTGGTAAGAGTCTGTATGGACATACCAAATGTCCTCAGCCTCCTAAGGAAATAAAGGCATTCTTGACCCTAGCATCAATGAGAACATGGAAAGAATGTTTCCTCTTATAGAGTATACTCATAGAATCATACAGCATCGAAACAGACCAACCAGCCCATGCTGACCATGTTCCCAAACTAAACTAGTCCCACCTGCCTGCTCCTGGTCCATATCCCTCCAAACCTTTCCTATTCATGGACTTATCAAAATGCCTTTTAAACTCTAAAACTGGGGGGTTACAGTTTCAAAATGAAGATAAAATGTAAGATAAAGATGAGGCAAAATTATTGCACACAAAGAGTCATGAGCCTTTGGAGCTGTCTTCCACAAAAGAGGTTGGAAGCAGAGTCTTTGAACATTTTCAAGGCAAAAAGAAATAGAGTCTTGATAATGCAAGGGGTTGAAAGTTTATTGGGTGCCGAGAGGAGTGTCTATCAATCATATTAGCAAGCGATCAGGCCACTGCTGCACCTAATTTGTGTGTTTGTATGTAAGGCTGCGTGACCCTGCCCCAGAGAGTGGTGGAGATGGGGGCATTGAATATTTTGAAGGCAATGATAGATTGATTCTTGATGAATGGGGTGTGGGGAGTCAAAGGGTATCAGAGCTGAACAGGAAATTGGAGTCAAGGCCAGACTCAGATCTGCGGTGATTTTATCGAACAGTGAAGCAGACTCCTGCTCCATTTTGTCTCTTTGTATAATGTGCAACAATTGCATCCTGTCTGTGCATTTTGAGTTGCACAGTGCAGGCTAGAGATGGATAAGAGGTGGTCAGAAAAAAAGCTCAGATAAAACAAAACAGTCAAGACAGATCGGACCTGATCCGAATATGATGTTGTCACTTTGGGTTTGCATGAGGGGTCAGATGATTATAGTACTGAAATACGAATGAGTTCTATACTGACAAGAAGCCTACCTCAGAACTGCTATTATACATTAGAGCAATAAATCATAATGTTCATTCTGTTAAACATCTGAAAAATGACTTTTCTGGTTACATTTAATTTCTTCTTCTTTGAAATGAACTTGCACTTTATGCAGTTGTTTATAAAACCAGTCTTGTCTTCAATGACAGAGCACTTATTTGCTCAATTTTGTGCTCACTTACTATTCCAGCACACCCAGCACCAATATACAGTTGTTAAGATGTGGAGTCAATGAAGATATAAGTGAAGGTGGGCGACACAGTGGTTAGCATTGCCCCCGAACAGCCCCAAGAGCCCAGGTTCAATTCCTCCCTCAGGCGACTGGTGTGTGGAATTTGCACATTCTCTCTGTGCCTACATGGGTTTCCTCCAGTTTCCTCCCATAGTCCAAAGATATGCAGGTTAGGTGGATTGCCCATGCTAAATTGACCCATTGTGGCCGGGGATGTGCAGACTAGGTGGGTTAGCCATGAGGAAATCCGGGGTTACAGAGATGGGGTGGGATGTGGATTCAATGGGGGGAATGAACTGCTTCCACACAGTAGGCATTCCTTAATTCTATGAGATGCTTGTTTGACATCCCTTCCACTGCTTTCGACATTCACTCTGTTCACCAGAGACAACCCACGGCATCAATATGTGCTGTCGATAAGCTAACCTACTGCAGCTCCTCAAACAGCACTTTCTAAACATGGGACCTCTACTACCTTGAAGGTCAGGGACAACAAATGCAAGGGAACAATGCAATCTGCAGGATTCCCCTCAAAGCCAAGCACCATCCTGACTAGGAACAATATTGCCATTCCCTCACTGTCACTGGCTCTAAATCCTGGAACTCCCTCTCAATCAGTGCTGAGAGTGCTCCTGCACCCCCAGGAATGTAGCATTTCGAGAGTACAAGTCACCCCCAAGCCAGCGATGCTTGCATCCATGAATGAGTAAGTAAGAAAACCTGAACATCAGAAGTGATCTGCATGTCTGAGATTGCAATTGTTGTCAAGTTAGGATCATCTCTGTGGTGTGTGTTGGGGCCAGCTGTATTCATTGAATGTGGTAAATCTACAGCCAACAGATAAGAGGTATAGCTTCATCTGATCGCTCTGAGCAGATATCAGCATGCACCTTAGAGGTGAAAAGTCATCGCCCCAGCCCAGTTCCCACTGGCAGTCTGATTATACAATTTCAGCACTTGGCCTTCACTGTCAGGAAGTGCTGCATTGGATACAACTGATAAGCCATCAGTCATTTTCTTTGCATTTGCATTTGTTTACAGCCCACTTGTCACTTAGGTAACATTATCAGTTTGAAACGTTGTTTATGAATGTTTCGGATCATTAACCCTTACAATGCTGGTCGGAGCTCACTAGGTGGCCCTGGTTATGGGTGGCACACTGGCTCAGCGGTTAGCACTGCTGCCTCACAACTCCAGGGATGTGTTCGATTCCAGCCTTGGACTCCTGCCTGTGTGGAGTTTCCACATTCACTCCGTGTCTGTGTGGGTTACCTTCGGGTCTCTGGTTTCCTCCCATAATACAAAGATGTTCAGGTTAGGTGGATTTGTCATGTTAAATTGCCCATAGTGCTCAGGGATTAGATTACATTACAGTGTGGAAACAGGCCCTTCGGCCCAACAAGTCCACACCGACCCGCCGAAGCGAAACCCACCCATACCCCTACATTTACCCCTTACCTAACACTACGGGCAATTTAGCATGGCCAATTCACCTGGCCCTGCACATCTTTGGACTGTGGGAGGAAACCGGAGAACCCGGAGGAAACCCACGCAGGCACGGGGAGAACGTGCAAACTCCACACAGTTAGTCGCCTGAGGTGGGAAGTGAACCCGGGTCTCAGGCGCTGTAAGGCAGCAGTGCTAACCACTGTGCCACCGTGCCGCCCACTTACCACCGTGCCGCCCACAATGCCATTAGGTGCATTAGGTGCATTAGTCGGGAGTAAATGTAGAGTAATAGGGTAAGGAGTGAGTTACTCTTCAGCGGGTTGGTGTGGACTTGTTGGGCCAAATGGCCTGTTTCCCCACTGTAGGGAATTCTATGATATCCTTGGTTTGTGGATATCCACAAAGCCAACATTTGTTACTCATCCCCAACTGTCCTTGGCGACCCTTAGGTTAAACTCACCACTCATTGTTTCTCTCTGATGAGAGAGCATTCCTATGGTCCTCTGGGATGAAGCTGACTTTATGTTAACTTTCATTGAGTTGAGTGACTTGCCCAGCCATTGCAGAAGCCAGAAAGCATCAAGGCGTGTAGACCAGACTAGGCCAAGATGGCATATTTTATTTCCAAAAGGATTATAGTGAACCAGATGGATTTTTAACAATGATCTATTATCATTGTCATGGCCAACATTACTGAGATGAGATTTCAACTACAGGTTTATTAATTGGAGTTAAATTTCACCAGCAGCCCTAGTGTGATGTGAACTCATGTCCCCAGAACATTTTCATCAACCTCTGAATGGCTAGTTATTGTGAATTATTTATTATTAACATTAAAAACTATCTCAAAACTGAGAGATTGGAAGGACACATGACTGACAAAAAACATTTACATTAGTATAGCATCTTTGACAACCACATGGTGCCCAAAGTGCAGTGTAGTCATTGTTGTAACGTAGGAAATGCAGCAGCTGCTTTTTCACATAACAAACCCCCATCAACTGAAATAGGATGCTGACAGATAATTTGTTATTTCATATCATTTGAGGGTTTAAAAATTGACCAGGAATCTCAGGATAAGCTCCTGTGCTCATCTCCAGAGTCTTCACACACAAGATCCTTTTGCATCCACCTCAGAGAGCCTTGGTCTCACCTCAGACGTGGCACTGCCAACAGTGCAGCACTCCGTCCATACCAGACTGTCAGCCTAGATTAGTGCTTTGAAATTCTGGAGCAAAATTGAAACCCACAGCCTTCTGCCTTGGGCTGAGAACACTTACAACTGAGCCAAAGGTGGCTATACATGTATAAGCTCCACTCATAAAAACAGAGAAGATAGGAGCAGGAGTAGGCCATTTGGCCCCTCAAGCCTACCTTGCCATTAAGTACCCTAATCCCACTATCTCTCCACATCCATTGATTCTTCTACCTACAAGACCCATATCTATCTCCTTCTTAAAAACACATAACATTTTGGCTTCAATCTCTTTCCAGGGAAGTGAATTCCACAGGCTCTCTGAGTGAAGAACTTTCTCCTCATCTCAGTCCAAAAAGCTTTATTTATAAATAATGTCCCCCCTGGTTCTGGACTCCATCACCATCAGGAACACCTTTCCTATATCTCACCTGTTCAGTCCTGTTTAAATTTTGTAATATTCTATGAGATCCAACCTCATTCTTCTAACCTCAAGTGAATCCAATCATTACTGACCTAATCACTCCTCATGTGTCATTCCTGCCATCCCAGGAATCAATTTGGCAATTCTTTGATACACTCTCTGTATAGCAAGAATATTCTCCTCAGATAAGGAGAGCAAAATTGCATACAATCTTCCATGTGCCCTCTCCATTGGCCTGTATATTTGCAGCAAGACATCCTCGTTCCCTGTACGTGAATTCTCATGGGATTACCCCACTGAATGGATTGTAGTTCTCTTCAGTTTGCAATGTTCTAAGACATTGGTAGCAGGAATGATTTTTAGTTCCTTATTCAGATCTGCCAGCTGGTCTGTGAATTTGAAAAACAGTAGTGGGAAGGCTCAGCTGTTGCTTTTATTAGTTTAACAGTTGGGATGCAACAGAGAAAATCTTGTTGAATTTTATTGATGCTTCCTTGGAAAAATGAGCTCCTGACGCTATCATGAGGTGCCTAAAGTGAATCTTGCTCAAATCTCTAGCCCGAATGGGTCAGTGGGAATGCCAGTGAGAACAGCAGTCTAATTAATGACCAGTTTATAAAAGCAAAATACTGCAGATTCTGGAAATCTGAAACAAATGCAGAGAACCTTCAAAAAAACTCAGCAGGTTTGGTTGCATTTGTGGAGAGAGAAGCAGTTAATGCTTCAAGTTTGGTGTGAACTTGAAACAACTGGTCAGAACTAATGACCCGTTAAATCATTTCTTCTGCACAGGGGAAATTTACTTCTTTGGTTGTCTCGTGGACACCACAAGGATGGCCGGTGGATGAAGTGGAAAGTGATAGAGCTGAGGATGTACTCTGAGATTGGGTTGTTGTCCGGACTAAACTGCAGGCCATGACTGACCAAGATATGTCATTAGATGCTTCAAATAGGATAGTATTATAAATTAGTCACTATAACCACACTCTCAATAGAGACAGACACCTGGTGGTAGTTTAACCTAAGAGTCAAAGAACAAAGAACAAAGAAAATCTACAGCCCAGTAACAGGCCCTTCGGCCCTCCAAGCCTGAACCAATCAAAATGTCATGTCTAAGCCGGTCAGTCAATTCCTAAGCATCTGTAATCCCTCTACTCCCCACCTACTCATGCATTTATCCAGACCCATCTTAAATGAATCTACCGTGCCTGCCTCTACCACCTCTGCTGGCAACACGTTCCAAATGCCCACCACCCTCTGTGTGAAGTACTTGCCGCGTGTATCCCCCTTAAACTTTCCACCTCTCACCTTGAAAGCGTGACCTCTCGTTATTGAATCCTTCACCCTGGCAAAAAGCTTGTGTCTATCCACCCTGTCTATACCCTTCATGATTTTGTAGACCCCAATCAGGTCCCCTCTCAATCTACTTTTTTCTAATGAAAATAAACCTAACCTACTCAACCTCTTTTCATAGCTAGCACCTTCCATACCTGGCAACATCCTCGTAAACCTTCTCTGCACCCTCTCCAAAGCATCCAGATCCTTTTGGTAATGTGGCGACCAGAACTGTACACAGTATTCTAAATGCGGCTGAACTAATGTCTTGTACAATGTTAACATGACTTGCCAGCTGTTATACTCAATACCCCGTCCAATGAAGGCAAGCCTACTATATGCCTTCTTGACCACTCTATCCACCTGTGCAGCAGCCTTCAGGGTACAATGGACCTGCACTCCCAGATCTCTCTGCCCATCAACTTTTCCCAAGGCTCTTCCATTCATTGCATAATTCGCTCTAGAATTAGTCTTGCCTAAATCCATCACCTCACATTTGTCTGGATTGAAAACCATCTGCCACCTTTCTGCCCAACTCTCCAGTCTATCTATATCCTCCTGTATTCTCTGACAGTCCCTTATGCTGACTGCTACTCCGCCAATCTTCATGTCTTCTGCAAACTTGCTGATCATATCAACAGTGCCCTCTTCAGATCATTTAGCTATATTACAAACAACAGTGGCCCCAACACTGACCACTGTGGAACACCACTGGTCAACTTTCTCCGTTTTGAGAAACTCCCTTCAACTACTACTCTCTGTCTCCTGTTGCTCAACCAGTTCTTTATCCACCTAGCTAGAACACCCTGCACACCATGTGACTTCACTTTGTCTATTAGTTTACCATGGGGGACTTTATCAAACGCCTTAAAGTCCATGTATATGACATCAATGGCCCTCCCTTCATCTATCAACTTGGTCACTTCCTTGAAAAACTCTATTAAATTGGTAAGGCACAATCTCCCCTGCACAAAACCATGTTGCCTATCACTGATAAGCCCATTCTTTTCTAAGTATAAATAGATCCTATCCCTCAGTACCTTCTCCAGCAACTTTCCCACCACCGATGTCAGGCTCACTGGTCTGTAGCTACCCAGAATATCCCTACTACCCTTCTTGTACAGGGGGACAACATGAGCAACCCTCCAGTTCTCCAGCTCCTCACCTGTATTTAAGGATGCCACAAAGATGTGTGTCAGGGCCACAACTATTTCCTCTCTCACCTCCCTCAGCAACCTGGATGCATCCCATCCGGTCCTGGGGATTTGTCCACCTTAATAACCTCTAGCCTACCCAACACATCTTCCCTACTTCTGACAGTGTGATCCAGATTAATCAAACTTTTATCTCTAATCTCAAGATTCATCATGTTCCTCTCCTTAGTAAACAACTGATGCAAAGTAATCATTCAGAATCTCACCCATTCTCTCAGGTTCGACACACAGCCTTCCTTCATTATCCTTTAGTGGACCAATCCTTTCTCCAACTGCACCTCAAAAGCCATTCAGAAACTGCACATCTCTTTGCCATTCAGAAACTGCACACCTCTTTGTCCCAGCTGTTCAGGGACCTAAAAGCAATGTTAGAGGCAGCTTAATTTCTTTTTTCTTCATTCCCGAATGTCCTTGCAAAGTCTTTGATCAGACAACTTCTCTGGAGGATTCTCTGCAGCATGGAGAGAGTAAGAGCCCACAAACGCCTTTTTCTGGCTCCCAGGTACCCTTTAGTCCGTCCCTCCTCCATACACTTCCTGCAGCGTGTTGAAATGTCACAATAATTAATTTACTCGACGAAAATTGCTAATTATTTTCTCCCTCTGACCAATTTCAGATAAAACAGTGGAAAAGGAAGAAGGAGAAGAGCCTCTCTAAGTTTTCTGGGGCTCATTAGTTTGCAGCGGCGCCCAGAAGCATTTGCCAGCATGTTCAGCCTTTGAAACAAATGCTCAATGGAGGCGAAGTCACCCACAATTCTTTGCGCCCAGGAAAGTTATCTATCTGAAACACAGGACTTTGCGCCAGCTGCGCTTCGGACCTGCCTGGAGGCCAGTGCAGCTGCTGCCAGGACAGTGATCGTGAGTGGAGAAGGGGATGAGAGGTGGAGGGGAGAAGACGCCGGGGGTCTACTGTAGTGATCTAAAGTAGAACAACACTGAGAGAGAGAGAGGGAGAGAGAGGACAAAGCCGAAATGTAGAGGTATTGCACCAGCCCCAGTCACTAAAGATGCAATGATGTTAGAAGAGAGAGAGAGAGCTGGAAATACATGTAAACTGGGTACTCTCAGCAGGTCTAGTGCCCCTTATGGTGAGAAAGAGTTTGTAAATGGCTTATATTTTTATTTTACTTTTTCTCTCTCCTTGGTTGTCGCTGGCTGTCTTTTCGTTTGACACATCTACCAATTGCAGTTGTGACTGCAAATCACAGTAATTTCCATGTATTTTTTTTTTCTGTCTGCCTTTGAATGGATCATTATCGAACCTGTCTTCCAGAGCTCTCATATTACACTAGCTGAAAATGTGTTGCTGGAAAAGCGCAGCAGGTCAGGCAGCATCCAGGGAACAGGAGAATCGACGTTTCGGGCATGAGCCCTTCTTCAGGAATGAGGAAAGTGTGTCCAGGCAGGGACACCTCTGGGACACCCGGACCAACCAACCTAACCACCCTGTGGCTCAACACTTCAACTCCCCCTCCCACTCCACCAAGGATATGCAGGTCTTTGGACTCCTCCATCGCCAGACCATAGCAACACAACGGTTGGAGGAAGAGCGCCTCATCTTCCGCCTAGGAACCCTCCAACCACAAGGGATGAACTCGGATTTCTCCAGTTTCCTCATTTCTCCTCTCCCCACCTTGTCTCAGTCAAATCCAGCATCTGCAGTCCTCACTTTCTCCTCTCATATTACACTATCTAAGTTCATCTTACCTGTTCCTGGATCCAAATCTTTTTCCATCTCTCATTTCTTTTTACCTGTGGCACAGGAAGCACAATTTCTGACTGTTAGTCTACTCCCTTCCCTTTTGTTTATTTTCAAAATATAACCCATATGACGCATTTTACCTGAGCGATCACTATAATTCCCATTCAAACCTCAACCCTCCCCCATCCACACCACTCAAAACCTCATTTGCTAGTTCAAAGTCCTTGACTGAATCAAATGTCCCAGGATGTGCTTTGATCATTTTCCAAAGCGAAGTTTGATGCTGAGCCACACTGGGCAGAGGGCCAAGATCTCGGTCCAAGGTAGGTTTTTAAGGAACTTCTTAAAGGAGGAGCAGAGAGGTAAAGACATTTCTGGGGTGAATTCCAGAATGTAGAGCGCAGGTAGCTGATAGTGTACCAGCACGTTTAGGAGCAGAATTAAATCATTTGGCCCATCAAATTTGCTCTGCCTTTGATCATACCCACTGTGGTGAGATGATTAAAATTGGGGAAACTTAAGGGGCCAGAATGAGAGGAACTCTGATGTCTCAGAAGGTTAGATTAGATTCCCTACAGTATGGAAACAGGCTCTTCGGCCCAACAACTCCACACAGACCCTCCGAAGAGTAACCCACCCAGACCCATTCCCCTCTGACTAATGCACCTAACACTTCGGGTTTTTAGCATGGCCAATCCACCCTGACCTGCACATCTTTGGACTGTGGGAGGAAACCGGAGCAAACCCGCACAGACACAGGGAGAATGTGCAAACTCCACCCAGACAGTCACCCGAGGCTGGAATCAAACTTGGGACCCTGGTGCTGTAAGGCATCAGTGCTAACCACTGAGCTCTGTGCCACCCTAAGCTTGAGGGTTTTAGAACAGAACACAGACAGTGAAGTTTAATGAAGTGGAGAGGTGATGGAGGGACAGAAGTGGAGGTCAATGGTGGTATTGTTGTAACATGTGTCCTGTTGGTCATATACTAATAACATGAGTTCAAATTACCCAAAAACATGATGTGGAATTTAAATTAAATCCACAAATGGTGACTGTTAAATATCATTTTTGGTTAGGTTAGATTATCTACAGTGTGGAAACAGGCCCTTCGGCCCAACAAGTCCACACTGACCATCCAAAGAGTAACCCACCCAGACCCATTTCCTTCTAAATGATGCACTTAACACTACAGGTAATTTAACATGGCCAATACACCTGACCTGCTCATCATTGGACTGTGGGAGGAAACTGGAGCACCCAGAGGAAACCCACAGAGACACAGGGAGAATGTGCAAACTCCACACAGACCAAGGCTGGAATTGAACCTGGGTCTTTGGTGCTGTGAGGCAGCAGTGCTAACCACCGTGCCACCCCAATTTGTTGTTTCACAAGTCTATCTGGATCACTGATTTTTATCAACAAGGCAAATATGCCATTGTTTTTAGCGTTGGCCTACATGTGACTCTAGACCCAGAGGATAGGGGGCATGGTAACACCATTGAATGTCAAGGGGCAATAGTTACCTATCTCTTGTTGGAGGCTGTCATTGCCTGGCACATGTGTGCCCTGAATGTGAGTTATCACTCACAGCCCGAGACTGGATATTGACCAAGGCTTGTTGCAATCAGACATGGACTGCTACGGTATGTGAGGAGTCAAGAATGGTTCTGAACATTGTTCAATCTTCAGCAAACATTCCAACCTTTGATCTTATGAAGGAAGATTATTGATGAAGCAGCTGAAGATGGTTGGGCCTAGGACACTACCCTGAGGAACTCCTGCAGAGATGTCCTGGAGCTGAGATGACTGACCTCCAACAACCAAGACCATTTACCTGTGTGCCAGGTATGGCTCTGACCCGTGGAGAGCTTTCCTGTCCATTCCCAGTGAATCTAGTTTAACTTGGGCTCCTTGATGCCACACTTAGTTGAATACAGCTTTGATGTCAAGGGCTGTCCCACTCCCCTCCCCCCTGGAATTCAGCTCTTTTGTCCACGTTTGAACCAGGGCTGTAATGAGGTCAGGAGCTGAGTGGCCCCGACAGAACTTGAACTGGGCTCCACTGAGCAGGCTATTGCTCTGAAAGCACTGCTTGGTAGCACTGGTGATGACCCCTTCCATCACTTTGCTGCTGATCGAGAGTAGACTGATGTGTTGGTGATTACTGGATTTGATATGACTGACCTGGGCAATTTTCCACATTTCTGGATGGATGACAGTGCAGGGCTCATGCCCGAAACGTCGATTCTCCTGTTCCCTAGATGCTGCCTGACCTGCTGCGTTTTTCCAGCAACACATTTCCATCGCTGGACAGGAACAGCCTGGCAAGGGGATGAAGCTAGTTTTGGGTCACAAGCCATCTGTACAATCAATGGAATATTGTCAGGGCCTTTGGCTTCAGCCACTTCTTGGTATCACGTGGATTAAATCAAGTCAGCTGTGATGCTGGGACATTAGGAGGAGGCCAGGATGGATCGTCCACTTGGTCCTTCTGGCTGAAGATGATTGTGGCTTGTCTTTTAAGAGGTGCCATCTGAATGTAACTTGTTGGTATTCACCTATCAGCATCAGCCAATGCTAACTTTACAGCAGCAGCCACCTTGGGTAATGCCCTTGATGGTTGGGGGTTTCACTTCTGACTCTGTGGATGGTTGTAGAAGATTCATAGCAACCCCTGGTCGAATGGCATTAGAGTCAGTTATGTTTCCCAGGGATTTAAGGCAACAAAGATGACCCATTTCCCATCCCAGGAACTCAATTCTTGGAATGCCCTGGGAGTTGGGATCTGTGACACATTAATTGAAAGCGAAGGCAAGTTCTGCCTGTGCTCGCAGACAATTTAAGACAAGAGGTAAGACAGCACCAATGACCCATGACTGCTGTGTAACAGCTTCCCGGTCCTCAAACTGCTGTGATGTTCCTGCAGAGCCAAGGGTCACGTTCAGCGGGTGTGAAGAACACTCGCTGTTAGATGCACTCCATTAACTTTGGGACAGACATTAGCGGGGGCACGGATGGGTGAGTGAGACACTGTCGATAACCCAGCACTTGAGATTCCACATGACCACATTGGTGACCTCCAGGTAGATCAAAGGCAAAGCAGGAGATATAAAGCAGAGTGAGAGAGTCTGCGGGAGAGTAAGAGACCGTAAAGAAAGAGGATATCCTAACACTGCGAGCTGCACTGAGGTTTGTGTTGGAGTGACCAGGCAGAATTTCTGACTCAGAGAGAGATCACTGTTGGAGGAGCAGAATGCATCAGACTTTCGTGAGTTTGCAGCTAGTCATGTAGTACTGTCTTCTTTTCGGATGCTTGCTTCAGTTTGTGAAAAATGACAGTGCATGCGAACCCAGGAAAGTTGATTCGATATGTAATTCTAACTTTTACTTGCGCACACGTTTGTAGTACAGAGATGCGAGAAAAGTTATTAACCTTTCTGAATGCGAGGGAAATGGAACTGTACTATAGCTCTCAGACAGTTGGTACGATATACATATATTATGGTAAGACACAAAAGATTGCACATAAGACCAAGAGGACACACAAGATCTCTAAACAGGGTTTATAAAAACATAATCTGGATTACTAAAAGTAGCCACACAGGTTTTCAAAACCAAGCAAGTGGAATCAAAGATCTGGGGTTTGTTCCGAGAGGGGTAGATTTGAAAAGCAGTAAGGTTCTGTTAAACTTGTATCTAAGACCTTATAAGAATCTTGCACATTCAGAATTCTATATTATTGAACACCAGTGTATCTAGAAACTGGGGAAGGAGTATACAAAATTTACTCAAATGCTACCTGAATGAGAGGAGCTAATTGTCAGACAAACACTTGGGTTACCTGACACAGGGCTTCAAATTTATTAAAGAGTTTGACAGTATAGTCGATGGAAATACTTCCACTCGTGGGAGAGTCTAAAAGTCGGGGCAACAATTATCAGAATGTCACTAATAAATTCAGGAAAGACCACTGTACTCAGGGATCAGTGAGAAAATGGAAATTGCTGGCACAGGTAACTGGCTTCAAGGGGGAGCAGGTCAATGCATGAGCGAGGAAGGAAGAGAAGAAAGTGTGTGTTAATGGGAGGAGATAAAGAAGAGGAGGGTTGGTGGGGGACAGTAGGAGAGAGGTCTGTGCAGATCAGAATACACTATTATAGATGGTTGGGCCAAATGCCTTGCTCTGTGCTGCAATTAATATGTTACTCTTTGTGATGAGTTTAAACTTGAGCACAAGGTATGTGACCAGTAGCTTAAAAAAAGATGTTTTCATGCATGACCCCTCCACTCAGCTGATGTAGGTACCCTTGCTGTTTTATTTTGCTTGCCTGCCTGCTATTAAAGTATTGAGAACAGTGTTATCAGCCTTTTGCAATCCTGCACCCTGCAGCAATCCTGCCTGCTCTGAAGGGTGCCAACATGTTTAACCTTCACAGGAATAGTCCAAGATCGACTTGGGGCACCCAATAAAGGGAAGAGAGAAAGACTTGAATTTATGCAATGCTGTTTGCAACCACCAGATGACTCGAAAGCACTTCACAGCCAAGCCAGGACTTGGGGAAATACAGTCACTGTGCTAACGTAGAAAACTCAACAGCCAATGTCTCTGCACAGCAACTGCCCACAAGCAGCAATGCGTACATAACCAGAAACTATTTTTTGCTTCGTGACAGTAATCGAGGCTGAGATGTCAGTCAAGATGCCAGAGACAAACTCCAATGGAGTTTACCAAATTAATGTCATTAAATCAATCTTTCTCCAAATCCACAAAGGGCCAGATTTAATTTCACATCTAAAAGGCAGCACCTCTGACAGTGCAGTAATCCCGCAGCACCAAGTCTTCGACAATGTAGCACTAACTCAGTACTGACCCTCTGACAGTGCAGTAATACCGCAGCACCAAGTCTTCGACAATGTAGCACTAACTCAGTACTGACCCTCTGACAGTGCAGTAATACCGCAGCACCAAGTCTTCACCAATGTAGCACTACCTCAGTACTGACCCTCTGACAGTGCAGTAATCCCGCAGCACCAAGTCTTCGACAATGTAGCACTACCTCAGTACTGACCCTCTGACAGTGCAGTAATCCCGCAGCACCAAGTCTTCGACAATGTAGCACTAACTCAGTACTGACCCTCTGACAGTGCAGTAATCCCGCAGCACCAAGTCTTCGACAATGTAGCACTAACTCAGTACTGACCCTCTGACAGTGCAGTAATCCCGCAGCACCAAGTCTTCGACAATGTAGCACTACCTCAGTACTGACCCTCTGACAGTGCAGTAATCCCGCAGCACCAAGTCTTCGACAATGTAGCACTAACTCAGTACTGACCCTCTGACAGTGCAGTAATCCCGCAGCACCAAGTCTTCGACAATGTAGCACTAACTCAGTACTGACCCTCTGACAGTGCAGTAATACCGCAGCACCAAGTCTTCGACAATGTAGCACTAACTCAGTACTGACCCTCTGACAGTGCAGTAATCCCGCAGCACCAAGTCTTCGACAATGTAGCACTAACTCAGTGCTGTACTCCCTCACTATTGCACCTTCAACAGTGCAGAACACCCTCAGTACTGACCCTCTGACAGTGCTGTACTCCCTCACTATTGCACCTCCAACAATGGAAAACACCCTCAGTACTGCCTCTCAAACAGAGCAACACTCCCTCAGAACTGACCCTCTGACAGTGCAGCACTCCCTCAGTACTGACCCTCTGACAGTGTGGCACTCCCTCAGTACTGACCCTCCGACAGTGCTGCAGTCCCTCAGCACTGACCCTCTGACAGTGTGGCACTCCCTCAGCACTGACCCTCCGACAGTGCGGCACTCCCTCAGTACTGACCCTCTGACAGTCCAGTACCTCCTCCGTACTGACCCTCTGACACTGGGTGCTCCCTCAGGACGGACCCTCTGTTAGTGCAGCATTCCCTCAGTACTGACCCTCTGACAGTGCGGCACTCCCTCAGTACTGACCTTCTGACAGTGTGGCACTCCCTCAATACTGAAACCCTGACAGTGTGGCACTCCCTCAGTACTGACCCTCTGATAGTGCGGCACTCCCTCAGTACATACCCTCTGACAGTGTGGCACTACCTTAGTGCTGACCATCTGACAGTGATAGAATCCCTCACAATTGCACCTTCAACAGTGGAGAACACCCTCAGTACTGCCTCTCTGACAGTGCGACACTCCCTCAGTACTGACGCTCTGACAGTGTGGCACTCCCTCAGTACTGAACCTCTGGCAGTGTAACACTCCCTCAGTACTGTCAGAGCTGTCCTTTTGACAGGGCTGCACTCCCTCAGTCCTGACCCTCTGACAGTGCTGCGCACCTTCAGAACTGACCCTCTGACAGTGCGGCACTCCCCCAGTACTGACCCTCTGACAGTGCTGCACTCCCTCAGTACTGACCCTCTGACAGTGTTGGGCAACCTCAGCACTGACCCTCTGACAGTTCTGCACTCCCTCAGTACTGACCCTCTGACAGTACTGGGCACCCTCAATACTGACCCTCTGACAGTGCTGCGCTCCCTCAGTCCTGATCCTCTGACAGTGTGGCACTCCCTCAGTACTGATCCTGTGATAGTGCCGCACGCCCACTGTAGTGACCCTCTGACAGTGTGGCATTCCCTAAGTACTGACCCTCAGATAGTGCGGCATTCCCTCATTACTGAAAATCTGACAGTGCGGCACTGCCTCAGTGCTCACCCTCTGGCAGTGTAACATTCCCTCAGTACTGGCCCTATGACAGTGCGGCACTCCCTCAGTACAGACCCTCTGACAGTGTGGTGCTCTCTCAGTACTGAATGCCTGATAGTGCTGCACACCCTCAGTACTGACCCTCTGCAAGTGTGGCACTCCCTCAGTACTGACCTTCTGACAGTGCGGCACTCCCTCAGTACTGACCCTCTGACAGTGCGGCACTCCCTCAATACTGACCTGACAGTGCAGCACTCCCTCAGTCCTGATCCTCTGACAGCGTGGCGCTCCCTCAATACTTACCCTCTGACAGTGCGGCACTCCCTCAGTACTGACCCTCTGATAGTGCAGCACTCCGTCAGTATTGACCCACTGACAGTGTAGCACTCCCTCAGTAATGTGTGGTGCACCCTCAGTACAGACCCTCTGGCAGTACGGCACACACTCATTACTGACCCTCTGACAGTGTGGTGCTCCTTCAGTACTGATCCTCTGACAGTGTGGCACTCCCTCAGTACTGACCCTCTGACAGTGCAACACTCCCTTAATACTAACCCTCTGACAGTGTGGCACTCCCTCAGTACTGAACCCCTGACAGTGTGGCACTCCTTGAGTGCTGACCCTCTGACAGTGCGGCACTCCCTCAGTACTGACCCTCTGACAGTGCGGCACTCCCTCAGTACTGACCCTCTGACAGTGCGGCACTCCCTCAGTACTGATCCTCTGACAGTGCGGCACTCCCTCAGTGCTGACCCTCTGACAGTGCGGCACTCCCTCAGTAATGACCCTCTGACAGTGCGGCACTCCCTCAGTGCTGACCCTCTGAAAGTGTGGCATTCCATCAGTACTGATCCTCTGACAGTCCGGCCCGACATCAGTACTGACCCTCTGACAGTGTGGCACTCCCTCAGTACTGACCATCAGACAGTGTGGCACTCCCTCAGTACTGACCCTCTGACAGTGCTGTGCACCCTCAGTACTGACCCGATGGCAGTGTAAGACTCCCTTAATACTAACTCTCTGACAGTGTGGCACTCCCTCAGTACTGACCCTCTGAAAGTGCGGCACTGCCTCAGTACTGACCCTCTGACAGTGCGACACTCACTCAGTACTGATCCTCTGACAGTGCGGCACTCCATCAGTGCTGTCCCTCTGACAGTGCAGCACTCCCTCAGCCCTGACCCTCTGACAGTGTGGCAGTCCCTCAGTACTGATCCTCAGACAGTGTGGCACTCCCTCAGTCCTGACCCTCTGACAGTGTGGCACTCCCTCAGTACTGACCCTCTGACAGTGCAACACTCCCTTAATACTAACCCTCTGACAGTGTGGCACTCCCTCAGTACTGAACCCCTGACAGTGTGGCACTCCTTGTTTATTGAACCCTCAAACAGGGCAACACTCCCTCAGTACTGAACCCCTGACAGTGTGACACTCCCTCAGGACTGACCCTCTGACAGTGTGGCACTCCCTCAGTACTGACCCTCTGACAGTGCAGCACTCCCTCAGTACTGACCCTCTGGCAGTATGGCACTCCCTCAGTACTTACCCTCTGACAGTGCAGCACTCCCTCAGTACTGACCCTCTGACAGTGCGGCACTCCTGCAGTACTGACCCTCTGACAGTGTGGCACTCCCTCAGTACTGACCTTCTGAAAGTGTGGTGCACCCTCAGTACAGACCCTCTGAAAGTACGGCACACACTCATTACTGACCCTCTGATAGTGTGGTGCTCCCTAGGTACTGATCCTCTGACAGTGTGGCACTCCCTCATTACTGAGCCCCTGGCAGTGTTGCACTCCCTCAGTACTGAACCCCTGACAGTGTGGCACTCCCTGAGTGCTGACCCTCTGACAGTGTGGTGCTCCTTCAGTACTGACCCTCTGACAGTGTGGTACTCCCTCATTACTGAACCCCTGACAGTGTGGTACTCCCTCAATACTGACCCTCTGCCAGTGTAAGACTCCCTTAATACTAACCCTCTGACAGTGTGGCACTCCCTCATTACTGAACCCCTGACATTGCGGCACTCCCTCAGTACTGATTCTTTGACAGTGCTTGCACTGCCTCAGTACTGACCCTCTGACAGTGCGGCACTCCCTCAGTAGTGACCCTGTGACAGTTCGACACGCCCTCAGTACTGACCCTCTGACAGTGCAGCACTCCCTCAGTACTGACCCTCTGACATTGCGGCACTCCCTCAGTACTGACTCTTTGACAGTGCAACTCTCCCTCTGTATTGACCCTCTGACAGTGTGGCACTCCCTCAGTAGTGACCCTGTGATAGTTCGACACTCCCTCTGTATTGACTCTCTGACAGTGTGGCACTCCCTCAGTACTGACCCTCTGACAGTGTGGCACGGCCTCAGTACTGACCCTCTGACAGTGCGGCACTCCCTCAGTACTGACCCTCTGACAGTGCGGCACTGCCTCAGTACTGACCCTCTGACAGTGCGGCACTGCCTCAGTACTGACCCTCTGACAGTGCGACACTCCCTCAGTACTGACCCACTGACAGCGTGGTAGTCCCTCAGTACTGACCCACTGACTGTTGAACTCACCCTCTGCTTTTTACCATGTCTTTCCAATTCCAAAACCCTTTCAAATTTTTCTATGACAGATGACGATCTTGGACTGTCGGAAATTGAATTCAATTTCCCAAGTTTCAGTCACATTAACATTAAGGAGCTAAATATGGCTGTGTTAAAGCCATTCAGTAAATTTCGTTCTCTCTGTCTGTTTTTGTTTAATTTTGCCAACATTCAATGTAGCCAGGTAGCTGAATGCAATAACATTGTTGTTTTCTTCATACCTGTCAGAGACAGGTGTTCTTTCCAGACTATTGCCAATAATACAGACACAAAAACGTCTCAGGCAAGGTTCTGTTGGACTGTCGAGGTGACTGGAGACACTGGTGAAAATGACGGCTGTTGTGACAGTGAATCTTTTGCACATCCTGCTGTTTTATTTGGTGGTAGACTGCAATGGTGAGAACAGATCTCAAAGCAATTTACATTAACTGTGATATGCTCAGATCAACTTTGCAATCTGTGCTCTTGGTATTCTGTTCCCCTTCTGCTACTATCCTCACCAAGTGATCAAAATGCGATTTTTTGTGTTCAAAATGAAACTCAGTTTCGTTTTTGGTCAATTAGGCATTGACCGAATCATCCTGTTAACCTTTTCTGATTCTGTAGCCAAATATGAACCAACCCATACCATTCTCCATTCCCACCACTGTATGTCCCACACCACTGTCCATCCCACACCATTGATCATCTCACACAATGCCATAGAAATGACAAACCAAACCAATGATAATTCCACACCATTGTCTATCTATTATCACATCCCATTCATCATCACTGACCACCCCCTACACTGACTGTCCCTCGTCACTGATCTTCAGTAAACCACCAACTCACAGCACTGCTGATGCTCAAACACTAACCTCATGCTTACCACAGTCTAAACCTTCATTGACCATTCCTCAGCAGTAACCACACCTTATCTGTCCATCTCACATGCTGAACCTTCACTTGACAGTCCATCCTGCACCATCTGCTACCACCTCCCATGCCATGCCCCCCATCCTTCTGACCACACATCCACTCCCTAAACCACATCACTATCTGTTCCATGTTACTGACCAGTACAATTCACCAACTATCACTCATCAATAACCGTCAATCAACACTGATTATCGATCACCATTGACCATCTCACACGAGTGATCATCCCTCACAACTCCCCATCTACATCACTTCCATTACACACCCCTGTCAATCTCACACTGCTGATTATTTCCCTCACCACTGACCATTCCACTCCATGATCTACCTCCCACCACTGACCATCTGAGCCACTATAAGCCTAAGCTGCTGACCATTCCTCAGCACTGAGCATTCCTCAACACCATCCAATCCTCATTACACTCCATTGCTCAGCACTACCATCCCATGACATGGGATGACACTCGACTGTGCATCTAAGCCATGGACCATCCCACCACCGTCCATCCCACACCATAATCTAGCTCTCTTGCAGACCACCCCACACCACTGACTGTCCCACACCACTGACTATCCCACACCACTGACTATCCCACACCTCTGACGATCCCACACCTCTGACTGTCCCACACCTCTGACTGTCCCACACCTCTGACTGTCCCACACCACTGACTGTCCCACACCACTGACTATCCCACACCTCTGACGATCCCACACCTCTGACTGTCCCACACCACTGACTGTCCCACACCACTGACTGTCCCACACCTCTGACTATCCCACACCTCTGACGATCCCACACCTCTGACTGTCCCACACCTCTGACTGTCCCACACCTCTGACTGTCCCACACCACTGACTATCCCACACCACTGACTATCCCACACCTCTGACGATCCCACACCTCTGACTATCCCACACCACTGACTATCCCACACCTCTGACTATCCCACACCTCTGACTGTCCCACACCACTGACTATCCCACACCTCTGACTGTCCCACACCACTGACTATCCCACACCACTGACTGTCCCACACCACGGACTGTCCCACACCACTGACTGTCCCACACCTCTGACTATCCCACACCTCTGACTGTCCCACACCACTGACTATCCCACACCACTGACTGTCCCACACCTCTGACTGTCCCACACCACTGACTGTCCCACACCTCTGACTGTCCCACACCACTGACTGTCCCACACCTCTGACTGTCCCACACCACTGACTATCCCACACCTCTGACTATCCCACACCTCTGACTGTCCCACACCACTGACTATCCCACACCACTGACTGTCCCACACCACTGACTATCCCACACCTCCGACTATCCCACACCTCTGACTGTCCCACACCACTGACTGTCCCACACCACTGACTGTCCCACACCACTGACTATCCCACACCTCCGACTATCCCACACCACTGACTGTCCCACACCACTGACTATCCCACACCACTGACTATCCCACACCTCTGACTGTCCCACACCTCTGACTGTCCCACACCACTGACTATCCCACACCTCTGACTGTCCCACACCACTGACTGTCCCACACCTCTGACTGTCCCACACCACTGACTGTCCCACACCACTGACTGTCCCACACCACTGACTATCCCACACCACTGACTATCCCACACCACTGACTGTCCCACACCTCTGACTGTCCCACACCACTGACTGTCCCACACCACTGACTGTCCCACACCACTGACTATCCCACACCTCCGACTATCCCACACCTCTGACTGTCCCACACCACTGACTGTCCCACACCACTGACTGTCCCACACCTCTGACTGTCCCACACCACTGACTGTCCCACACCTCTGACTGTCCCACACCACTGACTGTCCCACACCACTGACTGTCCCACACCTCTGACTGTCCCACACCTCTGACTGTCCCACACCTCTGACTGTCCCACACCACTGACTGTCCCACACCACTGACTATCCCACACCACTGACTATCCCACACCTCTAACTGTCCCACACCACTGACTGTCCCACACCTCTGACTATCCCACACCTCCGACTATCCCACACCACTGACTGTCCCACACCTCTGACTATCCCACACCTCCGACTATCCCACACCTCTAACTGTCCCACACCACTGACTATCCCACACCACTGACTATCCCACACCACTGACTATCCCACACCACTGACTGTCCCACACCACTGACTGTCCCACACCACTGACTGTCCCACACCTCTGACTATCCCACACCACTGACTGTCCCACACCACTGACTGTCCCACACCTCTGACTGTCCCACACCACTGACTGTCCAACACCTCTGACTGTCCCACACCACTGACTGTCCCACACCACTGACTGTCCCACACCTCTGACTGTCCCACACCTCTGACTATCCCACACCTCCGACTATCCCACACCTCTAACTGTCCCACACCACTGACTATCCCACACCACTGACTATCCCACACCACTGACTATCCCACACCACTGACTGTCCCACACCACTGACTATCCCACACCACTGACTATCCCACACCACTGACTATCCCACACCTCCGACTGTCCCACACCTCTGACTGTCCCACACCACTGACTGTCCCACACCACTGACTGTCCCACACCACTGACTATCCCACACCTCCGACTATCCCACACCACTGACTGTCCCACACCACTGACTATCCCACACCACTGACTATCCCACACCTCTGACTGTCCCACACCTCTGACTGTCCCACACCACTGACTATCCCACACCTCTGACTGTCCCACACCACTGACTGTCCCACACCTCTGACTGTCCCACACCACTGACTGTCCAACACCTCTGACTATCCCACACCACTGACTATCCCACACCACTGACTATCCCACACCACTGACTGTCCCACACCACTGACTGTCCCACACCACTGACTGTCCCACACCTCTGACTATCCCACACCACTGACTGTCCCACACCACTGACTGTCCCACACCTCTGACTGTCCCACACCACTGACTATCCCACACCACTGACTGTCCCACACCTCTGACTGTCCCACACCACTGACTATCCCACACCTCTGACTGTCCCACACCACTGACTGTCCCACACCACTGACTGTCCCACACCACTGACTATCCCACACCACTGACTGTCCCACACCTCTGACTATCCCACACCTCTGACTGTCCCACACCACTGACTGTCCCACACCTCTGACTGTCCCACACCACTGACTGTCCCACACCACTGACTGTCCCACACCTCTGACTGTCCCACACCACTGACTATCCTACAAATGATGGACTAATGGTATTATTGCTGGGCTATTAATCCAGAGACCCAGCTAACGTTTTGGAGATACTGCCATGGTGGATAGTGGAGTTTGAATTCAGTAGAACATTCTGAAATTAGGAATCTACTGATGACCATGGAATCATTGTTGTTGGTCAGAAAGACCCATCTAGCTCACTAATGTCCTTCAGGCAAGAGAATACGCCATCTTCACTTCTTCTGGCATATATTTAATACCAAACCACATTCATGATTCTGAACTGATCTTTGAAATGGCCGAGGATGCATTGAGTTCTATCAATTGCTACAAAGTCTCAACAAAGAAATGAAACCAGATGGATCACCCAGCATCAATCCAGGCACAGGAAAAGACAATGGCAGGAACAGGCCTGTTGACCCCACAAAGTCCTCCTCACTAACATCTGGGGGATAGTGACAAAATTGGGACAGCTGTCCCACAGTCAAGATTAGAGTGGTGCTAGAAAAGCACAGCATGTCAGGCAGCATCCGAGGAGCAGGAAAATCGACGTTTTGGGCAGGAGCCCTTCAATAGGTCTCCTGATGAAGGGTTCCTGCCCTAAACGTTGATTTTCCTGCTCCTCGGATGATGCCTGACTACTGTGCTTTTCCAGAACACTCTCTAATCTTGACTGTGATCTCCAGCATTTGCAGTTCTCACTTTTGCCAGGGCTGTGTCACAGACTAGTCAAGCAACAGCTTGGCACAGTCATACCCATGGAATCATACCTTACAGACAATGTCCCAGACACCCCCATCACCATCCCTGGATATGTCCTGTCCCATCAGCAGGACAGATCCACAGTGGGATACAGTCGGGAGGGAGTTGCTCTGGGACTCCTCACCCCTGACTCTTGATCATGGGTAAGGAAACCTCCTGCTGATTACCACATACCGCCCTCCCTCAGCTGAGGAATCGGTACTCCTCCATGTTGGAGGCAGTAGTGAGGGTGGCAAAAGTACAAGATGTACTCAGGGTGGGGGGATTTCAATGTCCACCACCAAGAGTGACTCAGCAGCAGCAGTACGACTGATTGAGCTGGTAGGTTCCTAAAGGACAGAGCTGCTAGACTGGGTCTACGGCAGGTGGTGAGGGAACCAACAAGAGGGAAAAACAGGCTTGTCCTCATTCTTACTAACCTGTCAGCTGCAGATATATCTGTCCATGACAGTGTCAGTGTGAGCGACTATGCACAGCCCTTGTGGAGACAAAGACCCATCTTCACATTGAGAATAACTTCCATCGCTGTGTGGCACTATCACTGTGCTCAACGGGACAGACTTCAAACAGATCGAGCAACTCAAGACTAGGCATCCATGAGGCACTGTGGGCCAACAACAGCAGCAGAACTATACCCCAGTGCAATCTGTAACCTCATGACCCAGCATATCCCCCACTCAACCATTATCACCAAGCCAGGGGATTAACCCTGGTTCTGTGGAGAGTGCAGGAGGGTAGGCCAGGAGCAGCACCAGGCAGACCTGAAGGTGAGGTGTCAACCTGGTGAAGCCACCAAACAGGGCTACTTGCATCCCAACAGCATAAGCAACAAGTATGAGAGCTAAGCAATCCCACACCCAACGGATCAGCTCTAAACTCTGCAGTCCTGCCACATCAGGTCATGAATAGTGATGGCGAACTCACTGGAGGAGAAGGCTCCACAAATATCCCCATCCTCAATGATGGAAGAGCCCAGCTCATCAGTGTGAAAGATAAGGCTGCAGCTTTCCCGGCAATCTTCAGCCAGAAGTACCAAGTACCAAGTGGCGAAGAATCCCTCATGGCCTTTTCCAGTTGTCCCCACCATCACATATCACAGTCTTGAGCCAACTTGATTCACTCCATATCAAGACATAGTTAGAGACACTGGAATCTGCAAAGGTTCTTACAGCATTCCAGCAATAGTACTGTGCTCCAGAACTCGCCGCTCCCCTAGCCAAGCTGTTCCAGTCCAGTTGCGACACTGGCATCTATCCGACAATGTGGAAAATTGTCCAGGTACATCCTATTCACAAAAAGCAGAATAAATCCAACCTGGTCAATTACCACCCCATCGGTCTACTGTCGATCATCAGGAAAGTGATGGAAGGGGTCATCAACAGCACTATCAAGCAGCACCCGCTCAGCAATAACCTGCTCAGTGATGCCCAGTTTGGGTTCTGTCAGGGTCACTCAGCTCCTGACCTCATTACAGCCTTGGTTCATACATGGACAAAAGAGCTGAATCCCAGGGGGGAGGGGAGAGGGACAGCCCCTGACACCAAGGCTGCATTCGACCGAGTGTGGCATCAAGGAGCCCTGGCAAAACTGGAATCGATGGGTATGAGGGCAAACTCTCTACTGGTTATAATCATACCTGGCACACAGTAAGATGGTTGTGGGTCAGTCATCTCAGCTCCAGGACATCTCTGCAGGAGTTCCTCAGGGTAGTGTCCAAGGCCCAACTACCTTCAGCTACTTCATCAATCACTTCCCTTCATAAGATCAAAAGTGGGCAATTTCGTCAATGATTGTATAATGTTCAGAACCATTGTGACTCCTCAGATACTGAAGCAATCCATGTCCAAATACAGCAAGTCTTGGACATATCCAGTCTTGGGCTGAAAAGTGGCAAGTAGCATTTGTGCCACACAAATGCCAGCCAATGACCATCTTCAAGAAGAGACAATCTAACTATCACCCCCTGACACTTAATGGTGTTACCATCACTGAATCCCCACGATCAACATCCTGGGGGTTACCATTGACCAGAAAGTGACTGGACCGGCTATAAGACCAGAGGCTCGGAACACCCTGACTCTCTGAAGTTCGTCCACAAGGAATAAGTCAGGAGTGTGATGGAATACTCCCCACTTGCCTGGATGGGTATAGCCACAACAACACTCAAGAAGCCTGACACCATCCAGGACAAAGCAGCCCACTTGTTTGGCACCACACCTACAAGCATCCACTCCCTCCACCACCGATGCACAGTAGCAGCAGTGTGTACTATCCACATGATGCACTGCAGAAATTCACCAAAGATCTGTAAGCAGCACTTTTCAATCCCCCTGACTTCTACCATCTGGAAGGGCAAGATACATGGGAACACCACAATGTGCAAGTTCCCCTCCAAATCACTCACTGTCCTGACTTGGAAATATATCCCTGTTCATTCACCGTCACTGTCCTGGAATTCCTTCCCTTTGGCATTGTGGGTCAACCCACATAGACTGCAGCGGTTTAAGAAGGCAGCTCACCACCACCTTCTCAAGGGCAACTAGGGAAGGGTAAAAAAATGCTAGCCTGGCTAGCAATAGCCATATCCCACCAGTGAAGAAGACTACGATGCGTCAGTGTTTAACACTGTTGCCTCACAGTACCAGGGACCCGGTTCAATTCCACCCTCGGGCAACTGTCTGTGTGGAGTTTGCACATTCTTCCCATGTCTGCGTGGGTTTCCTCTGGGTGCTCCAGTTTACAGGGTAGGATGGGGGATACAGAGGTATTGAGTGCAGGTTAGATGAATTGGCTATGCTAAATTGCCCGTAGTGTTCAGGGATGTGTAGGTTAGGTGCATTAGTCAGGGGAAGGTAGAATAGTAGGGGAATGAGTCTGGGTGGGTTACTCTTCGGAGGGTTGGTGTGGATGTGTTTGGCCGTTCCCACACTGTAGGGATTCTGTGACTACTGGATGTAACACACAGCTGCCTAATGTACACTGACTTTCCCCACTCCTGGTCACTGTTCACCCTCCGTAGAACATGCCACATTGCTGATTCTATCTCAGTGCTGCCCATTTCTTCCTGCTGACAGCACTTCCCAAATGATAATTCACACTACTCACTATATCTCATTGACCATTCAATGAGATTGACCATTGACCATTCCTCAATGCTGATTGTTGCCCATTTCATGGTTCTGGACAAATTTTATTGGTGGATATGTCTCATTGTTGACCATTCCATACCGCTCACAGTATCATGTAACTGATAATGGTTAATTGCTACATAATGCCACTGCCCTACTATCAATCATGGAATCCCTGTAGTATGAAAGCAGGCCATTCAGCCCATCAAGTCCACGCCGACCCACTAATCCAGACTCACCCTACCCCTGCTACCCCACATTTACCATGGCCAATCCACCTAACCTGCACATCTTTGGACTGTGGGAGAAAACCCACTCAAACATGGGGAGAGTATGCAAACTCCACACAGAGACAGTTGCCTGAGCATGGAATTGAACCAGGGTCTCTGACACTGAGCTAACATGCCATCCCAAATCAGTGCTGTATGTACCGCACAACTGATCATATCTCACTGCTGCCAGTAACACATGTTAGACATCACACAGGGCTGACCATCCCACTCTGCTGACAATATCTGTTTGGAAAGCTAAAAGAATCTTATATTTGGTCACAAGGCAGTTAAACATGAAAGTCAGGAGATTATGCTTAAGCCCATGGGTGAAATGGTACCTGGACGTACTGTGCATAGTACTGGTCACCTTCTTCAAGAAAGAATGTAAATGGTTTAGCGGCTGTTCAGAGAAGGTTTAGTTGACACGTACCTGCAATGTGGAGGTTGTCTCAGGACGAAATATTGGACAGGCTGAGCTTGGATCTGATGGAAATTAGAAGACACAAAAGCAATATGTTTGAAAAGTTTAAAATCCTGAAGGATCTTGCCAAGGTGGATGTGGAAATGATGAGGCCTCTTCTGGGAAAATAAGGTCATTGTTTAAAAGTCAAGGACGCGTGTTTGAAACAGAGATGAAGTTGAAATTTCCTCACAGCGGGTCACGGGTGTTTAGAGCTCTCTTCCTGAGAAGCAAGTGGGGTGCAGAGTCCTTGAATTGTTTCAAAACAAAAGTAAATAGATTCCTGAAAATGAAAGAGGGGAAAGGTTATCATGCGTTGGGGGGAATATGAATTCAAGGCTACAAACAGGTCAGCCATGCTGTTATAGAATGGTGGAGCAATGTTCGAGGAATTGAGTGGTCCATTACAGGTTATACAGTCAGATGCTACACATCCGATAATGTTGCTGACATTTCCATCCTGCTGGTCATACTGAATAAAACTGTATCACCCATCTAGACCTGCTGATCACACTCAAAACCTCCATGTCACCCAATCCCACCTTGTTGATCATACTCAATACCGCTGTATCACCCAATCCCACCCTGCTGATCATACTCAATACCTCTGTATCGCCCAATCCCACTCTGCTGATCACACTCAATACCTCTGTATCTCCCCATCCCACTCTGCTGATCATACTCAATACCTCTGTATCGCCCAATCCCACTCTGCTGATCACACTCAATACCTCTGTATCTCCCCATCCCACTCTGCTGATCATACTCAATACCTCTGTATCACCCCATCCCACTCTGCTGATCATACTCAATACCTCTGTATCGCCCAATCCCACTCTGCTGATCACACTCAATACCTCTGTATCTCCCCATCCCACTCTGCTGATCATACTCAATACCTCTGTATCACCCAATCCCACTCTGCTGATCATACTCAATACCTCTGTATCACCCAATCCCACTCTGCTGATCATACTCAATACCTCTGTATCTCCCCATCCCACTCTGCTGATCATACTCAATACCTCTGTATCCCCCATCCTACCCTGCTGATCATACTCAATACCTCTGTATCACGCCATCCCATCCTGCTGATCACACTCAATACCTCTGTATCCCCCATCCTACCCTGCTGATCATACTCAATACCTCTGTATCCCCCATCCTACCCTGCTGATCATACTCAATACCTCTGTATCACCCAATCCCATCCTGCTGATGACACTCAATACCTCTGTATCCCCCATCCTACCCTGCTGTTCATACTCAATACCTCTGTATCACCCAATCCCATCCTGCTGATCACACTCAATACCTCTGTATCCCCCATCCTACCCTGCTGTTCATACTCAATACCTCTGTATCAAAAAAACCCACCCAGCTGATCATACTCCATACCTCCATACCACCCCATCCCACCCTTCTGTTCACACTCAATAACTCCATATCACCCCATCCCATCCTGCTGATCCCACTCATTAACTCTGTATCACCCACTACCACCATGCTAATCATACTCAATACCTCCATATCACCCATCCCACCCTGCTGATCATACTCAATACCTCTGTATCACCCCATCCCACCCTGTTGAACACACTTAATACCTCCATATCACCCCATCCCACCCTGCTCATCCCACTCATTAACTCTGTATCACCCCTACCACCCTGCTGATCATACTCAATACCTCTGTATTCACCTCTCCAGATGAAGGCCTTTTGCCTGAAATGTTGATTTTCCTGCTCCTCGGATGCTGTCTGATCTGCTGTGCTTTTCCAGCCCCACTCTGATCCACACTTCTATATCACCCCATCCCACCCTGATGATCATACTCAATACCCTCCATATCACCCTCTGCCACCTTGCTGATCATACTCAATACTTCTGTACCGCCTCGGAACACTTTAACCTCAGGGCATCAATATGGATTTTGACAGTTTCCTCATTTCCCCTTCCCCCACCCTCTTCTCTGACCTATCACCTCCATCCACACCCCCATTCAACTATTGTACTCTACGCTGCTTTCTCCCCGAACTGCACCCCCCACCCACCCACCCTGCCACCTCACTTAGCTCTCCACTCTACAGGCACCCAATCTTTGTTTCGGATGAAAGGCTTTGACCGAAAAGTCGATTTTCCTGCTCCTCGGATGCTGCTTGACCGGCTGTGCTTTTCCAGCACCACTCTTAACACCAATACCTCTGCATCGCCTCATCCCACCCTGCTGATCATACTTAATACATTTGTATCCCCACATACCATCCGGCTGATCATACTCAATACCTCTGTATCTCCCCATCCCACCCTTCTAATCATATTCAATACCTCTGTATCACCCAATCCCACTCAGCTGATCATACTCAATACCTCTGTATCTCCCCATCCCACCCAGCTGATCATACTCAATACCTCTGTATCTCCCCATCCCACACTGCTGATCATACTCAATACCTCTGTATCTCCCCATCCCACCCAGCTGATCATACCCAATACGTCTGTATCTCCCCATCCCACCCTGCTGATCATACTCAATACTGCCATTTCACCCCATCCCACCCTGCTGATCATACTCAATACCTCTGTATCTCCCCATCCCATCCTGCTGATCAAACTCAATACCTTTGTATTCCCCCCATCCCATCCTGCTGATCATACTCAATACCTTTGTATCACCCTATCGCACCCTGCTGGTCACAGTCAATACCTGTGTCTCCAAATCCCACTCTGCTGATAAAACTCAATAGCTCTGTATCACCCATCCAACCCTGCTGATCATACTCAGTACCTGTGTATTACCCCATCTCACCCTTCTGACCATACTCAATATCTGTGCATCACCCCATCCCACCCTGCTGACCATACTCAATGCTTCTACATCACCCCATCGCACCCTGCTGATCGTACTCAATACCTCTGTATCTCCCCATCCCACCCTGCTGATCATACTCAATACCTCTGTATCTCCCCATCCCACCCTGCTGATCATACTAAATACCTCCGTATCACCCCATCTCACTCTGCCGATCATACTCAATACCTCTGTATCTCCCCATCCCACCCTGCTGAACATAATCAATGCCTCCATTTCACCCCATCCCTCCCTGCTGTTCATACTCAATACCTTAGTTCCATCCCATCCCACCCTGCTGATCAGCATCCATGCCTCAATATCACGCCATCCTACCCTGCTGATCATAGTCAATACCTCTGTATCTCCCCATCCCACCCTGCTGATCATACTCTGTACCTATGTATTACCCAATCACACCCTTCTCACCATACTCAGTACCTGTGTATCACTCCATCCCACCCTGATGATCATCCTCAATACCGCTGTATCCTCCCATCCCACCCTGCTGATCATTCTCAATATCTCTGTATCACCCCATCCCACCCTGCTGATCATGTTCAATACCTCCATATCACTCCATCCCACCCTGCTGATCATGCTCAATAACGCTGTATCATCCCATTCCACCCTGATCATACTCAATACCTCTGTATTCCCCCCCCCGCTGATCATATTCAATACATCTGTATCATCCCATCCCACCCTGCTGATCATACTCAATACCTCTGTATCTCCCCATCCCACCCAGCTGATCATACTCAATACCTCTGTATCTCCCCATCCCACCCAGCTGATCTTACCCACTAACTCTGTATCTCCCCATCCCACCCTGCTGATCATTTCCATTAACTCTGTATCTCCCCATCCCACTCTGCTGATCATACCCATTAACTCTGTATCTCCCCATCCCACCCTGCTGAACATACCCATTAACTCTGTATCTCCCCATCCCACCCTGCTGATCATACCCATTAACTCTGTATCTCCCCATCCCACCCTGCTGATCATTCTCAATACCTCTGTATCTCCCCATCCCACCCTGCTGAACATACCCATTAACTCTGTATCTCCCCATCCCACCCTGCTGATCATACCCATTAACTCTGTATCTCCCCATCCCACCCTGCTGAACATACCCATTAACTCTGTATCTCCCCATCCCACCCTGCTGATCATTTCCATTAACTCTGTATCTCCCCATCCCACTCTGCTGATCATACCCATTAACTCTGTATCTCCCCATCCCACCCTGCTGATCATTCTCAATACCTCTGTATCTCCCCATCCCACCCTGCTGATCATACTCAATACCTCTGTATCTCCCCATCCCACCCTGCTGATCATACTCAATATCTCTGTATCTCCCCATCCCACCCTGGTGATCATCCTCAATACCTCTGTATCTCCCCATCCCACCCAGCTGATCATACTCAATATCTCTGTATCTCCCCATCCCACCCTGCTGATCATACTCAATACCTCCAAATCACAACATCACACCATGCTGGTCATATTCAATACATCTGTATCTCCCCGTCCCTCCCTGCTGATCATACTCAGTACATCCATATCACCCCATCCCACCCTGCTGATCATACACAATACCTCTATATCACCCCATACCACCCTGCTGCTCATACTCAACACCTCTGTGTCATCCCATTCCAGCCAGGTGATCAAACTCCACACCTCTGTATCTCCCCATCCCACCCTGCTGACTATAGCCAATACCTCTATGTCGCCCCATACAACCCTGCTAATTATAATCAATTTTTTTAATAATCAATTCTTTCCTGAAGAAGGGCTCATGCCTGAAATGTCGATTCTCCTGCTCCTTGGATGCTGCCTGACCTGCTGCGCTTTTCCAGCAACATTTTTTCAGTTCTGATCTCCAGCATCTGCAGTCCCCACTTTCTCCTAGAAAATTATAATCAATGCCCCCGTATCACCCCATCCCACCCTACTGATCACACTCAATACCTCTGTATTTCCCCATGCCACCCAGCTGATCACACTCAACACCTCTGTATCACCCCATCCCACCCTGCTGATCATACTCAACACCTCTGTATCTCCCCACCCCACCCAGCTGATCATACTCAACACCTCTGTATCTCCCCTTCCCACCCAGCTGACCATACTCAATACCGATGTTTTACCTCATCCCACCCTGCTGATCACAATCATTACGTCTGTGTCACCCATTCCCACCCTGGTTATCATACTCAATTCCTCTGTATCACCCCACCCCACCCTGCTGATCATACTCAATGCCTCCATATCACCCATTCCCACCCTGCTGATCATACTCAATACCTTTGTATCACACCTTACCACCCTGCTGATCATACTCAATACCTCTGTATCACCCCATCCCACCCTGCTGATCATACTCAATGCCTCCATATCACCCCATCCCACCCTGCTGATCATACTCAATGCCTCCATATCACCCCATCCCACCCTGCTGATCATACTCAATGCCTCCATATCACCCCATCCCACCCTGCTGATCATACTCAATACCTCCGTATCACACCATCCCACCCTGCTGATCATACTCAATACCTCTGTATCGCTCCATCCCACCCTGCTGATCATACTCAATACCTTTGTATCACACCTTACCACCCTGCTGATCATACTCAATACCTCTGTATTTCCCCATCCCACCTTGCTGATCATACTCAATACCTCTGTATCACCCCATCTCACTCTGCTGATTATACTCAATACCACTGTTTCACCCCATCCCCCCCTGCTGATCTTACTCAATACCTCTGTATCACACCATCCCACCCTGCTGATCATACTCAATACCGCTGTATCACACCATCCCACCCTGCTGATCATACTCAATACCTCTGTATCTCCCCATCCCACTCTGCTGATCATACTCAATACCTCTGTATCACACCATCCCACCCTGCTGATCATACTCAATACCGCTGTATCACACCATCCCACCCTGCTGATCTTACTCAATACCTCCGTATCACACCATCCCACCCTGCTGATCATACTCAATACCTCTGTATCACCCCATCCCACCCTGCTGATCTTACTCAATACCTCTGTATCACCCCATCCCACCCTGCTGATCATACTCAATACCGCTGTATCACACCATCCCACCCTGCTGATCACATTCAATGCCTCCATTTCACCCCATCCCTCCCTGCTGTTCATACTCAATACCTTTGTACTACCCCATTCCACCCTGCTGATCGGCATCCATGCCTCAATATCTCCCCATCCCACCCTGCTGATCATCGTCAATACCACTGTATCAACCGATCCCACCCTGCTGATCATACTCAGTACCTCTGTATCATTCCATCCCACCCTGCTGATCATACTCAGTACCTCGATATCACCCCACACCATCCTGCTGATCATACTCAATACCTCTGTATCACCCCTTCCCACCCTACTGATCATACTCTGTACCTATGTATTACCCCATCACACCCTACTGATCATATTCTGTACCTGTGTATTACCTCGTCTCACCCTTCTGACCATACTCAGTACCTGTGTATCACTCCATCCCACCCTGATGATCATACTCTGTACCGCTGTATCATCCCATCCCCTCCCGCTGATCATACTCAATATATCTGTATCACCCCATCCCACCCTGCTGATCATACTCAATACTACAGTATCACCCCATCCCACCCTGCTGATCATACTCAATGCCTCCATATCACTCCATCCCACCCTGCGGTTCATACTCAATACCTCTGTATCCCCCATCCTACCCTGCTGATCATACTCAATACCTCCGCATCACGGCATCCCATCCTGCTGATCATACTCAATACTGCTGGATCATCCCATCCCATCCTGCTGGTCATTTTCACTGCCTCCATATCACCACATGCCACTCTGCTGATCATACTCAATACCACTGTATCCCCCCCCCCCCCCCCACCCCCGCTGCTGATTATACTCAAAAATTCTGTATCATCCCATACCCCCCGCTGCTGATCATACTCAATACATCTGTATCATCCCATTCCACCCTGCTGATCATTCTCCATGCCTCCATATCACCCCATCACACCCTGCTGATCATAATCAATACTTCTCTATCACCCCTTACCTCCCTGCTGATCATAGTCAATACCGCTGTATCTCCCCTTCCCACCCTGCTGGTCATACTCAATACCTCCATATCACCCCATCCCACCCTGCTGATCAGTCTAAATATATCTGTGTCACCCCATCCCACCCTCTGATCACACTCAATACTTCTGTGTCACCACTGCTGGCCTTTCCTTACTGCTGACTGTATATCATTTCTTGCTGTACTACAGTTCTCCTGATAAAAGTGCAGCAGATAATGTGTCCCAGGCAGTCTCAAGTAAACAATTGGGAAAGCAATGATGGAGCATGAGAAAACGATGACAGGGAGAATCCAAAGATGCTTTATGAATATACCAATGAGGAAGACAAATCCTAGGATAAGTAGGGCTGATTATGAATCAAGGAGACATTTTCCTTGTCCAAAGCGTGACGATGAAAGTCTTTGGTGAATTGCTAAATGAATATTTCACATCTATCTTTACTCGGGAGAAGGAGGCGCATGTATAGAATTCGCAAAAATGGGATTGTAAAGTTCTTGAATAGATTCATAGAGGAAGTGAGGAGGTATTGGAAATTTTAGAGGATTTAAAAGTGGACCAGTCTCCATATCCAGATGAATTGTGTCCCAGGCTGTTGTGGGAGACAAATGAAGGGAATTACAGAGCCCCTTACCCCAATTTCTATCTTGTTTCTGTCCACAGGGTAGGTGCTAGAGAGCTGGAGGGTAGCTAATGTGGTTCCACTTTACAAGGAAGGATAGATCAGGGAACTATAGAACAGTGAGTCTAACCTCAGTGGTAGGGAAACTATTGAAGAAAATAGTGAAGGAGGAAATTAATCTCCGTTTAGAGTGGCAAGGTTTGCTCAAGGATAGTCAGCATGCCTTTGTCACAGGGAGGTCATGCCTAACAAACCTGGTTGAATGTTTTGAGGAGGTCATCATGTATTTGGATGAGGGTGCCAGCTGATGGAGTTTGTATGGATTTCAGCAAGGCCTTTGTCAAGGTCCCACATGGGAAACCGATGAAGAAGTTAAAAGCTCTTCAGATTCAGGGTAGCTTGGCAAGGTGGATCCAAAATTGGCTTAATGGCAGGAGGCAGGGGCTGGTGGCTGAAGGCTGTTTGTGTGACTCGAGCCTGATGTGATGTAGCATACCACAAGGATCAGTGTGAGGTCTCTTATTGTTTGTGATATTCGTAAATAATGTAGATGAGAATGTGGTGGGGGAATGATAACTAAGCTTGGGGATGACACAAAGCAGTGAGGAGGAAGATGTTACATTAGCAGAGATTGGTCAGATGGGCAGATCAGTGGCAGATGGAATTGAATCCTGGTAGATGTGAGGGTGATACACTTTGGAAGAAGGAATGAGACAGGAGAGCACTCACTAGGAATCTCAGAAGAACCGAGGTATCTTGAGCAGTTTGTTCACAGATCCCTGAAGGTGGCAAGTCAATAGCGTAGCTCAGAAAGCATACAGGACACTTGCCTTTGTCAGCTGTGGTGTAGATTATCAGAGGCAGGGAGGATATGTTGGGGCTGTACAGAACTTGGGTTAGGCCACAGCTGGAGTACTGTGGGCAGTTCTGATCCCCACACTATAGCCAGGATGTGATTGTACTGGAGAGGGGGGTGCAGAGGAGCTTCACCAGGATGTTACCCGGGATGGAGCAGTATAGCTACAGAAAGAGAGATTGGATAAGCCTGGGTTGTTTTCTTCCAAGCAGAGAAGATTCGGGGGAACCTGATAGAGGTGTATATGATTATGGCGGGCATGGACAGGGCGAATAGAAAACAGCTGTTTCCCTCACCTGAAGGGTCAATGACAAGGGGGCATGATTTTAAAATAAGAGGCAAGATGATAATAGAAGGAATGTGAGGAAAGTCTTTTTCACCCAGGGGGTGAAAGAGGGCACTGCTTAGGAGGGTAGTTGGGATGGGATACCTCATAACCCTTAAAAAGTACTTGGATAAACAGTTGAATTATCATAACATTAATGGCTATGGATCGAGTGCGGGAGAGTAAGACTAGTGTAGATAATGTATTTGACAGTAGACTCGACAGGCTGAAGGGCCTCTTTTCTACTGTATGGAGTCTGTGAACCCAGTACTGACTGTTAATGTCTCCTTACAATTACACATTACTGACCACTGCTTCATCGTTGTCTCCCCACTGACCATGTCTTCCTGCAGACTATATCTCACCGTGTCACACTGCTGCTCTTGACTCAGTGCTGAACTGTAGATCATAAGGCATTGCAGCAGAATAGGCCATTCAGCCCATCGAATCGACTCCAGCCTTTTCCTATAATCCTTGATTCCCTGACTGATTAAAAATCTATCTCAGCCTTGAATATACTTAATGGCACAGCCTCAACAGACCCCTTCGATAAAGAATTCTGCAGGTTTGGTATTTTATGATCGAAAAAAATTGCTCCTCATCTCTTTAAAATGTGCAACCCCTTATTCTGAGGTTAGACTGTCTGGCCCTTTACTCTTCCACAGGGGGACATTGTATATTCCAATAAATACAACCCAACCTACACAACCTCTGGTCATACCTCTCCATACCTGATATTAGCAAACACAGTCTCCAATGGCAGTTTATATTCCCTGAGATAAGATGTCCCAAAATTGTTCCCAGTATTTCAGCTGTGGTCCGATGAGTGCCTTGTACAATTTAATAAACCTCCTTTCTTTTATATTTCATTTTATTTGAAATGATGACCAACTTTCCATCTGCCTTCCCCAAAACCCACTGAACTTGAATGCTTTTTTGTGAATTACACACTCTGACTCCAAAATCCCTCTGTTCTGACAATTTCTGCAGTCTTTATCGAAGTAATTTTCATCTCCTCTGTTCTTCCTACCAAAACACATTACATCACATTGCCAGCTACCATCAGCCACAGTATCAGCTATGATGGAATGGCAGAGCAGACTTGATGAGAAGAATGGCCTAATTCTGCTCCTATATCTTGTGGTCTTACCTTATATTCCGAAAGTGTATTCCATTTGCAAAGCTTTTGCCCACTCGCTTAACCTGTCTGTATCCCTCTGCAGACAACTGTATCATCTGCAAACTTGGCTCATCCCCTCATCCAAGTCATTAATGTATATTGTAAATAATTGTGGCCCAATACTAATCCTTGTAGCGCTCTTTGAGGTTGCCAATCTGAAAATGCTCCCCTTATCCCAACTTTCTGTCTTCCAATAGTTAACCAGTCCTCTATCCGTATTAATTTACTACCTCCTGCATGGGTTTTTTTTACCTTATTAAGTGTGGTACCTTATCAAACACCTTCTGAAAATCCAAGTACAGGTAGACATCCTTTATCCGAAACCCTCGCGACCAGCTGTCTTTTGGATTTCTGAATTTTTCGGATAAAGGGTTAAGTGGCATTTTTATAGTAAAATTTAAAAAAAAATACCAAACAGCAGACCCACCTGTGATTACAATGAGCACTGAGACAGAATTGATGCCTGCCAGTGTTAGGCCATGCTGCTACGTCACACCCGAGTGATGTGGGTCAAGTGGGTGTGGAGTTGGGTCACCTGTTCACACACTAAACAACCTTGTTATACAGAAAAACACTTCAGGAAGAAAACTTCAGATTTTGGAGCTTTTTGGGTTTCAGAATTTCAGATAAATTCTGTATATTACATTCACTGCTTTCCCTTTATCTGTCTGGCTTGTTACCTCCTCAAATAATTCTATTAATTTTATGAGACATGCTTTCGCCTTCACGATTTCACTAACTAGCCTATGGTTAATTGTTTTCTCTTCTCTCCTTCCTTATTCAAACAGAGGTGTTACATTGGCAGTTTTCCAAATCCCTGAAGCTTTTCCAGAATCTCAGGATACTTGAATATTACTACCAGTGTATCCGATATCTCTATGTCTAACTTCTTTAATATGCAAAGATATATCCCATCAGGGCCATGAGGCTAATTGGTCTTTCTCCCCATTATTTCCTGAGCACTTTATCTCCAGTGATATTTATTTATTTTCTCTCCTCCTTCAGTCCTCGATTGGCCAATCTATCTCAGTCGACATGGAGATTAAAGTCACCCATGATTTATTTATTTCCTTGTTACATGCTCAAAATATCTCTGATGGATGCTTTGTCCCACTGTGCAGCTGCTGTAAGGGAACCTACAGATTACCCCTGTCAAAGTCTTTGTACTTAAAAATATTCATATGGATTTTCAGTTATGGAACCCAAGACCATTTCCTCCCATCATACCTATTCTACCCTTAACAAATGTATTCTGCATTACCCTACCATGCTGGCAATCCTTCCCATTGCTGACAAAATGTCCCCCACCATGAACCAAGCCTCATTGCTGACCTTATCACATTGCTAACCATCCCACACTGCTGTCCACTCCACACTGCTGACCATCTCTTTGAGGTGTCAAGACAGGTCGACGATTGTCGAGCAGTGGATGTGGTGTATATAGACTTCAGCAAGGCGTTTGATAAGGTTCCCCATGGTAGGCTCATTCACAAAGTCAGGAGGTATGGGATACAGGGAGATTTGGCTATCTGGATTCAGAATTGGCTGGCTGACAGAAGGCAGAGAGTGGTTGTAGATGGGAAGTATTTTGCCTGGAAGTCAGTGTTGAGTGGGGTCTCGCAGGGCTCTATTCTTGGGCCTCTGCTCTTTGTAGTTTTTATAAATGACTTGGATGAGGAGGTTGAGGGGTGGGTTAGTAAATTTGCAGATGGCATAAAAGTTGGAGGTGTCGTCGATACAATGGAGGGCTACTGCAGGCTGCAGCGCAACATAGACTGGATGTAGAACTGGGCTGAGAAATGGCAGATGGAGTTCAACCTGGATAAATGCGAAGTGATGCATGTTTGAAGGTCGAACTTGAATGCTGACTACAGGATTAAAGACAGGCTTCTTGGCAGTGGGGAGGAACAGAGGAATCTGGGTGTGCAAGTGAATAGATCCCTCAAAGTTGCCACCCAAGTGGATAGGGTTGTTAAGAAATCATTAAACACTTGCGGCTCTGAAACTCGATCCCCCTGTTATTGAAGTTCCACACTGCTGACCATCCCTCACTGCTAAACATCCCACACGGCTACCATCCCTCAATGCTGTCCATTCCACACTGCTGACCAAACTATTCTGCTGACCATCCCACACTGCTGACCATCCCACTCTGCTGAGCATCCCTCACTTCCGTCCATCCCTCACTGCTGACCATCCCACTCTGCTGTCCATCCCATACTGCTGACCATCCCACCGTGCTGTCTGTCCTACTCTGCTGTTCATTCCACATTGCTGACCATCCCATTCTGCTGTCCACTCCACACTGCTGTCCATCCCACACAGCTGTCCACTCCACATGGCTATCCATCGATCACTGCTACCCACTCCACACTGCTGCCCACTCCACACTGCTGTCTATCCCACACTGCTGTCTACTCCATGCTCCTGATCATCCTACACTGCTGTCCATCCCACTCTTCTGTCCATCGCCCTCTGCTGACCATCCCTCACTGCTGTCCACTCCACACTGCTGTCCTTTCCACATTACTGACCATTCCACACTGCTGTCCATCCCACACTGCTGTCCATCCCACTCTGCTGGACGTCCCTCACGGCTGACCATCCCACACTGCTGACCATCCCTCACTGCTGTCCATCCCACTCTGCTGGCCATCCCTCACTTCTGTCCATCCGTCACTGCTGACTATCCCACACTTCTGTCCATCCCACACTGCTGTCGGCCCCACTCTGCTGTCCATTCCATACTGCTGTCCATTCCACACTGCTGTCCATCCCTCACTTCTGTCCATCCCTCACTGCTGTCGGCCCCACTCTGCTGTCCATTCCACACTGCTGTCCATCCCATTCTGCTATCCTTTCCACACTGCTGACCATCCCACTCTGCTGACCATCCCTCACTGCTGTCCACTCTATACTGCTGTCCATCCCACACTGCTGTCCATTCCACTCTGCTGTCCATTCCACACTGCTATCCATCCCACACTGCTAATCACCTCACACTACTGTCCACTCCATGTTCCTGACCATCGCACACTGCTGTCCATCCCACTCTATTGTCCATCCCACACTGCTAACCATCCCTCACTGCTGTCCACTCCGCTCTGCTGACTATCCAACACTGCTGACCATCCCACTCTACTGTCGGTCTCACAGTGCTGACCATCCCACTCTGCTGTCCATCCCACTCTGTTTGCCGTCCCTCACTGCTGTCCTTTCCACCTTACTGACCATGCCACACTGCTGACCATGCCACACTGCTGACCATGCCACACTGCTGTCATTTCCACACTGCTGACTGTCCCACAGTGCTGTCTATCCCACACTGCTGTCCATCCCATTCTACTGTCCATTCCGCTCTGCTGACTATCCAACACTGCTGACCATCCCAGTCTACTCCCGTCTCACAGTGCTGTCCATCCCACTCTGCTGTCCATCCACTCTGCTGATCATCCCTCACTGCTGTCCATCCCACTCTGCTGACCATCCCACTCTGCTGACCATCCCACTCTGTTGTCCATCCCTCATTGCTGACCATCCCTCACTGCTGTCCATCCCACACTCCTGTCCATCCCACTCTGCTGGATGTCCCTCATGGCTGACCATCCCACACTGATGTCCATCCCACATTGCTGTCCATCTCAGAATGCTGTCCATCCTATTCTGCTGACCATTCCACACTGCTGTCCATCCCACACTGCTCTCCATCCCACTCTGCTGACCGTCCCTCACTGCTGACCATCCCACACTGCTGACCATCCCACACTGCTGTCCATCCCACATTGCTGTCCATCCCACTCTGCTGACCATTCCACACTGCTGTCCATCCCACACTGCTCTCGATCCCACTCTGCTGACCGTCCCTCACTGCTGACCATCCCACATTGCTGTCCATCCCACTCTGCTGACCATTCCACACTGCTCTCCATCCCACACTGCTGTCCTTCCCACTCTGCTGACCATTCCACTCTGCTGTCCATCTCTCACTGCTGACCATCCCACACTGCTGTCCATCCCTCACTGCTGTCAATTCCGCACTGCTGCCCATTGCTCTCTACTGTCCATCCCACACTGCTGACCATCCCACACTGCTAATCATCCCACACTGCTGACCATCCCACGCTACTGTCTATCTCACACTGCTGTCCATCCCATTGTGCTGAGCAACCCACTCTGCTGTCCATTCCGCACTGCTGTCCATTCCACACTCCTGTCCATCCCTCACTGCTGTCCACTCCACACTGCTGTCCATCCCTCTCTGATGACCATTCCGTTCTGCTGTCCATCCCACACTGCTGTCCATCCCTCACTGCTGACCATCCCACACTTCTGTCCATCCCACATGCTGTCCATCCCACACTGCTGACCATCTCACCGTGCTGTCGGTCCCACTCTGCTGACCATCCCACTCTGCTGTCCATCCCATTCTGCTGACCGTTCCACACTGCTGTCTATCTCACACTGCTGTCCATCCCATTGTGCTGAGCAACCCACTCTGTTGTCCATTCCGCACTGCTGTCCATTCCACACTGCTGTCCATTCCACACTGCTGACCATCCCACACTGCTGTCCATCCCACACTGCTGTCCATCCCACACTGCTGTCCCTCCCTCTCTTCTGTCCACCCCTCACTGCTGACCATTCCATACTGCTATCCATTCCACACTGCTGTCTATCCCACACTCTGTCCACTCCACATTGCTGTCAATTCCACTCTGCTGACCATCCCACACTGCTGTCCGTCTAACACTGCTGTCTATCCCACACTGCTGTCTACTCCAAACTGCTGTCCATCCCACACTGCTATCTACTCCATGCTCCTGACCATCCTACACTGCTGTCTATCCAACTCTACTGTCCATCGACTCGGCTGACCATCCCTCACTGCTGTCCACTCCACACTGCTGTCCATCCCACACTGCTGTCTACTCCATGCTCCTGACCATCCCACTCTGTTGACCATCCCACACTGCTGTCCACTCCACACTGCTGACCATCCCACACTGCTGTCCACTCCACACTGCTGTCTATCCCACACTGCTGTCCATCCCTCACTGCTGACCATCCCACACTGCTGTCCATCCCACACTGCTGTCCATTCCACACTGCTAACCACCCCGCAATGCTGTCCATTCCACACTGCTGTCCAGTCCACTCTGCTGACCATCTCACACTGCTGTCCATCCCACACTGCTGTCCATCCCATTCTACTGTCCACTCTGCTCTGCTGACTATCCAACACTGCTGACCATCCCCACTCTACTGTCCGTCTCACAGTGCTGACCATCCCACTCTGCTGTTCATCCACTCTGCTGACCATCCCTTACTTCTGTCCATCCCTCACTGCTGACCATCCCACACTGCTGTCCATCCCACTCTGCTGGATGTCCCTCATGGCTGACCATCCCGCACTGATGTCCATCCCACATTGCTGTCCATCTCAGAATGCTGTCCATCCTATTCTGCTGACCATTCCACACTGCTGTCCATCCCACACTGCTGTCCAGCCCACTCTGCTGACCGTCCCTCATTGCTGTCCATCCCACTCTGCTGACCATTCCACACTGCTCTCCATCCCACACTGCTGTCCTTCCCACTCTGCTGACCATTCCACACTGCTGTCCATCCCACACTGCTGTCCATTCCACACTGCTGACCATCCCACACTGCTGTCCATCCCACTTTACTGTCCATCGCAATCTGCTGTCCATCCCACTCTGCAGTCCATTCCACACTGCTGTCCTTCCCACACTCTGTCCATCCCACATTGCTGTCCTTCCCACACTCTGTCCATCCCACATTGCTGTCCATCCCACACTGCTGACCATCCCACTCTGCTGTCCATCTCTCACTGCTGACCATCCCACACTGCTGTCCATCCCTCACTGCTGTCAATTCCGCACTGCTGCCCATTGCTCTCTACTGTCCATCCCACACTGCTGACCATCCCACACTGCTAATCATCCCACACTGCTGACCATCCCACGCTACTGTCTATCTCACACTGCTGTCCATCCCATTGTGCTGAGCAACCCACTCTGCTGTCCATTCCGCACTGCTGTCCATTCCACACTCCTGTCCATCCCTCACTGCTGTCCACTCCACACTGCTGTCCATCCCTCTCTGATGACCATTCCGCTCTGCTGTCCATCCCACACTGCTGTCCATCCCTCACTGCTGACCATCCCACACTTCTGTCCATCCCACATGCTGTCCATCCCACACTGCTGACCATCTCACCGTGCTGTCGGTCCCACTCTGCTGACCATCCCACTCTGCTGTCCATCCCATTCTGCTGACAGTTCCACACTGCTGTCTATCTCACACTGCTGTCCATCCCATTGTGCTGAGCAACCCACTTTGTTGTCCATTCCGCACTGCTGTCCATTCCACACTGCTGTCCATTCCACACTGCTGACCATCCCACACTGCTGTCCATCCCACACTGCTGTCCCTCCCTCTCTTCTGTCCACCCCTCACTGCTGACCATTCCATACTGCTATCCATTCCACACTGCTGTCTATCCCACACTCTGTCCACTCCACAATGCTGTCAATTCCACTCTGCTGACCATCCCACACTGCTGTCCGTCTAACACTGCTGTCTATCCCACACTGCTGTCTACTCCATGCTCCTGACCATCCTACACTGCTGTCCATCCCACTCTACTGTCCATCCCACACTGCTATCTACTCCATGCTCCTGACCATCCTACACTGCTGTCTATCCAACTCTACTGTCCATCGCACTCGGCTGACCATCCCTCACTGCTGTCCACTCCACACTGCTGTCCATCCCACACTGCTGTCTACTCCATGCTCCTGACCATCCTACACTGCTGTCCATCCCACTCTACTGTCCATCCCACACTGCTAACTACTCCATGCTCCTGACCATCCCACTCTGTTGACCATCCCACACTGCTGTCCACTCCACACTGCTGACCATCCCACACAGCTGTCCACTCCACACTGCTGTCTATCCCACACTGCTGTCCATCCCTCACTGCTGACCATCCCACACTGCTGTCTACTGCACACTGCTAACCACCCCGCAATGCTGTCCATTCCATACTGCTGTCCAGTCCACTCTGCTGACCATCTCACTCTGCTGACCATCCCACACTGCTGACCATCCCATAGTGCTGCCCACTCCACACTGCTGTCCATCCCACACTGCTGTCCATCCCATTCTACTGTCCACTCTGCTCTGCTGACTATCCAACACTGCTGACCATCCCCACTCTACTGTCCGTCTCACAGTGCTGACCATCCCACTCTGCTGTCCATCCACTCTGCTGACCATCCCTTACTTCTGTCCATCCCTCACTGCTGACCATCCCACACTGCTGTCCATCCCACTTTACTGTCCATCGCAATCTGCTGTCCATCCCACTCTGCAGTCCATTCCACACTGCTGTCCTTCCCACACTGCTGTCAATCCCACATTGCTGTCCATCCCTCACTGCTGACCATCCCACACTGCTGTCCATCCCACACTGCTGTCCATTCCACACTGCTGCCCATCCCACACTGCTGTCCATTCCGCTCTGCTGACTATCCCTCACTGCTGACCATCCCACTCTACTGTCCGTCTCACAGTGCTGACCATCCCACTCTGCTGACCATCCCTTACTTCTGTCCATCCCTCACTGCTGACCATCCCTCACTGCTGTCCATCCCACTCTGCTGTCCATCCCACACTGCTGTCCATCCCACACTGCTGACCATCCCACTCTGCTGTCCATCCCTCACTGCTGACCATCCCACACTGCTGACCAACCCACACTGCTTTCTGTCCCTCACTGTTTCCATCCCTCACTGCTGTCCATTCCACACTGCTGACCATCCCACACTGCTAACAATCCCACATTGCTGACTATCCCTCACTGCTGACCATCCTATTCTGCTGACCATCCCTCACTGCTGTCCATTCCTCACTGCTGTCCATCCCTCACCTCTGTCCATCCCTCACTGCTGTCCATCCTTCACTGCTGACCTTCCCACACTGCTGTCTGTCCCTCACTGCTGACCATCCCACACTGCTGACCTTCCCACACTGCTGTCTGTCCCTCACTGTTGACCTCCCACACTGCTGACCAACCCTCACTGCTGACTATCTCACTCTGCTGAAACTCTCTCACTGCTGACCATCCCTCACTGCTGACCTTCCCACACTGCTGTCTGTCCCTCACTGCTGACCATCCCACACTGCTGTCTGTCCCTCACTGCTGACCCTCCCACACTGCTGTCTGTCCCTCACTGCTGAAGATCTCTCACTGCTGACCATCCGTCACTGCTGACCATCCCTCACTGCTGTCTATCCCACACTGCTGTCTATCCCACACTGCTAACCATCTCTCATTGTTGAAAATCTCTCACTGCTGACCATCCCTCACTGCTGACGTCCCTCACTGCTGACCATCTCTCACAATTAAGCATGTCACACTGCTTCCTGTTTCCACACTGCTGACTATTTCGTTATCTTCACCTGAACTGGCCATGTCTGATAGATGAACTAATAGGCATTGTCACTGGGCTGTGGACCCTAGTTCTGATCTTGCAATGACGAATGGTGCAGTTCGAATGGGGTAAAACAATATCTGGACTTATGAATCTAATGATGACCATGAATCCAATTTTGATTTTCTGGGTTTGCTTTTGGGCGATTAGATGCTGACCTAGCTAGTGACACCCCCATGCTGTAAATGAATTGAGAAAAAAGAAGTGATGTTAAAATCCCGCACACGCACAAAGAGAAACTGATAAGACAGATAGTATGAGTGTAGAAAAAAATATAATCGGGGTGACATAAATCTGTATCACCAGTCCAATTCATGAAAACTAAATGATGGTATTTTGACAATCCTTTTGGTATTCTGTTTTTAGTTCAGGTTGATCTGTTGGAGCTAGGGTCTTTCGGTATTATTTGGGTTTCATAAATAGTATCGTTTGGAGTCTCTGAATCTAGTTTTCCTGCTGTAACAGAATTTGAGACAAGAGAAAGGAGACAGGCCGAGATTTTGATGCCAAATCATTTCTGGAGGTTTGCTTGCCTTTGTGTGTGCATTTCCCCAACAGTCTCTGTGTTAACCTGCAGCCTGGCCATTCAGAGGCTTGTTACTATGCTGATTCCTGACAAAGGGATCCAATTCATCTGGACTCAATAGCCCCAGAAAGCGATATCAGGTAGCCCCACCTGTTTTTTTTTACCCAAGCTGCAAGCATTTCCTTGCACATTCTCTCCTTTTAAAAATGGTGTCCACTTTTCTCATTTTTAATACTCAGGTCCAACATTTTTTTTAAAAAAGTGACCTCTCACAAACCTCAAACATCATTTCAAAAATGAACTTCATCACAGATGCAATAACACATAAGACTTACACCTATTCATCCTCATTTGCCTCCTGTACCGTATTTAAATAATCCCTTGCCATCTTTCCCTTAAATTCTTTGCCTATCATTTTTACATTCTAGACAATGTATCTGCTGGCTGTCCTATTTTTAACCATCATCCCTCCAACATTGTTAAAGCTGCTGATCTTTCAACCCTGTGCACTCAGTCTCTTGCTCTCAATAAAAAAAAAATGATGTTAATCTGAGATAAAATCACTCAATATCTGTATCCAAATCTTTCCTTGAGACAGAAAAATAATCAAGTTGACTTGCTTTCTCAGTGCATCCTTCTGTGTAAGTATCTAAAATTGTTCTGAGTTAACCTATCTCCAAGGTCAATGCTGCTCGATTCTAGTCACTGGATTTTTCCTGACATTCTAATTCAGATAAATAATTTAACATTCCTGTTCAATCAAGTTCTCCTCAAAGGCATGATCCAGCAATGTCTTCCTCATATGCCTGCCTGCTGTTTCCCTGTTTCAGTTGCTTATGCAGTCACACTTGCTGTATTAATGTCCCACTTCCTCAGAATGGAAGGGAAACCTAATTGCTTCCAGTAACTGCCCGGTATCCATGTTCCAGGACAGGACTTCGCCTGAGCATCTATTATATTGAATAACCACCGCCATCTCAAAATGTCCTTTATATTTCTAACTGTTGTTCCAAGCTATGTTATCGCCATTGTGTCAGAGGCCACCGGATCTAAGCTTTCTGACCATTGTATTTCATTCAAATCGATCAAATCTCTTTCCCGACTATCAGCAATCAGCGTGAGGAATTGGCAGTCTCAGTTGCTTCAGGTTCCAATTCAGGTTTGATTATTTTACCTGAGTGTTCACTTACCTGCCCTTGATCTGCTCCTCTTTATCAGAGATGCCAGGGAATTTCTCCACTTCAAAGCCCAAATTGTATGCTTTGGGAACTATCTATACTTCCTCAAAATAGTTAAATGGATTTGCATTTGATTCCAACGGAGAATTTGTAGCAGGAAACTCAAAAAAAACCCCATTTTACGTTCTTCTAATTGTATAAGGTTACCACATGATAGATTAGTCAGTAGAGTTAAGTCACATGGGATCTCAGAGAAAGCTGGCCAATTGGATCCAAAATTGGTTTGACAATGGGAGACAGAGGATAGTGGTAGAGTTTTGCTTTTCAGAATGGAGACCTGTGATTAGGGATGGGTCTTCTGGCAAGCATGGGTGCTGGGTCCACTGTTATTTGTCATTTATGTAAAATGATTTACATGAGAATATAGGAAGCATGGTTAGTACGTTTGCAGATGACACCAAAAATGGTAGTGTAGTGGGCAGTGAAGAAAGTTATCTAAGAGTACAATGGGATCTCAATCAGCTGGGCCAATGGGCTGAGGAGTGGCAGATGGAGTTTAACTTAGATAAATATGAGGTGTTGCCTTTTGGTAAGACAAATCAGGGCAGGTCTTGCACACTCAATGGTAGGGTCTGGGGAGAGTTGTCGAACAGAGAGATCCAGGGGTTCAGGTGCATAGTTCAATGAATGTGGCCTCACAGATAAACAGGGTGGTGAAGAAGGCGTTTGGTACCCTTGCCTTCATTGGTCAGAGCATTGAGTATATGAGATGGGACATCATGTTGCAGCTGTAACATTGGTGGCGTCACTTTTGGAATACTACATATAATTCTGGTTTTAAGAAAGATGTTATTTAATTGGATAGGGTTCAGACAAGATTTACATGGATGTGACCAGGACTGGAAGATTTGAGTTATAAAGAGAGGCTGGTTAGGCTGGGACTATTTCCCTGGAAGGTAGGAGGTTGAGGGGTGACCTTATAAAGGTTTATAAAATCAAATGAGACATAAAAAGGTGAACAGTCAAGATCTTTACCCAGGAGGGTTCAAAACTAGATGACATAGGTTTCAGGTGAGGGGGAAAGGGACCTAAAGGGCAACCTTTTCACACAGAGGGCGGTGCATGTATGGAATGAGCTGCCAGAGGAAGTGGTGGAGACAGGTACAATTACAACATTAAAAGATATTTGGACAGGTAGATGGACAGGAACGGTTTAGAGGGATATGGTCAAAATGTAGGCAAATAGGACTAGTTTAGTTTGAAAAACATAGTCATCACAGATGAGGGTCTATTTCCATTCTGTATGAGTCTACAAGGGATGCCTACGTTTCCTTAACCTCCCCTTCAGTGCGCAATGTTCCAGAGCATAGCATGAGAGATTGAAACATGATTCACTGTTAAATAGTGTTCAACAGTAGAGACTGTTAAACAGTGTTCAATGATATGTCTATTTAATTGCGTAGTTTGCCTGAATTTCTCTGTTCTCTTTGGGGTGGCTCAGTAGTTAGCACTGCTTCCTCACAGTGCCAGAGACTTGGGTATGATTCCTGCCTTGAGTGAGTGTCTGTGTGGAGTTTGCATATTCTCCCAGTGTTTGTGTGAGTTTCCTCCCACAATCTAAAGATATGTGGGTCAGTTGAATTGGCCATGCTAAATTGCCCAGAGCGTTCAGGGATGTGTAAGGTGCATCACTCAGGGGTAAATGTAGGGCGGTGGGTTACTCTTTGGAGGGTTGGTGTGAACTTGTTGGGCCAAAGGGCCTGTTTCCACACTGTAGGGAATCCAGTCTTATTTATTGGGAAAATGTACTATTTCCTGAACATAACGATCAAGATTTAAACCTGATGGATTTGTTGTATGATTCCAAACATTTACTTTGTGTTATTCCAACCGGACAGACTCTCGTTATCCATCTTTTATTGTGACAGGATTATGAATGCCACATCTCTTGCCTCAGGCTTTAGATTTGGTACATTAATCCCTTGCTTCAGTTTAGTCAACAAGAGAAATAAGGCTTGAGCAAACTGAAGACAGTGAGAGCTCTCAAAGAATACAATGATAGCAGGAAAGAACTCAAACAAGGAATTCGAAGGACCAAAAGGGGCCAGAAAGATTTTAGATTAGATTAGATTAGATAGATTAGATTAGATTACAGTGTGGAAACAGGCCCTTCGGCCCAACAAGTCCACACCGACCCACCGAAGCGAAACCCACCCATACCCCTACCCCTACATTTACCCCTTACCTAAGTAAGGCAATTTAGTATGGCCAATTCACCTGACCCTGCACATCTTTGGATGGTGGGAGGAAACCGGAGCACCCGGAGGAAACCCACGCAAACACGGGGAGAACGTGCAAACTCCACACAGTCAGTCGCCTGAGGCGGGAATTGAACCCGGGTCTCTGGCGCTGTGAGGCAGCAGTGCTAACCACTGTGCCACCGTGCCGCCCACAAAGTGTCTTTGATTAAGGATTAAGGAAAATCCCAAGGCCTTTGGGATGTAAGGAGATTATATATAAGGAATATATAAAAGGAGCAGGGGGGTAGCTAGGGAAAGGAGAAGGTTAACTCAAGGGCAAAGGAGGGAGTTTATACGTGGAGCCTGAGGAAGTGGGTGAGGTCATTAATGAATATTGTTCATTGATATTCACAAAGAGAAGGACATGGTGAATGGTGAGTTGAGAGAGGTATTTTTATATTATAAGGCATATCAATATAAAAAAGATGTTGAGTGTTTTGGAAACCATCAAGATAGACATATCCCCTCAACTTAATGGGATCTATTTGAGGGAGGGAAATGAGGAAGTTGCTGGGGCTTGGTACAAAATCTTTGGATCCTCTTTAATCATGGGAGAGGTCCCAGAGGACCAGAGAATAGACAATCTTATTCCTTTATTTAAAAAGTGCAACAGGAATAATCCATGAAAGCACAGTCCTGTGAGCCTTACATCAGTGGTAGGGAAATTATTGGAGAAGATTCTTAAGGATAGGATTTACACACATTTTCAAAACTATGGACCTATGAGCTCTGGGCAGCATGGCTTTATGTGAAGAAGGTTGTGTCTCACAAACTTGATTGAGTTTTTTGAGGAAGTGACAAAGATGATTGATAAGGGCAGGGTGGTAGATATCCATATGAATTTTAACAAAGCCTTTGACAAGATCCCTCATGGCTGACTGATGCAAAAGGTGAATTCAAATGAGATCTGGAGTGAGCTGTTAAGATGGATACAGAACTGGCTCAGTCATGGAAGACAGAGCGGTGGATGGGTGATTTTCTGACTGGAGATCTGAGACCAGTGGTGTTCCACAGGAATCATTGCTGGGACCCCTGCTGTTTATGATATATGTATAGATGGAGGAGAATGTAGCAAGCTCACAGACAATACAGAGATTGGGGGAGCTGTGAATAGTGAGGAGATTGTTACTTACAGCAGGATGGAGATAGGCTGCAGACTTGAGTAGAAAAATGTCAGATGGAGTATGCATGATGAATCCTGTCTTACTAATGTGATTGAGTTTTTTTGAAGAGGTAACGAAGAAGATTAATGAAGGCAGAATGGACTTCAGCAAAGCTTTTGACAAGGTTCCACATAGTGGATTGGTTAGCAAGGTTGGATCACATGAAATCCAGGGCAAATTAGCCAATTGGATCCAAAATTGGCTTCAAGGTAGGAGACAGAGTGTGGTGGTAGTAGAGAATTGTTTTTCAGACTAGAGATCTGTAACAAGTGGTGTACAGCAAGGATTGGTGCTGAGTCCACTGCTTTTGTTTTTGTAATTTACATAAATGATTTGGCTATGAATATAGGAGGTATGGTTAGTAAGTTTACCAATTGCACCAAAATTGGCAGTGTAGTGGACAGTGAAGAAGGTTATCTCAGAGTACAATAGCACCTTGATCAGATGGGCCTTTGGGATGAGGAGTGGCAGATGGAGTTTCATTTTGATAAATATGTGGTGTTGCATTTTGGTAAGGCAAACCAGGACAGGACTTATACAGTGAATGGTATGGTCCTGGGGAGTGTTGCCAAACAAAAAGACCTAGGTGTAAAGGTACATATTCCCTTAAAAAAAGAGGATTTGCATGTGGACAGGGTGATGAAGAAGGTGTTTGGTCAATGCATTGAGTGTAGGAGTTGGGACATCATGTTGCGGCTGTACTGGACAGTGGTGAGGCCACTTCTAGGGTACCGCGTTCATTTCTGGTCTCCTTGCTTCGGGAGAGATGTTGTGAAACTTGAAAGGCTTCAGAAAAGATTTCCAAGGATTGGAGGGTTTGAGCTATAGGGAGAGGCTGAATAGCCTGGATCCTCTTTCAATGGAGCGTCACAGGCCAAGGGGTGACCTTATAGAGGTTTATAAAATCGTGAGGAGCATAGATAAGGTGAACACCCGTGATCTTTTTCCCAGGATAGGTGAGTCCAAAACAAAAGGGCATAGGATTAAGGTGAGCGGTGAAAGATATAAGAGGAACCTGAGGGGAAATAGTTTCATGAAGAGGGTGGTGTATTTGTAGAACAAGTTGCCAGAGGAAGTGGGTTCAATTACAACATTTAAAAGGCTTCTGGATGGGTATATGAATAGGAAGGGTTAGAGAGGTATGGGTCAATTGCTGGCAAATGTGACTAAATTAATTTAGGATGTCTGGTCAGAATCAACAGGTTGAACCGAAGGATCAGTTTCCATGTTGTATAGCTCTATAGCTCTATAACTCTAAATGTGAGGTGATGGATTGGGGAAGATCTAATATGGGAGGGAAGTATATTGTAAATGGCAGAACCCTTAGTGGCATCAACATAGAGAGGGATCTCGGCATACAGGTCCTGAATTCCCTGAAAGTGGCAACACAAGTGGATAAGGTGGTCAAGAAGGCAGATAGCTCACTTGCCTTCATTGGTTGGGCATAGATATAAAAAGTGATAAATAATGTTGCAGCTGTATAGAAATTTAGTTCGGCCACATTTGGAATGTAGTGTACAGTTCTGGTCGCCACACTACGAAGGATGTTTCGAGGCTTTGGAGAGGGTACAGAAACACTTTACCAGGATGTTGCTTGGTTTGGAGAGTATTAGCTATGAGGAGAGATTGGACAAACTTGGTTTGTTTTTCATTGAATGTCGAAGGATTGGGGGCAATCTGATAGAGGTTTATACAAATATGAGAGACATAGATACAATGGATAGTCAGAGTCTTTATCCCAGGCTAGCAATGGCAATTACTGGGGGACATAGGTTTAAGGTAAAAGGGGAAAGTTGAAAGGAGATTAAGAGGCAAGTTTTTGCCATAGAGGATGGTAAGTTCCTGGAATGTGCTGCTAGAGAATGTGGTGGAGGCAGGTACAACAGCAATATTTAAGAGGCATCTTGATAGATAGATGAAAAGGCAGGGAACAGAGGGAAATGGATCATACAGAGACAATAGCTTTTTAGTTTAGAAAGGCATCATGTTTTGCTGCATTCTTAATGGGTCAAAAGTCTGTTTCTGTGCTGTACTGTTCTTAATCCTTTGTTCTTAAAGCAGTGATTTCTTTACCACAATTAGAGTGTTCCTCTGAATTGACTTAATGCATGCTCTGCATCAACCTTACATTTCCTTCCAGAGATCATTACTGAATTTTATACAGCAATCCCCTTTGGACAGAGCTGTAATTGCCCTCAAAGAAATAGCTCTGTATAGCAGGTTATCATAAGCATAACTGTAATGGAGTCCTCGCTTTTTCTAAAATAATGGCCCTGTACGATTACTAACACTCGACTGACTGGTTCTTGGGAAACCGGTATAGGTATTAAAGGTGCTGATTGGATTACACGTTGAGGTTCTCATGTATAATCATGTACAGCCTGTTTCACAAAGCTGCACTGTGTGCCTGGGTGAAGCCTTAGCCAAGTAAAATACTGGTTAATTGATGCTTGAGTTTTCCCTATTCCTGCGCGTCCTGTCACAGGCATTTCATGTGCTACTCGCCTGACGAGATTTGGGCAATTCCACACTTGGACTGACAACTATCCATTCCCTGTCTGCAGCTCTGTCAGGATGTCTCCACTTGCTCATTGGAAATCCGTGTTTTATGTGACAACACTGCAGAACACCTCCAGCTGCTTGAGCTGCCTGTATTACTGTACTTAACTCTAGATCTACCTTCTGAGCCTCAGTTAGCAAAGGCTTACCATATCCTCCTTTTGAATCATTCCTATCCTTAAAGAACATTTCAGCTTTTGGAACATCTATTTCTGGTATTACAGTGGTCTCTGGTGATAGAAGTAGATTAGTCATTGCTGAGGTGAACACACATGATGGAAAGGTATCCAGTAGTTGAGCTTGTAACTGCTCCATCTCCTTATCCACACGTAAATTTTCCGTGACTATTGATGCAGCTGAAACCTTTCTCCAGTCAACTCACACACCAGGCCACTCACCAACAGTTACCACTCACTATCATTCACTATTTACAAACCCTCACCACTCACCAACAGTTACCACTCACTATCATTCACTATTTACAAACCCTCACCACTCACCAACAGTTACCACTCACTATTTACAAACATTCACCACTCACCAATACTCACCACTCACTGACATTCACCACACACTAATACTTAGCACTCACCACCAGTCACGACACACCACCAATCACCACTGACATTCCAATACTCAACTACAACAACTGTGCTTCCCCCATCATGGACCTTGCCTTACCAATGACTTTTCTGCAGCACTCTCCATCCAGAACATCATCCATAACATGCCACTGTCCAGCCCCCACCACTGCCGATCCCCCATCACTGTCCATCCCCATTACTGTCGTTCCCCCACCACTGTCCATCCCCCATCACTGTCCATCCCTCACCACTGTCCATTCTCCGTCACTGTCCATCCCTCATCACTGTCCATCCATCCCCCTGTCCATCCTTCACCACTGTCCATCCACCATCACTGTCCATCCCTCATCACTGTCTATACCACATCACTGTCTATCCCTCACCACTGACCGTGCCTCACCATTGACCATCCCCCACGACTGTCCATCCCCCATCACTGTTCATCCCACACCACTGTCCATGCCCATCACTGTCCATCTCCATCACTGTCCATCCCCCACACTGTCTGTTCCCCACCACTGTCCATCCCTCACCAATTTCCATCCCTCACCGCTGTCCATCCCCACACCACTGTCCTTCCCTCATCACGGTCCATACGCCACCGCTGTCCATCACCCACCAATGTCCATCCACACACCATTGTCCATCCCCATCACTGTCCATCACAATCACTGTCCAATCCCTCAGCACTGTCCATCCCTCACCACTGTCCATTCCTCATCACTGTCCAATCCCCATCACTGTCCATCCCCCATCACTGACCATCTCACACCATGGTCCATCCCCCACCACTGTCAATCCCCCATCACTGTCCATCCCTCACCACTGTCCATCCCCACCAATGTCCAACACTCATCACTGTCCATCCCTCACCACTGTCCGTCCCTAACCACTGTCCATCCATCATCACTGTCCACCCCACCCATGTCCAACACTGATCACTGTCCATCCCTCATCACTGACCATCCTCCACCACTAACAATCCACCACCACTGTCCGTCTCCCATCACTGTCTATTCCACACCACTGTCCATCTCCATTACTGTCCAACCCTCATCACTGTCCATCCGTCCCCCTGTCCATCCTTCACCACTGTCCATCCACCATCACTGTCCATCCCTCATCACTGTCTATACCACATCACTGTCTATCCCTCACCACTGACCGTGCCTCACCATTGACCATCCCCCACGACTGTCCATCCCCCATCACTGTTCATCCCACACCACTGTCCATGCCCATCACTGTCCATCTCCATCACTGTCCATCCCCCACACTGTCTGTTCCCCACCACTGTCCATCCCTCACTAATTTCCATCCCTCACCGCTGTCCATCCCCACACCACTGTCCTTCCCTCATCACGGTCCATACACCACCGCTGTCCATCACCCACCAATGTCCATCCACACACCATTGTCCATCCCCATCACTGTCCATCACAATCACTGTCCAATCCCTCAGCACTGTCCATCCCTCACCACTGTCCATTCCTCACCACTGTCCAATCCCCATCACTGTCCATCCCCCATCACTGACCATCTCACACCATGGTCCATCCCCCACCACTGTCAATCCCCCATCACTGTCCATCCCTCACCACTGTCCATCCCTCACCACTGTCTGTCCCTAACCACTGTCCATCCATCATCACTGTCCACCCCACCCATGTCCAACACTCATCACTGTCCATCCCTCATCACTGACCATCCTCCACCACTAACAATCCACCACCACTGTCCGTCTCCCATCATTGTCTATTCCCCACCACTGTCCATCTCCATTACTGTCCAACCCTCATCACTGTCCATCCCCCACCACTGTCCATCTCCCACCACAGTCCATCTCCCATCACTGTCCATCCCCCACCACTGTCCATCTCCATTACTGTCCAACCCTCATCACTGTCCATTTCCATCAGTGTCCATCCCTTATCACAGTCCATTCCTCACAACTGTCCATTCCCCATCACTGACCATTCCCCACCACTGTCCATTTCTCATCACTGTCCATCCCCCAGCATGGTCCATGCCTCACCACTGTCCATCCCCCATCACTGTCCATCCCTCACCACTGACCATGCCTCGCCATACTCCATCTCCCATCACTGTCTATCCCTCACCAATGACTGTGCCTCACCATTGACCATCCCCCTCGACTGTCCATTCCTCATCACTGTCCATCCCCGTCACTGTTCATCCCACACCACTGTCCATTCCCCGTCACTGTCCATCCCTCATCACTGTCTATCCCCATCACTGTCTATCCTACATCACTGTCTATCCCTCACCACTAACCGTGCCTCACCATTAACCATCACCCACGTCTGTCCATCCTCCATCACTGTCCATCCCCCATTACTGTTCATCACCCACCACTGTCCATCCCCATCACTGTCCATCCCCCACCACTGTCCATCCACCATCACTGTCCACCCCCACCAATGTCCAACACTCATCACTGTCCATCCCTCACCACTGTCCATCCCTCACCACTGTCTGTCCCTAACCACTGTCCATCCATCATCACTGTCCACCCCACCCATGTCCAACACTCATCACTGTCCATCCCTCATCACTGACCATCCTCCACCACTAACAATCCACCACCACTGTCCGTCTCCCATCACTGTCTATTCCCCACCACTGTCCATCTCCATTACTGTCCAACCCTCATCACTGTCCATCCCCCACCACTGTCCATCTCCCACCACTGTCCATCTCCCATCACTGTCCATCCCCCACCACTGTCCATCTACATTACTGTCCAACCCTCATCACTGTCCATTTCCATCAGTGTCCATCCCTTATCACAGTCCATTCCTCACAACTGTCCATTCCCCATCACTGACCATTCCCCACCACTGTCCATTTCTCATCACTGTCCATCCCCCAGCACGGTCCATGCCTCACCACTGTCCATCCCCCATCACTGTCCATCCCTCGCCACTGACCATGCCTCGCCATAGTCCATCCCCCATCACTGTCTATCCCTCACCAATGACTGTGCCTCACCATTGACCATCCCCCTCGACTGTCCATTCCTCATCACTGTCCATCCCCGTCACTGTTCATCCCACACCACTGTCCATTCCCCGTCACTGTCCATCCCTCATCACTGTCTATCCCCATCACTGTCTATCCTACATCACTGTCTATCCCTCACCACTAACCGTGCCTCACCATTAACCATCCCCCACGTCTGTTCATCCTCCATCACTGTCCATCCCCCATTACTGTTCATCACCCACCACTGTCCATCCCCATCACTGTCCATCCCCCACCACTGTCCATCCACCATCACTGTCCACCCCCACCAATGTCCAACACTCATCACTGTCCATCCCTCACCACTGTCCGTCCCTAACCACTGTCCATCCCTCATCACTGTCAATCCCCCCACACTGTCCATCCCCCACCACTGTCCATCCATCATCACTGTCCACCCCCACCCATGTCCAACACTCATCACTGTCCATCCCTCATCGCTGACCATCCTCCACCACTAACAATCCACCACCACTGTCCGTCTCCCATCACTGTCTATTCCCCACCACTGTCCATCTCCATTACTGTCCAACCCTCATCACTGTCCATCCCCCACCACTGTCCATCTCCCACCACAGTCCATCTCCCATCACTGTCCATCCCCCACCACTGTCCATCTCCATTACTGTCCAACCCTCATCACTGTCCATTTCCATCAGTGTCCATCCCTTATCACAGTCCATTCCTCACAACTGTCCATTCCCCCTCGACTGTCCATTCCTCATCACTGTCCATCCCCGTCACTGTTCATCCGACACCACTGTCCATTCCCCGTCACTGTCCATCCCTCATCACTGTCTATCCCCCATCACTGTCTATCCTACATCACTGTCTATCCCTCACCACTAACCGTGGCTCACCATTAACAATCCCCCACGTCTGTCCATCCTCCATCACTGTCCATCCCCCATTACTGTTCATCACCCACCACTGTCCATCCCCATCATTGTCCATCCCCATCACTGCCCATCCCCCGACACTGTCCGGCCCTCACCACTGTCCATACCTCACCAATTTCCATCCCTCACCACTGTCCATCCCCCACCACTGTCCATCCCGCATCATTGTCCATCCCCATCACTGTCCATCCCCCACCACTGTCCATCCCGCATCACTGTCCATCCCCATCACTGTCCATCCCCCATCACTGTCCATCCTCCACCACTGTCCATCCCCCACCACTGTCCATCCCCATCACTGTCCATCCCACATCACTGTCCATCCCCCACCACTGTCCATCTCCCATCACTGTCCATTCTCCACCACTGTCCATCTCCATTACTCTCCAACCCCCATCATTGTCCATCCCCACCACTGTCCACCCCCAATCACTGTCCATCCCTCATCACAGTCCATTCCTCACAACTGTCCATTCTCCATCACTGACCATCCCCCACCTCTGTCCATCCCCCAACACAGTCCATGCCACACCACTGACAATCCCCCATCACTATCTATCCCTCACCATTGACCGTGCATCACCATTGACCATCCCCAACAACTGTCCATCCCTTACCACAGTCCATCCCCATCACTGTTCATTCCACACCCCTGTCCATTCCCTGCCACTGTCCATCCCTCATCGCTGTCCATCCCCATTGCTGTCTATCCTACATCACTGTCTATATCTCACCACTGACCGTGCCTCACCATTGACCACCCCCCACGACTCTCCATCCCCATCACTGTCCTTCCCCCATTACTGTTCACCCCACACCATTGTCCATCCCCATCACTGTCCATCCCCATCACTGCCCATCCCCCACCACTGTCCATACCTCACCAATTCCCATCCCTCACCACTGTCCATCCAACACCACTATCAACCTCCCACCACTGTCCAATCACCATCACTCGCCATCCCCACACCACTGTCCTTCCCCATCACTGTCCATACACCACCCCGTCCATCCCCCACCAATGTCCATCCCCACACCATTGTCCAGCCCCATCAGTGTCCATCACAATCACAGTCCATCCATCAGCACTGTCTATCCCTAACCACTGTCAATCCCCATCACAGTCCATCCCCCATCACTGTGTATCCCTCACCACTGTCCATCCCCCTCCACTGTCCAATCACCATCACTCTCAATCCCCCATCACTGTCTATCCCTCACTACTATCCGTCCCTAACCACCATCCATCAGTCATCACTGTCCATTCCCATATCTGCCCATTCCCTACCACTGTCCATCCACCATCACTGTCCATCACCCATCACTTACCATCCCCCAACACTGTCCATCCCCTATCACTGTCCATCCCCCACCTTTGTCCAACCCCCACCACTGTCGATCCCCAATCACTCTCCATCCTATCAATGACCATCTCTCACCACGGTCCATCGTCCACCACTGTCAATCCCCCATCACTGTCAATCCTCCGTCACTGTCCATTCCCCACCACTGTCCAACCCTCATCACTGTCCATCCCACACCACTGTCCATCCCCCACCACTGTCCATCCCGCACCACTGTCCATTCACCGCCACTGTCCGTCTCCCATCACTGTCGATTCCCCACCACTGTCCATCTCCATTACTGTCCAACCCTCATCACTGTCCATCCCCCACCACTGTCCAATCACCATCACTCTCAATCCCCCATCACTGTCCATCCCTCACCACTATCCGTCCCTAACCACCATCCATCAGTCATCACTGTCCATCCCCATATCTGCCCATTCCCTACCACTGTCAATCCCCCATCACTGTCCATTCCCCACCACTGTCCAACCCTCGTCACTGTCCATCCCCCAACATTGTCCATCCCCCACCACTGTCCATCTCCCATCACTGTCCATCCCTCATCATGGTCCATTCCACACAACTGTCCAATCCCCATCACTGACCAACCCCCACCACTGTCCATCTCTCATCACTGCCCATCCCCAGGAGGGTCCATGCCTCACCATTGTCTATCCCCCATCACTGTCCATCCCTGACAACTGACCATGCCTCACCATAGTCCATCCCCCATCACTGTCTATCCCTCTCCACTGACCGTGCCTCACCATTGACCATCACCCAGGACTGTCCATCCCTCATCACTGTCCATCCCCATCACTGTTCATCCCACACCACTGTGCATTCCTCATCACTGTCCATCCCCACCACTGTCTATCCCACATCACTGTCTATCCCTCACAACTGACCGTGCCTCTCCATTGACCATCCCCCACGTCTGTCCATCCCCATCACTGTCCATCCCCATCACTGCCCATCCCTCACCACTGTCCATCCCGAATCACTGCCCATCCCTCACCACTGTCCATCCCACATCAATGTCCATCCCTCACCACTATCCGTCCCTAACCACCATCCATCCCTCATCACTGTCCATTCCCATATCTACCCATTCCCTACCATTCTCCATCCACCATTACTGTCCATCACCCATCACTTACCATCCCCAACACTGTCCATCCCCTATCACTGTCCATCCCCCACCTTTGTTCAACGCCCACCACTGTCCATCCCCCACCATTGTCCAATCCCCATCATTCTCCATCATGGCCGATTTCTCACAACTGTTCATCCCCATCACTGCCCATCCCTCACCACTGTCCATCCCGCATCACTGCCCATCCTTCACCACTGTCCATCCCGCATCACTGTCCATCCCTCACCACTATCCGTCCCTAACCACCATCCATCCCTTATCACTGTCCATTCCCATATCTGCCCATTCCCTACCATTCTCCATCCACCATCACTGTCCATCACCCATCACTTACCATCCCCCAACACTGTCCATCCCCTATCACTGTCCATCCCCCACCTTTGTTCAACCCCCACCACTGACCATCCCCCACCATTGTCCAATCCCCATCATTCTCCATCATGGCCTATTTCTCACAACTGTCCATTCGCCATCATTGTCCATCCCCCACCACAGTCCATCCCACACCACTGTCCATCCCCCATCACTGTCCATCCCCATCACGGTCCATTGCTAACAACTGTCCATCCCCCTTCACTATTCATCCCTCACTACTGTCCATCCCCCACTACTGTCCATCACCCATCATTGTTCATCCCCATCACTGTCCATCCCCCATCGCTGACCATCTCTCACCACGGTCCATCCCCAACCACTGTCAATCCCCCATCACTGTCCACCCCTCACAACTGTCCATCCGCCACCACTGTCCATCTCCCACCACTGTCCATCCGCAACCACTGTCCATCCACCATCACTGTCCATCCCTCATCACGATCCAATCCTCACCACGGTCCATCCCCCACCACTGTCAATCCCCCATCACTGTCCATGCCCCACCACTGTCCAACACTCATCACTGTCCATACCCCATCACTGTCCATCCCTCATCACTGTACATACCTCACCACTGTCCATTCCCCATCACTGTCCATTCCCCAGCACTCAGTCCCCATCACTGTTCATCCCCCATCACTGACCATCCATCATCACTGTCCATTCCCCATCACTGCCAATCCCCCATCACTGTCCTTCCCCCACCACTGACCACCCCTCACCACTGTCATCCCCACCACTGTCCAACCCCCACCACTGTCCATCACCCACCACTGTCCAACCCTCATCACTGTCCATCCCCATCACTGCCCATCCCCTACCGCTGTTCATCTCAAATCACTGTCCATCCCCCATCACTGACCATCCCCCACCACTGTCCATCTCTCATTACTGTCCATCCACCAGCACGGTCCATGCCTCACTATTGTCCATCCCCCATCACTGTCCATCCCTCACCACTGACCATGCCTCACCATAGTCCATCCCACATCACTGTCTATCCCTCACCACTGACCGTGCCTCACCATTGACAATCCCCCATGACTGTCCATCCCTCATCACTGTCCAACCCATTCACTGCCCATCCCCCACCACACTCCGTCCCCCACCACTGTCCATACCTCACCATTGACCATCCCCCACGAAAGTCCATCCCCCACCACTGTCCATCCAACATCACTGTCCTTCCCCATCACTGTCCATCCCGCATCAATGTCCATCCCCCATCAATGTCCATCCCCATCACTGTCCATCCCTCACCACTGTCCATCCCACATCACTGTCCATCCCACATCACTGTCCAACTCCCATCACTGTCCATTCCCATCACTATCCATCCCCATCACTGCCCATCCCTCACCACTGTCCATCCCGCATCACTGTCCATCCCTCACCACTATCCATCCCTAACCACCATCCATCCCTCATCACTGTCCATTCCCATATCTGCCCATTCCCTACCATTCTCCATCCACCATCACTGTCCATCACCCATCACTTACCATCCCCAACACTGTCCATCCCCTATCACTGTCCATCCCCCACCTTTGTTCAACCCCCACCACTGTCCATCCCCCACCATTGTCCAATCCCCATCATTCTCCATCATGGCCTATTTCTCACAACTGTCCATTCCCCATCATTGTCCATCCCCCACCACAGTCCAACCCAAACCACTGTCCATTCCCCATCACTGTCCATCCCCATCATGGTCCATTGCTAACAACTGTCCATCCCCATTCACTGTTCAACCCTCACTACCGTCCATCCCCCACTACTGTCCATAACCCATCACTGTTCATTCCCATCACTGTCCATCCCCCATCGCTGACCATCTCTCACCACGGTCCATCCCCAACCACTGTCAATCCCCCATCACTGTTCATCCCACACAACTGTCCATGCGCCACCACTGTCCATCCCCCACCACTGTCCATCTGCAACCACTGTCCATCCACCATCACTGTCCATCCCTCATCACGCTCCAATCCTCACCACGGTCCATCCCCCACCACTGTCAATCCCCCATCACTGTCTATCCCCCACCACTGTCCAACACTCATCACTGTCCATACCCCATCACTGTCCATCACTCACCACTGTCCATCCCACACCACTGTCCATCCCCATCACTGTCCATCCCTCATCACTGTACATACCTCACCACTGTCCATTCCCCATCACTGTCCATTCCCCAGCACTGTCAGTCCCCATCACTGTCCTTCCCCATCACTGACCATCCCTCACCACTGTCATCCCCACCACTGTCCAACCCCCACCACTGTCCATCACCCACCACTGTCTATCCCCCACCACTACCCATCCCCATCACTGTCCATCACCCACCACTGTCCATCTCCCATCACTGTCCATTCCACTCCACTGTCCATCTCCATAACTGTCCAACCCTCATCACTGTCCATCCCCCATCACTGTCCATCCCCTATCACTGTTCATCTCAAATCACTGTCCATCCCTCATCACGGTCCATTCCTCACAATTGTCATTCCCCACCACTGTCCATCTCTCATCACTTTCCATCCCCCAGCATGGTCCATGCCACACCACTGTCCATCCCCCATCACTGTCCATCCCTCACCACTGACCATGCCTCACCATAGACCATCCCCCATCACTGTCTATCCCTCACCACTGACCGTGCCTCACCATTGACAATCCCCCACGACTGTCCATCCCTCATCACTGTCCTACCCCATCACTGTCCATCCCATTCACTGCCCATCCCCCACCACTCTCCATCCCCCACCCTGTCCATACCTCACCATTGACCATCCCCCACGACTGTCCATCCCCCACCACTGTCCATCCCACATCACTGTCCTTCCCCATCTCTGTCCATCCCTATCACTGCCCATCCCCAACCACTGTCCGTCCGCCACTACTGTCCATACACCATCAATTTCCATCCCTCACCACTGTCCATCTCACATCACAGTCCATCCTGCATCACTGTCCATCCCCCATCAATGTCCATCTCCCATCAATGTCCATCCCCATCACAGTCCATCCCTCATCACTGTCCATCTCCCATCACTGTCCATTCCATTCACTATCCACCCCCATCACTGTCCATCCCTCACCACTGTCCATCCCTCATCACTGTCCATGACCCACCACTGTCCATCCACCACCACTGTCAATCCCCATCACTGTCCATCTCCCATCACTGTCCATTCCCCACCACTGTCCATCTTCATTACTGTCCAAACCTCATCACTGACCATTCCCCACCACTGTCCATCTTCATTACTGTTCAAAACTCATCACTGTCCATCCCTTACCACTGTCCATCCCCCACCGCTGTCCATCCCTCACCACTGATGATGCCTCACCATAGTCCATTCCCCATCACTGTCTACCCCTCACCACTGACCGTGCCTCACCATTGACCATCCCCCACAACTGTCCATCCCCATCAATGTCCATTCCCATCACTGTTCATCCCACACCACTGTCCGGCCCTATCACTGCCCATCCCCCACCACTGTCCGTCCCCCACCACTGTCCATCACCCATGACTGTCAGTATCCCATCATGGTGCATACCTCCCCAATTACCATCCCTCACCACTGTCCATCCCGCATCACTGTCCAATCACCATCACTCGCCATCCCCACACCACTATTCTTCCCTCATCACTGTCCATACACCACCGCTGTCCATCGCCCACCAATGTCCATCCCCACACCATTGTCCAACCCCATCACTGTCCATCACAATCACTGTTCATCCCTCACCTCTGTCCATTCCTCACCACTGTCAATCCCCAGCACTGTCAATCCCCATCACTGTCCAGCCCCCATCACTGACCGTCCATTTACCACTGTCCATCCCCCATCACTGACCATCCCTCAGCAATTTTGATCCGTCACCACTGTCCATTCCCCACCACTGTCCATCTCTTAACACTGTCAATTCACCATCACTCTGCATCCCCCAACACTGTGCATACCCCATCAGTGTCCATCACTCACCACTCTCCATCCCACACCATGGTCCATCTCCCATCACTATCCCTCTCCCATCACTGACCATTCCTCACCATTGTTCATCCCTCACCACTGCCCATCCCCATCACTGAACATTCCTCAACACTGTCCATCTCCCATCAATGTCCTTCACCATCACTGTCCATCCCTTATCACTGTCCATCCCCCATTACTGTCCATCTCTCATCACTGTCCATCCCCACCACTATCCATCCCCAACCACAGTCCATCCGCCACCACTGTCCATCCCCCACCACTGTCCATCTGCAAACACTGTCAATTCACCATCACTGTCCATCCCTCATCATGGTCCATTCCTCACCACGGTCCATCCCCAACCACTGTCAATCCCCATCACAACATCACTCACCACAGTCCATCCCACACCACTGTCCATACCCCATCAGTGTCTATTCCCCAGCACTGTTAGTCCCCATCACTGTCCATCCCCCATCACTGACCATCCATCTTCACTGTCCATTCCCCATCTCTGCCAATCCCCCATCACTGACCATCCCTCATCACTATCCATCCCCACCACTGTGCAACCCACACCACTGTCCATCACCCACCACTGTCCATCCCCCACCACTACTCATTCCCATCACTGAGCATCCCCAACCACTGTCCATCCCCCAACACTACCCATTCCCATCATTGTCCATCCCCACCACTGTCCATCTCCCATCACTGTCCATTCCCTCCACTGTTCATCTCCATAACTGTCCAACCCTCATCACTGCCCATCCCCCATCACTGTCCATCCCCTACCACTGTCCATCCCCCACCACTGTTCATCTCCCATCACTGTCCATCCCTCATCACGGTCCATTCCTCACAACTGTCATTCCCCATCACTGACCATCCCCCACCACTGTCCATCTCTCATCACTGTCCATCCCCCAGCACGGTCCATGCCTCACCACTGTTCATCCCCCATCACTGTCCATCCCTCACCACTGACCATGCCTCACCATTGACCATCCCCACGACTGTCCATCCCTCATCACTGTCCAACCCCATCACTGTTCATCCCAACACCACTTTCGATCCCGATCACTGTCCATCCCATTCACTGCCCATCCCCCAACACTCTCCATCCCCCACCTCTGTCCACACCTCACCAATTACCATCTCTCACCACTGTCCATCCCTCACCACTGTCCGTCCCTCATCACATTCCATCTCCAATCACTGTCCATTCCCATCACAGTCCATCCCCATCACTGCCCGTCCCCCACCACTGTCCGTCCCCCACAGCTGTCCATACATCATCAATTTTCATCCCTCACTACTGACCATCCCCCACCACTGTCCATTTCACATCACTGTCCATCCCGCATCACTGTCCATCGCCCATCAATGTCCATCCCCATCACTGTCCATCCCTCACCACTGTCCATCCCTCACCACAGTCCATCCCTCATCACTGCCCAACTCCCATCACTGTCCATTCCCATCACTATCGATCCCCATCACGGTCCATCCCCCACCACTGCCTGTCCCCCACCACTGTCCATCCCATCACTGCCCATCCCTCACCACTGTCCATCCCTCATCACTGTCCATCTCCCATCATTGTCCATTCCCATCACTATCCATCCCCATCACTGTCCATCCCCCACCACTGTCCATTCCCCACCACTGTCCATCCCCATCACTGTCCATCCCCATCACTGTCCATCTCCCATCACTGTCCATTCCCCACCACTGTCCATCTTCATTACTGTCCAAAACACATCACTGTCCATTCCCCACCACTGTCCATCTTCATTACTGTCCAAACCTCATCACTGTCCTTCCCTCACCACTGTCCATCCCTCATCACTGTCCATGCCTCACCACTGTCCATCCACCACCACTGTCCATCTCCATCACTGTCCATCTCCCATCACTGTCCATTCCCCACCACTGTCCATCTTCATTACTGTCCAAACCTCATCACTGTCCATCCCTTACCACTGTCCATCCCCCACCACTGTCCATCCCTCACCACTGACCATGCCTCACCATAGTCCATCCCCCATCACTGTCTACCCCTCACCACTGACCGTGCCCTACCATTGACCATCCCCCACCACTGTCCATCCCATCACTGTCCATTCCTATCACTGTTCATCCCACATCATTGTCCGGCCCCATCACTGCCCTTCCCCCACCACTGTCCGTCCCCCACCACTGTCCATCCCCCATCACTGTCAGTACCCCATCACGATGCATACCTCCACAATTACCATCCCTCACCATGTCCATCCCGCATCACTGTCCAATCACCATCACTCGCCATCCCCACACCACTATTCTTCCCTCATCACTGTCCATACACCACCGCTGTCCATCGCCCACCAATGTCCATCCCTACACCATTGTCCATTCCCATCACTGTCCATCACAATCGCTGTTCATCCCTCACCTCTGTCCATTCCTCACCACTGTCAATCCCCAGCACTGTCAATCCCCATCACTGTCCAGCCCCCATCACTGACCGTCCATTTGCCACTGTCCATCCCCCATCACTGACATTCCCTCAGCAATTTCGATCCGTCACCACTGTCCATTCCCCACCACAGTCCATCTCTCAACACTGTCAATTCACCATCACTCTGCATTCCCCAACACTGTCCATACCCCATCAGTGTCCATCACTCACCATTGTCCATCCCTCACCACTGCCCATCCCCATCACTGACCATTCCTCAACACTGCCCATCTCCCATCAATGTCCTTCACCATCACTGTCCATCCCTCATCACTGTCCATCCCCCATTACTGTCCATCTCTCATCACTGTCCATCCCCACCACTGTCCATCCCCAACCACTGTCCATCTGCCACAACTGTCCATCCCCCACCACTGTCCATCTGCAACCACTGCCAATTCACCATCACTGTCCCTGCCACATCACTGTCCACCACTCACCACTGTCCATCCCACATCACTCTCCATCCCCATCACTGTCCATCCCTCATCAGTTTACATCCCTCACCACAGTCCATACCCCATCAGTGTCCATTTCCCAGCACTGTTAGTCCCAATCACTGTTCATTCCCCATCACTGACCATCCATCATCAGTGTCCATTCCCCATCTCTGCCAATCCCCCATCAATGTTCATCCCCCATCACTGACCACCCATTATCACTGTCCATTCCCCATCTCTGCCAATTCCCATCACTGTCCTTCCCCATCACTGACCATCCCTCACCACTATCCTTCCCACCACTGTCCAATCCCCACCACTGTCCATCACCCACCACTGTCCAAACCCCACCACTACCCATTCCCATCACTGTCCATCCCCAACCAGTGTCCATCCCCCACCACTACCCATTCCCATCACTGTCCATCCCCACCACTGTCCATCTCCCATCACTGTCCATTCCACACCACTGTCCATCCCCTACCACTGTCCATCTGCTACCACTGTCCATCCCCCACCATTGTTCATCTCCCATCACTGTCCATCCCTCATCACGGTCCATTCCTCACAACTGTTATTCCCCATCACTGACCATCCCCCATCACTGTCAATCTCTCATCACTGTCCATCCCCCAGCACGGTCCATGCCTCACCACTGTTCATCCCCCATCACTGTCCATCCCTCACCACTGACCATGCCTCACCATTGACCATCCCCCACGACTGTCCATCCCCCAGCACTGTCCAACCCTATCAGTGTTCATCCCAACACCACTGTCTATCCCGATCACTGTCCATCCCATTCACTGCCCATCCCCCACCACTCTCCATCCCCCACCACTGTCCACACCTCACTAATTTCCATCTCTCACCACTGTCCATCCCCAACCACTGTCCATTCCCATCACTCTCCATCCCCATCACTGCCCATCCCCCACCACTGTCCGTCCCCCACAACTGTCCATACATCATCAATTTTCATCCCTCACTACTGTCCATTCCCCACCACTGTCCATTCCACATCACTGTCCATCCCGCATCACTGTCCATCGCCCATCAATGTGCATCCCCATCAATGTCCATCCCCATCACTGTCCATCCCTCACCACTGTCCATCCCGCATCACTATCCATCCCCCATCAATGTCCATCCCCATCAATGTCCATCCCCATCACTGTCTATCCCTCACCACTGTCCGTCCCTCATCACTCTCCATCTCCAATCACTGTCCATTCCCATCACAGTCCATCCCCATCACTGCCCGTCCCCCACCACTGTCCGTCCCCCACAACTGTCCATACATCATCAATTTTCATCCCTCACTACTGTCCATCCCCCACCACTGTCCATCCCCATCACTGTCCATCCCTCACCACTGTCCATCCCTCACCACAGTCCATCCCTCATCACTGTCCAACTCCCATCACTGTCCATTCCCATCACTATCGATCCCCATCACAGTCCATCCCCCACCACGGCCTGTCCCCCACCACTGTCCATCCCATCACTGCCCATCCCCCACCACTGTCCATCCCTCATCACTGTCCATCTCCCATCATTGTCCATTCCCATCACTATCCATCCCCATCACTGTCCATCCCCCACCACTGTCCGTCCCCCACCTCTGTCCATCCCCATCACTGTCCATCCCCATCACTGTCCATCTCCCATCACTGTCCATTCCCCACCACTGTCCATCTTCATTACTGTCCAAACTACATCACTGTCCATTCCCCACCACTGTCCATCTTCATTACTGTCCAAACCTCATCACTGTCCTTCCCTCACCACTGTCCATCCCTCATCACTGTCCATCCCTCACCACTGTCCATCCCTCATCACTGTCCAACTCCCATCACTGTCCATTCCCATCACTATCCATCCCCATCACTGTCCATCCCCCACCACAGTCTGTCCCCCACCACTGTCCATCCCACCACTGTCCATCCCATCACTGTCCATCCCTCACCACTGTCCATCCCACATCACTGTCCATCTCCCATCATTGTCCATTCCCATCACTATCCATTCCCATCACTGTCCATCCCCCACCACTGTCCGTCCCCCACCACTTTCCATCTCCATCACTGTCCATCCCTATCACTGTCCATCTCCCATCACTGTCCATTCCCCACCACTGTCCATCTTCATTACTGTCCAAACCTCATCACTGTCCTTCCCTCACCACTGTCCATCCCTCATCACAGTCCATGCCTCACCACTGTCCATCCACCACCACTGTCCATCTCCATCACTGTCCATCTCCCATCACTGTCCATTCCCCACCACTGTCCATCTTCATTACTGTCCAAACCTCATCACTGTCCATCCCTTACCACTGTCCATCCCCCACCACTGTCCATCCCTCACCACTGACCATGCCTCACCATAGTCCATCCCCCATCACTGTCTACCCCTCACCACTGACCTTGCCCCACCATTGACCATCCCCCACCACTGTCCATCCCATCACTGTCCATTCCTATCACTGTTCATCCCACATCATTGTCCGGCCCCATCCCTGCCCATCCCCCACCACTGTCCATCCCCCATCACTGTCAGTACCCCATCACGATGCATACCTCCACAATTACCATCCCTCACCATGTCCATCCCGCATCACTGTCCAATCACCATCACTCGCCATCCCCACACCACTATTCTTCCCTCATCACTGTCCATACACCACCGCTGTCCATCGCCCACCAATGTCCATCCCTACACCATTGTCCATTCCCATCACTGTCCATCACAATCGCTGTTCATCCCTCACCTCTGTCCATCCCTCACCACTGTCAATCCCCAGCACTGTCAATCCCCATCACTGTCCAGCCCCCATCACTGACCGTCCATTTGCCACTGTCCATCCCCCATCACTGACATTCCCTCAGCAATTTCGATCCGTCACCACTGTCCATTCCCCACCACAGTCCATCTCTCAACACTGTCAATTCTCCATCACTCTGCATCCCCCAACACTGTCTATACCCCATCAGTGTCCATCACTCACCATTGTCCATCCCTCACCACTGCCCATCCCATCACTGACCATTCCTCAACACTGTCCATCTCCCATCAATGTCCTTCACCATCACTGTCCATCCCTCATCACTGTCCATCCCCCATTACTGTCCATCTCTCATCACTGTCCATCCCCACCACTGTCCATCCCCAACCACTGTCCATCCGCCACAACTGTCCATCCCCCACCACTGTCCATCTGCAACCACTGCCAATTCACCATCACTGTCCCTGCCCCATCACTGTCCACCACTCACCACTGTCCATCCCACACCACTCTCCATCCCCATCACTGTCCATCCCTCATCAGTTTACATCCCTCACCACAGTCCATACCCCACCAGTGTCCATTTCCCAGCACTGTTAGTCCCCATCACTGTTCATCCCCCATCACTGACCATCCATCATCAGTGTCCATTCCCCATCTCTGCCAATCCCCCATCAATGTTCATCCCCCATCACTGACCACCCATTATCACTGTCCATTCCCCATCTCTGCCAATTCCCATCACTGTCCTTCCCCATCACTGACCATCCCTCACCACTATCCTTCCCACCACTGTCCAATCCCCACCACTGTCCATCACCCACCACTGTCCAAACCCCACCACTACCCATTCCCATCACTGTCCATCCCCAACCAGTGTCCATCCCCCACCACTACCCATTCCCATCACTGTCCATCCCCACCACTGTCCATCTCCCATCACTGTCCATTCCACACCACTGTCCATCCCCTACCACTGTCCATCTGCTACCACTGTCCATCCCCCACCATTGTTCATCTCCCATCACTGTCCATCCCTCATCACGGTCCATTCCTCACAACTGTCATTCCCCATCACTGACCATCCCCCATCACTGTCCATCTCTCATCACTGTCCATCCCCCAGCACGGTCCATGCCTCACCACTGTTCATCCCCCATCACTGTCCATCCCTCACCACTGACCATGCCTCACCATTGACCATCCCCCACAACTGTCCATCCCTCATCACTGTCCAACCCTATCACTGTTCATCCCAACACCACTGTCTATCCCGATCACTGTCCATCCCATTCACTGCCCATCCCCCACCACTCTCCGTCCCCCACCACAGTCCACACCTCACTAATTTCCATCTCTCACCACTGTCCATCCCCAACCACTGTCCATTCCCATCACTCTCCATCCCCATCACTGCCCATCCCCCACCACTGTCCGTCCCCCACAACTGTCCATACATCATCAATTTTCATCCCTCACTACTGTCCATTCCCCACCACTGTCCATTCCACATCACTGTCCATCCCGCATCACTGTCCATCGTCCATCAATGTGCCTCCCCATCAATGTCCATCCCCATCACTGTCCATCCCTCACACTGTCCATCCCGCATCACTGTCCATCCCCTATCAATGTCCATCCCCCATCAATGTTCATCCCCATCACAGTCCATCCCTCACCACTGTCCATCCCTCATCACTGTCCAACTCCCATCACTGTCCATTCCCATCACTATCCATCCCCATCACTGTCCATCCCCCACCACAGTCTGTCCCCCACCACTGTCCATCCCATCACTGTCCATCCCTCACCACTGTCCATCCCACATCACTGTCCATCTCCCATCGTTGTCCATTCCCATCACTATCCATTCCCATCACTGTCCATCCCCCACCACTGTCCGTCCCCCACCATTGTCCATCCCCATCACTGTCCATCCCTATCACTGTCCATCTCCTATCACTGTCCATTCCCGACCACTGTCCATCTTCATTACTGTCCAAACCACATCACTGTCCATTCCCCACCACTATCCATCTTCATTACTGTCCAAACCTCATCACTGTCCTTCCCTCACCACTGTCCATCCCTCATCACTGTCCATGCCTCACCACTGTCCATCCACCACCACTGTCCATCTCCTTCACTGTCCATCTCCCATCACTGTCCATTCCACACCACTGTCCATCTTCATTACTGTCCAAACCTCATCACTGTCCATCCCTTACCACTGTCCATCCCCCACCACTGTCCATCCCTCACCACTGACCATGCCTCACCATAGTCCATCCCCCATCACTGTCTACCCCTCACCACTGACCGTGCCTCACCATTGACCATCCCCCACAACTGTCCATCCGCATCACTGTCCATTCCCATCACTGTTCATCCCACACCACTGTCTGGCCCCATCACTGCCCATCCCGCACCACTGTCCGTCCCCCACCACTGTCCATCCCCCATCACTGTCAGTCCCCCATCATGGTGCATACCTCCACAATTACCATCCCTCACCACTGTCCATCCCGCATCACTGTCCAATCACCATCACTCGCCATCCCCACATCACTATTCTTCCCTCATCACTGTCCATACACCACCGCTGTCCATCGCCCACCAATGTCCATCCCCACACCGTTTTCCATTCCCCTCACTGTCCATCACAATCACTGACCAATCCCTCAGCACTGTCCATCCCTCACCACTGTCCATTCCTCACCACTGTTCATCCCCCATCACTGTCCATCTCTCATCACTGTCCATCCCCCAGCACGGTCCATGCCTCACCACAGTTCATCCCCCATCTCTTTCCATCCCTCACCACTGACCATGCCTCACCATTGACAATCCCCCACTACTGTCCATCCCTCATCACTGTCCAACCCCATCACTGTTCATCCCAACACCACTGTCTATCCCGATCACTGTCCATCCCATTCACTGTCCATCCCCCACCACTCTCCGTCCCCACCACTGTCCACACCTCACCAATTTCCATCTCTCACCACTGTCCATCCCCCACCACTGTCCATCCCCATCACTGTCCATCCCCATCACTGCACATCCACCACCACTGTCAGTCCCCCACCACTGTCCATACACCATCAATTTCCATCCCTCACCACTGTCCATCTCACATCACTGTCCATCCCGCATCACTGTCCATCCCCATCAATGTCCATCCCCATCAATGTCCATCCCCATCAATGTCCATCCCTCACCACTGTCCATCCCTCATCACTCTCCATCTCCAATCACTGTCCATTCCTATCACTGTCCATTCCCATCACTGCCCATCCCCCACCACTGTCCGTCCCCCCCCCCCACTGTCCATACATCATCCATTTTCATCCCTCACTACTGTCCATCCCCCACCACTGTCCATTCCACATCACTGTCCATCCCGCATCACTATCCATCGCCCATCAATGTGCATCCCCATCAATGTCCATCCCCATCACTGTCCACCCCTCACCACTGTCCATCCCACATCTCTGTCCATCCCCCATCAATGTCCGTCCCCCATCAATGTCCATCCCCATCACTGTCCATCCCTCACCACTGTCCATCCCTCATCATTGTCCATCTCCCATCACTGTCCATTCCCATCACTATCCATCCCCATCACTGTCCATCCCCCACCACTGTCCGTCCCCCACCACTTTCCATCCCCATCACTGTCCATCCCTCACTACTGTGCATCTCCCATCACTGTCCATTCCCCACCACTGTCCATCATCATTACTGTCCAAACCTCATTACTGTCCATCCCTCAGCACTGTCCATCCCTCATCACTGTCCATGCCCCACCACTGTCCATCCCACACCACTGTCCATCTCCATCACTGTCCATCTCCCATCACTGTCCATTCCCCATCACTGTCCATCTTCATTACTGTCCAAACCTCATCACTGTCCATCCCTTACCACTGTCCATCCCCCACCACTGTCCATCCCTCACCACTGACCATACCTCACCATAGTCCATCCCCATCACTGTCTACCCCTCACCACTGACCGTGCCTCACCATTGACCACAACTGTCCATCCCCATCACTGTTCATCCCACACCACTGTCCGGCCCCATCACTGCCCATCCCGCACCACTGTCCATCCCCCACAACTGTCCATCCCCCATCACTGTCAGTCCCCCATCATGGTGCATACCTCCCCAATTACTATCCCTCACCACTGTCCATCCAAAATCACAGTCCAATCACCATCACTCACCATCCCCACACCACTATTCATCACTGTCCAGACACCACCGCTGTCCATCGCCCACCAATGTCCATCCCCACACCATTGTCCACCCCCATCACTGTCCATCACAATCACTGTTCATCCCTCACCTCTGTCCATTCCTCACCACTGTCAATCCCCAGCACTGTCAATCCCCATCAATGTCTAGCCCCCATCACTGACCATCCATCACCACTGTCCATTCCCCATCACTGTCCATCTCCCAACACAGACCATTCCTCACCACTGTCCTTCACCCACCATTGCCCATCCGCCATCACTGTCCATCGCTCACCATTGTCCATCCCCCACCACTGTCCAATCACCATCACTCTTCATCCCCATCACTGTCCATCCCTAACCACCATCCATCCCTCATCTCTGTCCATCCCCATATCTGTCCATCCACCATCACCGTCCATCACCCATCACTGACCATCCCCCAACACTGTCCATTGCCCACCACTGTCAATCCCACCACTGTCAATCCCCCCACTACTGTCCATCCCCAATCACAGTCCATCCCCATCACTGTCCATTCCCCGCCACTGTCCATCCCTCACCACTGTCCAGCCCATCACTGCCCAGCCCACATCACTGACCAGCCAGTTACCACTGTCCATCCGCCATCACTGATCATTCCTCACCAGTGTCATTCCACACCACTGGCCAGCCCATCACTGCCCAGCACGCATCACTGACCATCCATTTACCACTGTCCATCCCCATCATTGACCATCCCTCAGAAATTTTGATCCGTCACCACTGTCCATTCCCCACCACTGTCCATCTCCCAACACTGTCCAATCACCATCACTCTGCATCCTCCACCACCGTCAATACCCCATCACTGTCCTTCCCTTACCACTGTCCATCCCCCAACACTGTCCATACCCCATCACTGTCCATCACTCAACACTGTCCATCCCACACCATGGTCCATCCCCCATCACACTCCATCCCCCATCACTGACCATTCCTCACCATTGTCCATCCCTCACCATAGCCCATCCACATCACTGAACATTTCCCAACACTGTCCATCTCCCATCAATGTCCTTCACCATCACCGTCCATCCCTCATCACTGTCCATCCCTCACCACTGTCCATCCTCCATTACTCTCCATCTCTCATCACTCTCCATCCCCATCACTGTCCATCCCCAACCACTGTCCATTCCCCACCACTGTCCATCTTCCAACACTGTCCAATCACCATCACTCTCCACTGTCCCCCATCACTGTCCATCCCCCACTGCTGCCCACACCCATCACTGTCCATCACTCACCACTGTCCATCCCCCACCACTGTCCATCCCCATCACTGTCCGTCCCCCACCACTGTCCGTCCCCCACCACTGTCCATACACCATCAATTTTAATCCCTCACCACTGTCCATCCCACATCACTGTCCATCCCGCATCACTGTCCAACCCCCATCAATGTCCATCCCCATCAATGTCCATCCCCATCACTGTCCATCCCTCACCACTGTCCATTCCTCATCACTCTCCATCTCCAATCACTGTCCATTCCCATCACTGTCCATCCCCATCACTGCCTTTCCCCCACCACTGTCCGTCCCCCACCACTGTCCATACATCATCAATTTTCATCCCTCACTACTGTCCATCCCACACCACTGTCCATTCCACATCACTGTCCATCCCGCATCACGGTCCAACGCCCATCAATGTGCATCCCCATCAATGTCCATCCCCATCACTGTCCATCCCTCACCACTGTCCATCCCTCATCACAGTCCATACCCGACCACTGTCCATTCACCACCACTGTCCATCCCATCACTGTCCATCCCTCACCACTGTCCATCCATCATCACTGTCCATACCCCACCACTGACCATCCACCACCACTGTCCATCCCCATCACTGTCCATCTCCCATCACTGTCCATTCCCCACCACTGTCCATCTGCATTACTGTCCAAACCTCATCACTGTCCATCCCTCACCACTGTCCATCCTCCACCACTGTCCATACCCCATCACTGTCCATCTCCCATCACTGTCCATTCCCCACCATTGTCCATCGTCATTACTGTCCAAACCTCATCACTGTCTATCCCTCACCACTGTCCATCTCCCACCACTGTCCATCCCCTTCACTGTCCATCCCTCACCACTGACCATGCCTCACCATACTCCATCCCCATCACTATCTACCGCTCACCACTGAATGTGCCTCACCATTGACCATTCCCCACAACTGTCCATCCCCATCACTGTCCATCCCCATCACTGTTCATCCCACACCACTGTCCAGCCCCCATCACTGTCAGTCCCCCATCACGGTGAATACCTCACCAATTTCCATCCCTCATCCCCCATCACTGTCCATCCCCAACACTGACCATTCCTCACCATTGTCCATCCCTCACCACTGCCCATCCCCATCACTGAACATTCCCCAACACTGTCCATCT